>NW_009260796.1:291033-292528 GCF_000687185.1 Egretta garzetta
ACCCCACCCACCGCTGCAGCCGTTGAGTGTGTCGCAGAGCCAGCCGACCCCTGCCTCTTCGCAGCCTCACTCGCAGCCTCCGCTCCACAGTCAGGCCCAGCCTGCCCCTCACAGCCTGCAGACCCAGCCCCTCCTGCCTCATCCTGTACCTTCCCAGCCGTTTTCCCTCCCCACGCAGTCATCTCAGTCTCAGGTTCCCCTTCAGACACAAGCACCATCTCATTCTCACTCCGCTCTCCAGGTTCAGGTAACGCAGCCTGTCCTGCCGACTGCAACCTCACTGCAGCAGGCTCAGCCCCCGCGGGAGCAGCCCTTGCCCCCCGCACCCATGGCCATGCCTCATATCAAACCTCCCCCTACTACTCCAATCCCTCAGCTCCCCACTGCTCCATCCCACAAGCACCCTCCTCATCTCTCTGGCCCTTCTCCATTCTCAATGAACTCCAACTTGCCTCCGCCACCTGCTTTAAAACCTCTGAGCTCCCTCTCAACTCATCATCCTCCATCTGCACACCCTCCTCCTTTGCAGCTGATGCCTCAAAGCCAACCACTGCAGTCTTCGCAAGCCCAGCCTCCTGTACTGACACAGAGTCAGAGCCTTCCCCCTCCTGCTAATCATCCCCCATCTGGACTCCATCAGGTATCCTCCCAGCCCCCCTTTTCTCAGCATCCATTTGTCCCAGGAGGCCCACCTTCCATCACCCCTCCTTCTTGCCCTTCCACTTCCACGCCACCCACCGTGCCTGGCATCCCACTTCAGACTTCCATCTCCACATCAGCAGCTTCCACTGGAAACGTGCCGGTGGTGACAGCCTGCACGCTACCACCTATTCAAATTAAAGAAGAAGTCCCAGATGAAGCTGAGGAACCAGAAAGCCCTCCCCCTCCACCCAGAAGTCCATCACCAGAACCTACTGTGGTGGACACACCAAGTCACGCTAGTCAATCAGCCAGGTACGGAGGTTGTCATCAGTGCTTCCTTGATGTGCTCTGCATTTTTCTGTGTGGCAGGGCACTCCCAAAAGCTGAGAAATGAACTCCTGTGGGAGCTGGGTGTACTTTCCACGTGCATCTTGTCAGCCTCTCTTTCTAGCGTGATTCTGTTCTGTTTTTCTGGAAAGCTGCTGTTTGGCCAGCATATTCAGACAGGGCATTACAGCTTGTGACCGAGAGAGGGGTTTTATATTCCACTTGTCTGTGGAGTAATATGGAACAATTAATTTTCTCATGGCTTTCAGGGAAGCTGGTAATGTGGTTTTTGGGGTTTGGGGGTTTTTTGACATACGGCTCTTAAATCCCAGACTCTTGCATCATTCCCAGGGCTACACTCTCTCTTTTGTTTCTTTCAGGTTCTATAAACACCTGGACCGTGGCTACAATTCATGCTCAAGAGCAGACTTATACTTTATGCCTCTGGCGGGATCGAAACTAGCCAAGAAGAGAGAAGAAGCCATTGAAAAGGCCAAAAGAGAAGCGGAGCAGAAAGCCAGGGAAG
>NW_009260796.1:292543-297299 GCF_000687185.1 Egretta garzetta
GAGAAAAAGAAAAAGAGAAGGAAAGAGAGAGGGAGCGGGAGCGTGAAAGAGAAGCAGAAAGAGCTGCGGTAGGTTTATTTGTTTTAAGGGAGTTGGCAGGGTAGGATCTGACCTGGATGGTGACTGTGGAATGCAAATCCCCAGAAGCACGTTAATGTGTGTGCAATCAGCTATTCGTGAATATGGGAGCCTTGTGTCTTAAGTGAAAGCCAGCCAGCTCTGAGCACCTCCTGGCCTGCCTGTGACTTTTCTTCTTTTTAAAGGAAATGGAGAGTTCCTTCTCCAGGTCTGTTTCTGGTGTGTGGGAAGCCAGTGCAGCTGGGGATAACTAGGCCAAGTATTTACATTTACTTGCAGTGGAAAAGCACTCAGTGCAGATATAGCAAATGCCTTTGTGTACCTTGTACTACTGTGCAGGCACAAGAGTGCTGTCTGCTGGAAAAAGGGGATCTGAAGGCTTTTTAAATTTGAAGTAAACGTAATTAACTTTTTTATGGGGGGACCCAAACTCTCCAGTCTCGGTATAAAGAGCCAATACAACTAACCCATTTTTCTGTGGCCTGTCAGAAAGGAATGATTACTTCTGGGCCTGCAGAATTGGTAGATTGGTAATACATTATTGATGCTGAAAAAGAAGGTGGTGAAGTCTTCCTATTCCACGGTGCACTTCAGAGGTCTGAATCATAGCTATGTGTTTCTGTAGGATTATAAAAGTCAGGATGTAGCATCTGTCTATGAAGGGATGTGTCGTGTATGGGGACTGTGCTTTATTTTGGAGATAGAGAGCCTTGGGCAATTGCACAGGTGAACTGTGCTTGTTGCCCTCCCCAGAAGTGATGTGCTGCCCTTGTACAGGAGGGGAGAGCAGGATGCAAAGTCCTGGTGCGAAAAGAGTGGAATTTATTGTGTTGCGCATCACTGACATGAGTTTCCTTGGGTTTAATAAGTTTTGGGATACCAGTGAGTGTGGAGAGGAGAGGAAGGACACGCTGCAAACAAGACCGGTAGCCTGTAGTGACGTGTACCAGCCAGCTGTTGCCCATAGCTGTGACGTGTACCAACCAGTTACCGCTCTGCTAACTGTAAAGCGGTTAGTGTAGCCTTGAGGCTGCCACTACGAAGTTGTTATCTTCTGGTCTCCAGGATAGGCAGAATCCAATTCTTCCCCAAATGACACTGGAGTACACAACTGCAGGAGTCGCAAGGGTCAGCAGGCTGAACTTACCTCCTCTTGGAGTGTGAAGCACAACAAGGGAAGTGTGTGCCTGCTGTGTTTCTAAGCCAAGTGTGTTGAACTAAAATTCTCTTCCCCCATTCTGTGCAGCAGAAGGTATCCAGCTCCTCCCATGAAGGCCGACTTGGAGAGTCTCAGCTCAGCGGGCCAGCACATATGAGACCTTCATTTGAACCTCCACCGACGACCATTGCTGCTGTACCACCTTACATCGGTCCAGATACACCTGCGTTACGAACACTAAGTGAATACGCCCGTCCTCATGTCATGTCACCAACAAACCGTAATCATCCCTTCTTTGTTCCCCTAAACCCCACCGATCCACTTCTGGCCTACCATATGCCTGGCCTCTACAATGTGGATCCCACCATTCGGGAAAGAGAGCTGCGAGAGCGGGAAATCCGGGAGCGAGAAATCCGGGAAAGGGAGTTGAGAGAGAGGATGAAACCTGGCTTTGAGGTGAAGCCCCCAGAGCTAGATGCACTGCACCCAGCTACTAACCCCATGGAGCATTTTGCCAGGCATGGTGCACTGACTATTCCCCCAACAGCAGGACCTCACCCATTTGCTTCCTTCCATCCGGGTTTGAACCCCCTTGAAAGAGAGAGACTTGCACTGGCAGGCCCGCAGTTACGGCCTGAAATGAGCTACCCTGACAGACTGGCAGCAGAGAGAATACATGCTGAGCGGATGGCATCGCTGACAAACGACCCATTGGCACGGCTCCAGATGTTCAACGTTACGCCTCACCATCACCAACATTCACACATACATTCACATTTACACCTACATCAGCAGGATCCCTTACATCAAGGTGAGCCCAAGGGAATGGGCCGGGCAGTTTTCTAGGGAACCTCTCTCATGAGCTGTTAGCAGCAGCCTGCCCAAAACAGGCAGACTGTGACCCTGGAATTCAAGGAGCAAAATCTCTGTTTTCTTGTATATGATGGAAGTTCTGTGCTGTATGAGGTTGTGATAACTGAAATGCAAACAATTCTTTTTGGGGAGGGTGGTCCAATAACAGTGATAAAGTAAATGATGGTAACAGTACAGCGATCTTCACTGAGACTGCACCCTGCCAGTGTAAAAGGTTTGCTGTTTTGTTGGTTTGGGGTTTTCTTTTTGGTTTTGTTTTTTTTAAAGTACTGGAATCCTAAAGCACCACCTTACAGTGGTGTCTGGTGTATGGGTGAAGACTCCACTGGGTGAAGAATTCCCTAGGAGAGATGGCATGGAAATGGTAAGTCCTAAAGCACCGAATTCCCTAGGAGAGATGGCATGGAAATGGTAACACTGCAGATGCTAATGGCTGCTGTGTTACGGGTTACAGCTGGAAAGGAGCTGAAAAAAAAATTAGGAGAGAAAGACTTGCTATTTTGCCATGCCAACCGTCTGGCTTTAGTTGAGCTGAAATTCTCTGTCACAATTCTCATAAGAACCATCGAAGTATGGGTTGGCATCTTTTTAGCTGCAGTCTATTCTTACGTATGGAAATTTTTTCCCAAATTTTTTAGTAGCCTGAAAAATGAATTGATGCCTTGCTCATTTCTAAAGCAAACTACATGGTTACTCCTCTACAAGTCTGGAGTCTGGAACCCCGGAGTCCAGAAGATGAGGCATTAAGCAGAATTTTTGTGATTTTTCTGGTGGCAGACTAGAGAGAACACAGCAAGCAAGGCACCAGGTGCAGTAGCTGCTAAGTAAGGAAAAAAAAAAAAAAGATCCAAGTAGCTAAAGTGCAGCTGGCTATAACTGTAGTGTTTGTGCAAGCAAATATAGCATACTTTGCCTTGGAGCAGTACGCATTAAATGTAGCTGGGATGTCTGCTTTTTGGAGTTGGAAGGAATTTGAGTGCTGTTGCAGAAGCCAAATTGTATAGTAAGGAAATCAGCAGGGTCTTGTGAGATTGCTAAGGGGCAGGGGGGTTACAGGTAGGAGATGATAGCGCTGAACATCACTGTTCTTAAAGCTGTCAGCTCTGGGCTTTGGTTGAGGCTGAGTGCCCAAATTACAAGCTGGGTCAGTTTGAGGCAGGTTTGCGTACCCCAGTGACAGCAGAAGAAATTTGGCATAGGTCGTGTCTATACAAGGATTCTGTTCTCAGCTAAGTCTAGATACTTCCCGGTTATTTGTTCTGGACAAAAGTATGGCTAGTACGTTCTCACCCTTAGTCTAGCAAGAGACTGGTGCAGAAAAAGCCAAGTCAATTCAGTGTCAGGTCTCCTCACCTGTATTTGAAAAGTCATTTGGCTTTGATTTTGGATGCCGGGTTAAAATACAGCTGGGGGCTCTTGAGTGTCTCCAGGTAGTTCTTGCTCCAGAAAGGCTCCATAGCTGGGTAAGGCCCTAAACTGGATAACCTGTGTGTCTCCTTGGAGCGGGGATGAATGGAGCGTAAATGTGTCCAGCCACACGTTTGTGCTCTGGACCAGTAACAGCTGGGGGAGACTTGTGCTGGCTGTGTTGTATTCCTTTCATTTGCAGTTCCTCTGCAGTCTGCAAACAGCGTAACGTGCTGAGATTTCAGATGAGCTGGGTATTTTTCAGGTTTTGCTGTGTCTTTTTTCATCATATCGGTACAGTGACATCAGAGAGGTTGTCTACAGGTGTCCCTCTCCACACAAGGATGGTGATGATGTCATCTTTTGCAGACAAAGGTTTTTGCCAGCTTTCAGCCTATCAAGTAGTATTGGTGAAGTCAGGATGCTTAAGTGCTTCTGTACTAAATGCTCATGGTTTTAGCTGGGTTTTATCTCCCTGTGTCTTTTCTGTTTGTTGGGATAACGATGGCCTGTTCCCCAGGCCAGTCCATTGCACAGGCATTCCAAGCAGTGGTAGGTAAAGGTGGGAACAAGTGGCTTGGAGGTAAGGACTGAAGAGCAGATTGCTTTTTGTTCCAGAGTCCACTTAAGGTGTTTGACAAGGGACTCTGAATAAGTGGTAAAAAATGTAATTATGATAAGCAATTAAAAAAAAAAAAAAAATCTGTACAGGGGGGAGAGGTCTTGCAAGGCCAAGTAAAGGTAAGCACAGACCTGTGCAGCAGGATTTCTTTTTTTTTTTTTTTTTTTTTTTTCTCCGGTTATTGAACAGTTTTCACAGCAACATCTCCATTTGCTTATGTTAGGTTGAGCAGGTCTGATTAGCGAGCACTGCTGTAATATATAGGGGGGGAGTGTGGAAGGAGCATCTGAAAATGGAAGCTTAGGTGGTTTAAGTTATTTGATTTTTTTTTTTATTTTTATTTTTTTTTCCCCCTTCCTACTTGGTGTATTTCTTTTTCTTGTAGAAATTGAAAGCCCTGGGTTGTAGCTTTAACAGTTGAGAGTATTGGGTAAGCAGATGTCACTTGAAGATAGAAAAGTGGGTTTCAAATTGGATGGAGCTAAGCTCCTGGTAATTACATGCCAGTTAGGCCAAATGCTGATCCAGCTCAAGTCTAACAGGGCTTTTGATCTCCCAACAGCAAGTGATGCTTCCCAAAGCAGTTGATTGCTTTCTTTCTTTCTTTCCTTCTTTTG
>NW_009260796.1:297315-304046 GCF_000687185.1 Egretta garzetta
CCGCTGGTGGATCCTTTAGCAGCTGGACCCCATTTGGCACGTTTTCCCTACCCACCTGGGACCATCCCCAACCCATTGCTAGGGCAGCCACCTCACGAGCATGAAATGCTCCGACATCCAGTCTTTGGTGAGAGCATTTTGTGGTCCTTCACAAAGGCTGGCTCTTGATCTGAACTGTCATCTTTTCTTCTGGGTCTTAGCATTTCTTGGGAGGGGAGCTGGTGGAGTTGAGCTGTAACTCAGGTTACAGCCAAAGGTTGGTTGGTTTGTTTAAAAAAAAAAGCTTCATGGAACAACTCTCTGCAGACCTCATAGCAAACAAGTGTCTAAAAATGGGCAACTCTCTCTTAGGTACTCCTTATCCACGAGATCTGCCTGGTGCCATTCCACCTCCTATGTCAGCAGCCCACCAACTGCAGGCCATGCATGCCCAGTCAGCAGAGCTGCAAAGACTGGCAATGGAGCAGCAGTGGTTGCATGGGCATCCTCACATGCATGGTGGTCATCTACCAAGTCAGGAAGATTATTACAGGTGAGAGGTGCAATGAAGGTTTTTGGAGACTCAAGGGTGCTACAGCTTCCTTCATCTTTTTCCACGTTCCTTTTTTTTTTTTTTTTCCTTCTGAATTACTGCCTTACTGTGTGCTGAGTTACTGTCCTGATGCGGTTATGGGAGATGGCGAAGCTTTACTAAGACCTAATTTGGGCATAGGTGTAGGGCAGATTGGAAGTTAGGTCCAAATTATTGGCACAGGATGTAGATTAGTTGAGTCTTACATTGCAGAATTACCTCTGATGAGGGTTTTTAGTGAGATACTACGATTGCTGCTTCCACATCTACCTCTCTCCCTTGAGAACAGTGGAGGAGGGTGGGTAAAAGCTTTATGAATGAAACTGGGGAGGAATTAAATAACTCTTAAGAAATTAGTAAGGACGTTGCGAAGTTGAAATGCATGAATAATATGGATCCTGCATTACCAGCTGAGAATGCCTAGATGAATCATGTGAGTTCTTTCTCCCCAGAATGCTACATGGTGTTGATAGTAGAGTAGTTCTCTTCTTGACCTATCTTATGTGACACCACCTTGCTTCCTTTTTGGCAGTGACTGCTGACAGTATGTCAGCTAAGAAGAAAAAGCCACCAGCACCCAGCAAGGGTCATTCCTCATGTCTGTAGGTAGCAAGGATATCTAGGAGAAGCAGCATATTAAATGCCTGCCTTGCACTGCTTTACTCTGATGTTTCAGTCCTTGCTTCTGCTATCCAAAATTGCCTGCTGGCCTTGTGCCATGGGGGCAGCCAGGCTGCCTGAAGCGGGCTGTCAGATCTGCAACTGCAGATAAAGCTAAAGCCCGATGAGCTGGCACTAGTGATCTTGCTCGCGTGTAAGGAGCGCTTCAGCAGCAAAAGGTCATCGCTTCTCCCACAACAGGCGGTGTTATCGCTGCTGTTACGGTGGCTCTTGTTCATGTGCTGGAAGCTCACGGGTCCTGCTGCAGCCTCTGTTCCCTTCAGGGCACGCGGGTGCAGTTAGCAGGAAGGCAGGCTATCTCTGAAGTGTCGTGACACCTCCTTCGTTCTGTTAAAATGAGTTTTCTTTCTCTTTCAGTCGACTGAAGAAAGAAGGCGACAAACAGTTGTAATAAATTATTTATTTGTAATGCTGGCTATGGAAACCCCAGTCCTTGGGAAGGAGTGGAACATTTTTACATACAATAAGAGCTACAAAAGGAAAAGAATATCTTATAAAGATTTCTTTATATATTTAAAACAGAAACAACCACCCAACAAGTAGAGACTTATCAGCATAGTGTTCATTTGTAGAGAAGATTTCTCAAGACTGGTGTGGGTCTCCCTGCATGACAACGTATTCAGAAGCCTATTGAAAATACAGGACTGTGTGGAATATTCAGAGAACTTCCTGCAATCTTGGTTTTTTTTTTTTTCTTACTAGTTTGTTTTGAGTAGGTGCTAGAATCAGGTTCACAACACAAGTCACTGTGCGTGAAGAGACACTCAATGCATCTATAGCTCTTTTAAAAAAAACAAGGATTGCAAGTAGGTGACATAACAAGCTCTGAATCCAAGTGCTATAATAATAAAAATCTACTTTTATTTTAATACATTGTAGGAAATCTTCATAATTTTAAAGAGAGCTCAGTTCTGCAGCATGGCTTTTTAAGTCTGTAAATAACTTTTTTGGGTAGAGGGGAGAAACAAAACAAAACAAAACTCCAGAAACGTTTATCTTGATTTTCAGTAACATCACAAATTGTGAATTCCTACCTGGTATTGACAGAATACAGAGTTGATTTTTTAATAAAATATATATATATAATTATCCCTTTAATTAAAGGGAACGATGGGTATCAATAATTTCAAATGGGTAAAAGCTTGAAATTTGGTTTGATATCAACAATAAGCATTAAAGGGAGTTGCAGGGATAATGTTGCAAATGACTGTTTCTGTTCTTGGTTTTTTGGTTTGTTTGGGTTTGTTGGGTTTTTTTGTTAGTGTTACATCTCTCTGTTCTGCAGATGATTTCTGTTGAGTTGGGTTTCTCAGCAGTACAGGTGTCCCTTGGAACTAGCTTACCCTTTTGATGCCTACTTCAAGGGTTAATTTTCAGTGTGGCCATAATACACTTCTTTCCTATTACCTTTTGAAACTTAATCTAACTGCATTGGGTTTAGACTTTAGGCAAAGGTTCAAAGAAATAATCTGTTCTAAAATCTCTTTTTAAAAACGTTCCGTGGCTCAAACTAGTACAGCCAGAATTTTGTATGCATGTGCATATTTTTGGAGGACGTGCTCTTTCTGGCCTCTTAGGTTTGATATGTTCTTAAGAAAAGTGGATAGGCAACTCAGTTAGTGTTCTTGAAGTTGTTTTGCAAAGACCAGTCTGTGTTTCTCTTTGACTGTTTTAGTTTTGGGTTTGTAAGCAAAAACTTTTTAATTGCCACCAGTGTTCTGTATCTCAGGAACTTACTGCTTTGGGATTAACCGGATATATGGACAGTAACATTTACTGACTCCCCACACCACAGGTCCTTGCAGAATAACTCCCGTTGGCTAGTTCCCATGGAGGAGAGGAATATGCAGAAGGCCAGTGAGCATTATTTTGGAGACAGCTCTGCTTACTCTCTAGGCAGAATTTTTATTTTTTTTTTTGTCCCCCCCACCCCGTTTTGCCATGAGTTTTCTTTGCCAGAGCAGAGGGTGATGCAACCAATGGACACCTGAATCTGCTGGCCATTTTTTCTGCTGGTGCATAACTTCCCCCATTCTCTCTCTTAACTCACGAGTGCTCTCTCTCTGCTGTTGTAAACTGTTCAGTGTGATGATTGTGTCATAGGACTGTACTGAGCCATGTTTGATAAACTTGTAGTTAATCATACATTCTGATGGAAGGCATGGCATTCACAGTGCTTTATCCACCTCGGGGGTCTCATAACTGTGTTAGTGCCCAAAGATTACCATCGGACAGTTAGCAACATCAATTTACCAATTAAAAATATGCATCGGGTATTCTAGGTCCCACTTAAAGCAAGAGTGTATAGGAGAGATAGGAGGACTATTTCAGCTGATGAAGATCTTCCTTTTTTTCTGTCCTCCATTCCAGATTTCTCAGTGCTAAAGAACTGCAATAGTGTTTAATCAGTTCCATCTGCTATATTTGAACTCTGTGAAGGTATTAGGAAGAACAGCTAGTGTTTCTGAGATTTGGAAACCATGAGGTCAGTCTAGAGTCGAGGATGGTAAAGTCTTCGGTCAATGCCTTCAGTCGCTGTCTGCAGTGATCAGGTGAAATGGTTTTCTTCTGAATAACTTTTTTTTTTACTTTTGCTAACAGTGGAGTAGCTGCTAGGATCGGTCTGCTCAGCAGAGAGAGTGCCTCAGTTTACTTTAAAGGTCTAATTAGGCATGTTTCAGTTAAACCTCCCCTCCTTGTTTTTACCACGTGGGATTTGGGAGCTTGGGGGAGTTCAGCCACTGCAGCCGTTTCTTCTGATCCTTCTCTTTTGCTGTTATTTTTAGCCATAGTTCTTCTTAAAGAAAAAAAAAAAAGCTAACTGCCTCCCATGGTCCTCTCTCTCTGTATTTTTTTTTTCAGCTGAAGTTTGCAGTCTCTTCAAAAGCTATTAATTGATCTTTTTTCCTTTTTTTTTTCCCCCTGAAGAAAAGGATTCTGATAATTTGTGGGAGTGGTTTTTTTTTTTTTTTGCTCACATCATTCAGCAGATAAGCACTGAAATTCTTCCATTTTAGACCAGTGATTAACTACAACTTTATATGCAGTGGTTTTTGAAGCCATCTTGGTGTTCGATGCCCTGTTAAAACAACCCAGACCTTTTGATTTTCTTTAAGAAATCTCTCTTATTTTTCCTCTGTTTTGAAAGTTTCTTTTTTAATTTTGCTTTAGTGTTTTTGAAACGTCTCTCTTGTTCTATGTCGTCATGGTTGAGCTTGTTTCACTGCACCGTTAAAGCAGAGTGTACATTCTGACTGCTACATTTATATATATCTTGAAGCTTAATGTATATATGAGTAGTTTGCCATGGGATAACACAGTGTAAACAGAGTAGAAACCCAGAAATCGTGACTTCTGTGTTCTCTCCATTTGAGTATTTTGTAATTTTTTTGAAATATTTGTGGACATAAATAAAACCAAGCTACACTACAGCAGCCAGGTTTTGCCTGCAAGCGAAATGTGTCTGTTGATTGTTGTTAGTGGGCAAAAAAGTTATTTTTCATCTGGGATAATACGGGATTCCGGCATGGCCATCTTGTCTGTTTCAAAGCTGTCTTGTCTTTCCTGGCTTCATTTTTTTTCTTTCTTTGAGGTCACTTTATTTTTAATATACAGTACACAAAACACCAACATCACCTCTAGTTCCAGAGTATATTCTTCCTCCCTGAGGCACATTTGTGTTCTAGGGCCATACTGCATAACCTGGGCATGTTTTTCCGTAAGTTAATCACTCAAATTGATAAGAACGAATGCGTAAGGATGTTTTGGCTGTCATGACTTCAGGGGCTTTCTGTGTACAATGGTAATGTATTGCAGCCACTGGTCTGTGGCACAAACAAGTAGTTAAAGTGAGGTGTGTGGATAAGTTCTCATTGCACCAGCCAAAGATGAGTAGAAAGATGAGAACTTCTGAACCAGATAGGACAATTCCCCTAGTTCAACAAGGTAGGAAAGGCTGCATGCCGTCATCTTCTTTTAAATGTGCCTGTGAACCAGAGGTGTTCAGAAGACACGCACGGGAAAATGAGGCCTGATGACTCATGGAGTGTAAGCTTGAAATTAGATATAGTACACTATATATACCCCAGTCGGTGAGTTTTTCATGCATCTTACTTTCTAAGAGATGTTACTTTGTGCCAGTAGAGGCGTCTTGCACACAACTGATACAGAGCTGGCAAGAGATGCATTCCAAAGGCATGGTAATTGCAGAGAGAAAGATGCACAATAACTCATTGTCTATTCATTGCCTGCTGAAAAGCTGAAATTTGCTTTCAAATTGCATAAAGTTACATGTTTGTGTACATTTGTAATGGTTCCCTGTCTTCCATCTATCAGGGATTCTAATGTCTTTGTGTGAGCTAGCTGTTTGGGTGTTCCGTATTTGTAGCTCATGATAATCAGCATCTCCAAAACTTAGGAAAATGTTGTGAAGCCACAGAAAGAAGTGGTGAGTATCTTTACAGCATAAATGTTTGGTTAAAAGGGAGACGGCAGGCATTATTGATCTGGTTCTGCTTTGGTGTTGATCTGCGATCTTTTAGAAATAGTGAGGTATTTTGACTCCCGTTCAAGCTAATGAGTGCTCGGAGTGTAGCGAGAAGAGAGTGCCCTGTTGTTTGAGTGTGCTTGAAGCAGACGGGGGAGGATTCATGGCAAATGGCACTGGAGTTTGGAGCTGCATATTTGAAGAGGCTGCTCTATTTATACCCTGTGGCATTTTATAAGGGGAAGGTCAGTTCTTGTCTACTGGAAATAGCTTCTGAAAGCGCTTTTTCTGAGGCTGGCTTGAACACGTGCTATGATATTTATTCTGACATTTCTTTGGGTTTTTTTAATTCCTTGTACTGAACATAGAACTTGGATGGGCTTAGGCTGCCCTCCCTCTCTTGTTACAGGTTCTAAGTTTCCAAGCTTTAAATGGCGAACCCTACAGGGACAAGGCCGAAGAGGATTTTTATTACTGCATAAATTGGATAATACAGTTCCTATTGCAATATTGGTCTTGTGTTAACAGTGCCTTGCCATCGCAAGGGTGAAGGCTGGGAAGCCATCTGTCGCGTGGCTTGGTTATATGCACATTACCAGACTTCATTCTAATGTCACATCAGCTTTAAAAAAGTAACATAGGCGTTAGGCTTTCGTTCCTTCCTAGGCCATGGACAGGGTTTTACAACTTTCATTGAGATAGGTTTAGACTTTAGGCAAAGGAGAAAAGGTGAAGCCCGGTGTTTTGTTCAGGAATTTGATTTTCTGTGCCTCGCACGTGGACAAAAGGTAGCTCTTACATTGCTTGCTGTGAAATTTCTGTTCTTTGCAGAGGCTCCCGCGCACCGGGCTTGGTCCCTGAAGATTTCTTGAGGCGGCTGAGGGGAGGCGGCGGGGCTGGGCCGCAGGCGGGGCTGGGCCTGGAGCTGAGGGGAGGGGGGCGGGGCCGCGCCGCAGGGTCCAGAAGGTTCCGGCAGGCGCCGCGGGGGGGGCG
>NW_009260796.1:305218-326269 GCF_000687185.1 Egretta garzetta
CGGGGCCGCGCCGCAGGTTCCAGAAGGTTCCGGCAGCTGCTGCGGGTGAGTCCCTCAGGCCAGGCTGCATGGCGGCGTGCAGGTAAGAGCCCGGCCCCCGCTCTGACAGGAAAAGGGTGGTGGAGAGGTGCTGGGAGGGAGTCCTGGGGCACAGCCTCGTCTCTGAGAGCAGCCATGCCTGTGGAGGGAGGCCCAGACCTCGGGTACGCCGTCACCCAGCCCCTCCTGCAGGCATTCCTTGATCCCAAAGGGAGCCAGCTTCCCTTCCGCCCCTCCTGGTAGCGTCCCTTGGACCCCAAAGGAGCTGGGCCCCTCAGTGCTCCTCCTGGCAAGTGTCCTTTGGTCCCCGAGGCAGCCAAGACCCTTGCAGCCCAGGGGCTTGTTCTGTTTGCTCAGTCCCATCCATATTGCTGTGACAGGTGCTCTTCTGTATGTCCCAGTCGGCTGCTCCTGCGTTGACAGTCCCAGATGTTTTTCCTCCCCTGCTCTCGTATGTGACAGGTAAGCTTGAGAAAACCTTGCTGGTGTTTGCATTGGGTCTCTTTCCAGGGTAGTTTCTTACCTTAAGTGTATCAGAAAGACTCGATGTCTGATGTTGGAGGGAAGAGCCTTATAAGTGCCTTGCATGTGCAAGTCATCCTTTGCAAACTACTGTTCTGCTTGTTTTCTTCTTTTACTTTGATGCAAGGTAATTAAGCCTGATTTTTTTTTCCTCATGGTGTTGACTTTGCAAAAACAAACTGGAGCAAAAGACGGTAACAACATTATGCAAACCACAAAGCCCAAGTGGACAATTTAGCCAGGCTATTTTTTTGTTCTTTACAAAATGCTCAGCTCTGTAGAGTGGTAACTCGGCCCCTGCAAAATCAGCTAATATATATATGTGTACACACAAAGAATGTATTACCCTGCCCTGTTCCTAATCCTCATCTTCTTTCCCACTTTCACCCTAAAGAAAAAACAAGTGAAGGAATCTGGCAAAAACCATTTATCTGCATAAAATCTCAGGCATTTTCCAAAACTTTATTCTAAGAATGGTCACCCATGGCACCTGACAGATGTACCGGTGAATATTGATGCAGCACAGGTTTCTGACACAATGTCTGCCTTGGGTCTCACAAATGAGAGAAATTAATCTTCCTAATAAACATTGTTCAAATCCACTTTCTGGTCGGATGAGTTGTGGGAAGGGTTAAGCTAATCTCGCATTGCTCTGCAGAAGGGGGACAAGGCACTATAAAAAACAGCAGTTAGTGAGAGGAGGACACTTGGCAAGTAGAAGTCACATCCAGGACAGGATTTGATAATTCCATTGCTTGCACATCTCTCAGGTTTGGGAAGTCAGAGTATGTAAATTTTAGGGCACTAAATAAAGCCCAGCTTCAATGCAAGCATGAATTACTTTACTGATTATTAATATTAATGAAGTAGCTTTCCCTTACACCAGAGCACGCTTAGTGTAACTCAGAAGTACAGTTGTCAAAGTGAGAGACCCAGAAAAGATTCAAGCAATCGGTCTTGTTACCCATTCTTTTATTCCAGATGACTTTTGTGTCTTTGCAGTTTCTGAATCCTGTTGCAATTCCATTTCATTATTTGTTAGCTCTTTAAATATTTGTCCAACGTCCTTACCTGTGGCAATGTCACCAGGAAGAAGCATGCTCTGCAGAGTTGTTGCTTAGCTGATGAACACTCGTGTGTCTCGCTGTAGCTGCAAGGCTGAGTTTCCTGCACCAGGGAACATGTGTATAGGAGAGAAATTACGGAATAAATTGATGCACTGGCCTTGGAAAATAGCTGTGCATGATGTCAATGGAGTTGTATTTCACTTTGCCTGGGGTCTTGGTTTTGCTGGAACAAACTAGTAGTCAAATCTGTAAGATGGAAATTTCTCTGGCATTGCAGCTTGTTTGAATGAACCCTAATTACAAAGTCTAGGCAGTTACAAAGAATCCAGTATTTTTGGCCTGGTAACATGGTTGAATGTATGCTTTCAAAATACTCTGCCACAGCTTTGTAGGGGGTTTTCCTCCCTCTAAGTTGGATTGGTTTATTGTCATCTGTCACTGTTTTATCCTTCTTTTGGCTTCTCTCTAGTCCATTCCTTCACAGCTTAATGCTTTTTATATAGTAGCAAATAAAATGGATATCAATAGCAGTATTTTAAGAAGCACAAGAGAATGCTCAGTAGCAAAGGAGTAAAGGGACACACTACTCTGTTTCCCTAAGAAGCTCCAGTGAGCTTTAGCATTTCACAATACTGAGGGGTTTGTTTGTCTCCAAGGGAGTGTCTGTGACAATTTATTGGAAGTAGGGGGAGAGGATTAACAGAGGAAATTATTTAACTGTCGAAGTGTCTGTTTTGAAATACATTAATTCTCTGGCTCCTCTTATTTTTTTCTGTGAAAGGGTCCACTCAGCCCTAAATCTTCTAGTGGACAAAATTGCATGATGTCCAGTGTATCTGCCAGTGAGCTCTTTTTATGTTGCAAATGTTCCTCTAGCCGCTCTTTGTGGGATGAAAACATGAAGGCAAACAAGGATCACAGTTTGGACTTATTAGCAGTGTGTACATACACAGCCACTAAAGATACGCCCTGGGAGATAGGGAAATAGTCCCCTTCTAGACGATATGTCAGGAAGAATGACGAGCTTGAGGAGCATGTCAGAAGGGAAGGGTGGAGAGCGTCAAGTGTTTCAACAGTTTCTGGAGCTATACCTTTGGGAATTTTGCAGGGTTTATCTTCAACACCTATGCAAATCCCTGTAACACACTGTGCCCTTGTGCCAGCACATTTTTCACTTGGCTCCTGGTGCCACCATATTACTTCTCGAGAAAAATGCTTATGATGCTGATTTTGCAGAATGAACAGACGCATGTTTGCAACTGCTGCCAGTTTTAAAAGTATACAAGTGTCTTGTGATTCGGAACTGAAATGGTTTGTAAAATCCTAGGGTTAACATAGAGCCACTGTGAAGTGTCTCACCACTTGTAATAAAACAGCATTTAATTAAACATTCCATCGTGTGCACGTTCTGTACAGGGACCCTTCAGGTGAAGGCAGGCCGTCCAGAGAGCAGCAGGGAAGTTTTCTGCAGCTGCCTCAGCATACGGGGAAGCTTTGTCTGCATTTGTGTCGGTTGTAACTTGTTCTGAGTTGACCTCAGACTTGGGATCTGAGCAGAGACTTCAGTCCCTGGGGTAGCACTGAGCTGTAAGTACTAATTCATCGAGATGACAATACTTAAATAATCCCCTGACTATATCTTGTTTTGGAATCTGTGGCACATCTTGTCTTTACTTTGAAACTGAGGTTTTTTTGTTTCTTGACCCCTTTTGATCTGCTTTTTTGGCTCAACAGGAGAATGTGCTAGAGGGTTTGTAATCTGTCTGTCCTTCATCCGTCAAGCTGCTGCATTAAAGCCTTGTCTCTGCTGAGTTTTACTGTAGGTGGTATTGATCAGGGAGGTGGAAATACTTACTTTTCTTCCCCAGCTGACTGATTGCAAGATACTTATTCCTTTACAATAGATAAGACAGTAAACCATAATTTTATTGGTTATGGTTGCATCTGTTGCTTTCACTCTTGTAACTATTGTGTAGTGCTGAAACAGGACAAATTTCTAGCACAGACAAGCCTTTCAACGACAGCAGCAAAAAATGCAGGTCAGTTATTGTTCACTGACATTTCTGTGGTGGTTGGGGACATGGATGCCAAGGGCAGTGAAAATGCTTGTCGGATCTGTGCTCACTGGGGAAAAAAAACATTAAAATAGGTACCTTTGCAAAGCACTTCCACTCTATCAGTACTGAAGCAATGTACCATGCATTTCATTTGTCAGGTGTCTTGAAGGCTTAGAGTGTAATGAACTGAGTAAAGGCTGGAGGTAAAGCCGACCTGGTGTAAATTTGTGGTGGTACCACAGTGTTTCAGAGCAGCATCGAATGTAGTCAGTGTGTAAGGGAACTCTGCAAAGCCTGGTGATAGAAACCTCTGTAACTGTTTGGTACATACAAAGCAGGATGTTTTAACAGAGTTTGTGCTGAAAAAATCAGTTTCCAGACATAAGCTCTTTGCTGTTTGTCCCCGACATGATGATGCTATTCTCCTTTCACCTCTTGACATTGCTTTGCTACAGATTATGTGATATCAGACCCCAATATGCTTGCAGTGGGTTTGTAGAAATACTTTTTTTCCCCCTTTTCCTTCTGTGTTATTTAAAGCAAAGCTCCTTGACTGTACTAATTTCTTCTTGAGACAGTATCTGGGGCCAGAACTGTTGGGAGGTGCTGTGACAGAAACGCCTTCATCTAAATGTAAATCTTGCTTCCCTGCCTCAGGCTGCCTTTAAGAGGCTTTTTCTGTGGGAAGCAGCTACAAAGTAATGGTCCCAATCAATTCATTCGTGTCAATAAAAGGTCTTTTATATGCTTATTTGAAATGTATTGTTCTGGGGTGATTTTTAAGCAGGTGCCGCAGGTGGAATGAGAAATAAGGAGCCTAAAGGAGAGGGAAAAGAAATTATGTAAGGCTTGTTGCAGTTGGGGGGATACAGTTTGGCATCTGGAGTGCAAAGGGTGGAAAGAACAAAGGTGCCTTAACAGTGGGACAGGAGACAAGGTGTATTGGGTAGAGGTGGGACAGCACTCTGCTGGTGCTCCTCCCTGTCTCTTCTGACTTGAGTAGGGGTTGAGTAAAGGAGTTCAATACGGAGTCCCTGACAAAGGTAGAGGGAAAGATTTTCAGAGTCACTTCAGTGAACTAACGTCTGCTTGTAGATGACCATCTTGGGCAAAGTCAGCTTGAAATTCTCTTGTTGTACCCCCTCCTGTCTGGTTAAAAGGGAAAGCAGGTAAAGACATGCCACACCAAAGTGAAAAACATAACTCTTTCATTATATATTTCATATTCCACATCAAAGTGTGATTTCTGTATGTGTGTCTCCTGCCAGCACCACCTGTGAGCGGTGCCTTGTATGCATGGTATTTCATTTTCTTTTGACTCGGACTTCAGTTTGAGGTAACCTCGCCGTGCTGTTCCTGACAGCGAGAGGCTAATAGGCACAGGCAGGCGTTGATGGCAATTTAACTTGCTCTGCCAATGGATCTCGGTTGCTGTAATCCTCCCTGCAACTCCAGGCTTTTATTTCTCTCAAACAGAATTTTGGCATTCATGACAAATTACTTAATGGCCTATTGCAAAATACATCTGTTCCACAGGGCCTGGGCTGATGGTTTTGCCAATCTGTCTGAGAGCTGTTTGGTTCTGCCACAGAACCAGAGCTGGTGTGCTCTGCCTTGGCTTCCCTGTTTATAAAGCAGAGGTAAAGATACTGACTTGCTCTCAATTCTGGTTTTGCCCTTTCAAAAGAGTTTTGAACAGGTGGATTTCTACTCTTTGTGCAATATAGATGGAAGAGAACTTAGTAAAGGGTTTTGAGACCCTTGAATCCTAATGGCTACAGAATTAATAATTGCAGTCATGTGATTTCAGATGCGATTTGAACCTAGAGTGCTGAGGTTACTTACACCTTCTGTTCTGCTGATGAGGTCCTGTAGTGACGTGGTGTGGATCTGGCCCCGAATGCTCTAGAGCTGGTTCTTTGGAGGAGGCAGTAAGGTAACTCTTCAGTCTCCATTGCTCTTCTCCAGAGCTCCTGGCCAATTACAGGTGGGAGCATAAGCATCTGTTCTGAATTGGTCCATCGTGAGCTGCTGGTTACACCACAATAAAGTAGGAAAAGTGCTGTTGAGTTTAGCTGGATTTATTTGGAGTAATTGCGAGCAATGCTTACAGTATCCTACCTAAATGTATTATCTCTGTAAGAGATTGAAGAGCAGCTTGTTTGCACAGTGCGTGCGCCAGGTTACACAGTCGTGTGTTTGCTCCGAGATTCTGGGAATGCTACAGATGATGAGCTGAGCCTTTGCTGCAACATTTGGAAAGTGAAGATCTGGGCTCTCACTTCTTATGTTATTACTTGTTATGTAATTATTTGTATTAGTTGTTATGCCTTTGCAATGGATAAGGTCTCTGTCTTAAGATGCCTGGCTTTTTCTTACTGGCTGAGGAATACTAACTTCCAGGCATCCCGGCTCCATCCCCTCAGAGTGTCTGGGTATGTGGCTGCTGCTTTTTTTATCAACAGTCTAACATACTGCCGTGCAGTGTTCCTGCAAACTGCAGTGCCCTGTGTATTTTTGCATGTGCCAGACTGAGTTCTGAGTCATGTAGAGCAGACACTCTCAGATGGTGGGGGACTGGACTGTTTCTGGCTGGGCCCCCAGCGCTCTTGTCTGACTGATTTTTATTTACAAGATTGCAAATAAGAGAACATGAACAGTTGGCTCGTGTCCCTGGCATGCATTCCTGTGCCCAGCTGGACTGCAGGGACTTGGCAAAGCTGCCTTTACAATGCCTCCTGGCTACTGGAGTGCTGGCCTTGGGGCAGGGAACTCCCTCTTCTACCTCAGGTTGGGAGGGGAAGGAATAGAAAAGGGCAGTGGCATGAGAGGAGACATCTGAAGGAAGACCAAAGGATGTGGGGGGAGTAGGCTTGCACTAAGCAGTTGTCAGGACTTCAGCCCTCAATGTGGTTTGATAGCTTCCTGCAGCAGTTGATTTCTGTCTGTGATTCACTCAGGTCTTTCCCTGTCCAGATAAGTGTGAGACGGCTGCCTCCCTCCTTCCAGGAGCTACCTCCTCTGGGCACTGAGTGGGCTCCTCAGTGGCTCGGGCCAGGCTGAGGTGGTCAGGGCCCGGGCTGTCCCTCTGCCAAGGGTGCCCTGGGAGGCCCTGGATGCCATTGCAGCGTTTGCCACCGGATGGCAGCAGATGCTTGGAAAAAAGAAATTCAACCGTCAGCCTTGAGCTTCTGTTTCCAGGAAAATTTGAGGAACTCACAGTAATTACTGTACCAAAGTCATGGTCAGAAAGCAAGACTTCCACAAATGTTGCAGCATGGGCTTCCTCCTAGCAGGGGAGAAGAGGCCTGTGAGATCCAGGACCACCTCCTCCCACACAACACTGCAAGTTTGTGGCTTTCCTTGGGTTTCATTTGTTTTGCAAAAACAAGTTTCTGTTGCCAGAATTTCCCAGCTGCTTCCTCTTCTTTTACCTTCATGGCTGCACACTGTGCACATTTTGACTTTATCTGGCACTGCAGAGTGGTTGCGATTGTCTTTTGCTTTGCTTGTTCCACATTAGGGGCCGGGAGACACAGACCCTTTAAGTGAGTTGCTCTGTGTGTGTGTGTGTGTGTGTGTGTGTGTGTGTGTGTGTGTGTGTGTGTGTGTGTGTGTGTGTGTGTGTGTGTGTGTGTGTGCACATTTATATCCTGGAGGAATGCAGTCGAGGAATTCTTGTCTGGCCTCTTGACCAGCTGTGTGGCCCTGGACGAGTTGCACCACCTCCTGGTGCCTTGGTTTCCCTCCCTGCAAGTAATGCTTTTGATGCCCTTGTATGGAAACAGGGATATAAACACAAGGCAGCTGCCCTGAGAATATTTGTTTCTTTTAGATGGCCTCAACTCCAGGCTCACTCTTGAACTTGAAAAATACACAAGCCATGTAATAATATTTAATATAACAACCCCAGCTAACAACAGCCCTCTTCTTCCACGCCATTCAGCAGCTGGGTGACAGCACAAGGGGTTTTCTTCTAGGCTTTTTGGCTTTCTTGGTTTGACTGTCGCAGCCCCTCGAGAGCTAGCATTTGGCTGGAAGGCGTGCCAGAGTGCCTGTCAGTTACTGCTGAAGAGAGATGTCATCTATCAAGTAGATGTCCTGCGATGATCAATGGCTACTGCCCAACAGTATTGGTCTAGTAAGGACTGGTCTCTGTTGTATTGGTAGAGGATGCCCTACATAAAATGCTTCTGACCTTATCGATTAGTCCTCTCTTTTCTGCACGTGGCACCTGTGTATTGAGAGGGGACCTGTCTCTAGATGTCTTACAGGGAGTTTGGCTTTCTGAAAGTTTCCCTTGTAGTAATCCTGTCTCAGAGTGGGTGCCCAGCTCCTGGTGTCAGACCACTAAGGGGCTTGTGGAGTATGTCCAAAACTGGTGTGGATGGACTGTGCTTGGGCACAGCTTCAGCCTGTAAGCACCTGCAAATGTGGAGCCAGGGCCCCTTATTACCCAGCCTGCGTTTGCAGCAGCCCAAACCCTGCCTTTACGTTACGTACCACCCAGTCCCTGACAGTCTGCAGGACTAAGAAGTGGTAAAGGAGGTCAGAGCTCCCAAGTTTGTTTGGTCTGTTTGGTAGATAGGACATTTGTTTGCTGATCTGGCTGCTCCAGTCAATGGCACTAGCATTTTCTGTTGAGGTCAATGTCCAACTTCATTGAAAGTCTCTGAGGATCTGGGTAGCAATTGAAGTGAAAGCATAGGCCATTGGGCAGCAATGCATGGAGGCGGAAAGGCGGGCAGTGAAATAACATGGTGGGCAGGAGCACTACATGGGATGCAGAGGGTTCCTTGTGGCAGGCAGGAAGAGGACTGCTTTTCTTCTACATGGCAAATACTTTGTCTCTGAAAAACAAATTTTCAGACAGAGAACGATAGGAGGGGTTTGACAGTTCCTGCCATCTCCCCCCATTGCTTCCCTATCCCCAAGCCCTCCAAACCTTACGATGTTGCAGAGCTCCTGTAAACGTGGTTCCCCCTCAAGGGTAGAAGTTGGGATAAGACTATTTAATAGAATAAAATGTTTCAGTTCAGAGGCAGATGTGGAGGCTTTCTGCAGTTCCAGACCTGCTCTAATGTGAGCCATACTGCTCCCAAGCGTGTCATGGTCAAGAATACTTGAGGATGTGACTTGGTCACAAATGTCATGCAACTCTATGCCGAGACGTTTCATTCCAAATCACAAACTGGGGTCTTCGCTGCCTCCTCTCTCTGCACAGCAGCGAGGTCAGGTTTGGAGTCAGCTCACCCTGTCAGCAGCAGCCGAATATCCTGGCTGCGGATGATACCTGTGTGTCTGTATGTGAAATATGCAATAATACTTCGTGTAACTTTTAATGTAAAAGTTATTAAGAGTTTGTGGCTAGCTGACAATATCTACGAGTTATTTCAAGTAAATTAATTAAGGTAGTAATTAGGTATGTTACACAATATGTCTAATTACTGGTGTTAGGCAAGCTCTTTGGGGGTAGGAGTGGTGCCTTGCTTGTATTGAGAATACCAGCAGCACTTTGTCAATGCTACAGAAAACAAATTGTGAGGGAACAGGAGCTCAGAGTAACTGAGTGTGTTGCTCAGAGTCCCTGAGGGAGGCAGAGCAAGCTGACAGCAGGTGCCTGGCTCCTGCCTCCTTCAGTGGTCTGTGTTTATATATAAACGTGTAGCTTGTGTATGTATGTATATGCTGAATTTGTGTGTGTGCTATAGCACTGCTTGCGCATGCAAATCTGCCAGCAGAATGTCTATAGGGGCTGGTCTGGGTGTTGATTCCAAGCACTGAAATGCCTTTTCTCTTTGTCCCAGTTTCTTTTTGTCCTTTGTCTTAGCTTATTAGGACAGAGGTCTGTGCTTATCAGGTTGTCTGATCTTGGGTTTTCCAAGGAAAGCAGTCTCTGTCTCCCAGGTGCGGGAGTGCTATTGCAACCTTCATGTCAGTGCCATGGTCTTCAGAAAAGGTGCCCCTTTGCAAATAACGTCGTAAAGGGGAGAGGAAATTCTTTTAGTTGGATCCCATTTTAGTTTTTTCTAACCCATCTGTCTAGAGGCTGTTCATTGCAGTGTGTCTGCAGCCCTAGCTCTTTGTATGAAAGTGTTTAATGACCTTTCCCCATGCATCTATTTTGCTGGGGAGCTCCAGAATTTGAGAGAACTTGGCTACTGCAACATGCTCTCCTAAGTGCTGTTTACTGGCCCTGTGAAGGCCAAGGAAAGTTCCAGCTCGTTTTTTCATTACAGCCATTACTGGAGCTGTTGCTGGAGATCCTGTAGGATGAAGAGCATGGGGAAATAACATCATAAACTTTGCTTTTAAAGCGAGAAACACAACCTGTCCTGCCTCAGTGAAATACCCATCAGCACCCCTGAAAGGCAGGGAAAAAGATGTTACAAGTTCAAGGATAAGGCTAAATGTTCTCCAACCGGGCTGCAGCCAAAGAAGCTGAGCCTAATAGAGCCTCTAGGCTTGTTTGAAATTCTAGGTTCCTATTTCATAGCTGCAAAGGCCAATTCTACAGCCTGGTCAGCAACTCGTGTGTCCTCCTGCATAGTACATGAGTGTAGGGGAGTTTGGGTGTCGTAAAGTAATCTGGCTGTCAAGTGCCAGGAGTGTCTCGAAGTCTTAGTTGCTCAGTCAGAGGTGTGTAACCTTGTTATTTCCATGAGGTTTTGTTCCAAGCCAGCAATGAGGAGTATGCCTTCTGAGAGTAGACAGGAACAAGTGGCCCAGGGACAGGAGTTCACCGTAGGGTCCAGATTCAGTCAGCAACTCTGGCTGCTTCTATATTTCTTTGATTCAAAATCGAGGAGGTAGTCTCTGCCCCATTTTTTAAGTCTGCTTATACTATAAATGGCCCCTCTGATCAGTTTGGGGTATTTTGTGGCAGTTCGGAAGGGGTGGAAGTCTGTACCTCTTCTGCTTGAACCTGTAAGTGGTTTGTGGCCAGAGGCCACTGACCGACAGCCTTGCAGGTACCTCTGGCATGGGGGAGGGAGAGGAGAAGATGGAGAAATGCATGTGGAGAAGCTGAGATGATGTCACTCATATCCTTTATTTCTGTCACTGGCCCAGACAATTCCTAGCATGCATGTGTTTTTTAGCACTTGCTTTTTTTTCTAGGCTGCTCAAACTTGTGACCCGTTCTGACTGAATCGCTTGAGCATGAGCACAGAACAACAGGAGTTTAGCAGAGGCATGAAGATGTATGTGCTCGGACATGGGAATGTGCCTACTCTTCAAACCTTCAGTTGCAGCAGGGCAGAACCATCCACGTACAAGGTCTTTCTGCAAAGATGTCCTCAGACCTGGGGCAAGGAGCAGGAAGTCTAGTGTCAAGAGCTGGTGTGTGTGTTGGTGTAGTCTGTCACGACTGTCTGAATCCCAGCCAGGTGGAAGTCAATCAAGAGTAGCCAAAAGCAAACCACCTGATTACTCCACAAATGAACTTGGAATGAACCAGCATGTTGCTAAGAAAGAGCCCTCTTTGGTTTTCATGTCCTCATAGCCAGGTCTTAACCCTCTCCCCACCGACTCTGCCGAGAGTGTGGGACAATTTAAGCTATGCCCTTTGATATTTAGCATCTCCTATGCTAGGGGCCTGTGTTTGTAAAGTGAGAAAGAGCAAGACCCTTGGCCTTCTGCCCAGCATGCCCATGGCATCCAGCTGGTGGCTTTTTCAGCTTTTAATGCCATCTTTGGTGAGGAGATAAATGACAGCACCCCACTCTGCCGTGCACACTCATAAATCACTCATTTGATTCCTGTGAAGAACTGCTCTGGGTCTACTTGAGAGTCCACCATGCTCAGCTCCCTGGTCTTCGCAGCATTGCTGGTGGGGAATAACTCATTTATGTCACTCTGAATGCTTGTGGAAGAATGAAAAGATTTATGACCTTCTCCCCTACTCCCCATCCACCTCTGCTGTTTTCCTCCCCCCGCACACCTCTGCATTTCCAAAGCTGGAAGGTCAGAAGTTTAAATCCTGCTTTGAGCAACTCCTGACTTGCTACCAGCTCCTACACATAGTTTCTGCTGGTTGCATTTTAACTATTTCCCTGGAAATGGGCCTACTTAAATGACTTCTTCATGTATGCATGTATAAAAACATCCTTAGAAGGGCCTCCTCTTGAGTTGCCTTTTCTGTGGGGTTGGCCAAACTATTCTCGTCTTCTCCTGCAATGGATCAGAAATGGCTGCTGTTAATTCTGTTTAATGACTGAATTCACTAGGTGAAATACAGCGCTCTCCACTTGTCTAAGATCTGCTGTATTGTAAATAACTTTTTCAGTATGAAAGTCCCTTCTGCCATTTCTGATGTCTCTGGTGCAATACCAGTATTGATTTCCTACATACAGGGAACAAGATTTACTGCTCATTTTCTGGAGATGTTTCCTTGCACTGCAGTACCATCTTCCTAGCTTCCAGATATGCCTTTTCATTTAGCTTTTACTGCAAGCCCCCCAACCACGATCTGACTCCTAGCAAGCCCCCCCCCCCCCACCCCCATTCTACATTCATGGCTTCACCTCATCTTGTCCACTTCTGTCCTGAAGGTGCAAAAAAAGAGTTAACAGCCATGCATTCACCCTGGAAAGGAAATCCAAAGTCTGCGTTTTTGGCTGGGAAAACTTGACAGTGTCAAAGGCAGAGAGGCGACTTTGAGGTCAACAAGGTTCAACCCTGGGCCAGTAACCAGCTTCTTGAAAAAGACCAGAGAGAGGGGAAGAGAAATAGTTCCCCTATGTGTCTTCCTTTGTATTGCTTTTGCCACATCAATATATAGGTTTGGCCAATCTTTTATTATCTTCTGCTTTCAGTGAAATGCAATATTAATTCTGCTTGCTGATACCTGGGCTTGGGGGTAAAAAACACCTATTCAAGTGCTATGGTCTTTGGACAATCTATATGGACACTAATACTTCCTGTGAATTTCAAAGCACATCTATCTTCTGTCTAGCTCCCTATGCATACAAGCTCAGGAGAGGCACCCAGTCTAATTAGCAGTGATTGGGGAAGAAGCTCACTTGTTAGGATCAGGATGCAATAAATAAAATATTAGCAAGAGGAGGTAGGTGAGCCAGGAGATATAAGCAGGGCTGTGCAAAAGCTTTTTTTAAGAAGAAACGCTGTGGGGAGCCCACAGTAAAAGGAGAGACTGTCAAAAATGCACACAGTATTCTGTTTGCTGCCTGCCCCTGTGGAATGCCTGGTATTATGCAGTCTTGGACTTCTGGGAAATCAATCCCATGCACATGACCCCGCTTCTCTCTCTCCCAGTAGCAAGGAAGGATTTCAGCACATGCTAGGGAAAAGACGTGAGAAGCTTCTCAACTGGCTTTTGTTTCAGCATTTGTTCTGTTCATTAAATTAGCCCTTTAAAGATAGTGGTATGGGTTGTTAGTGGTTCAATGCACAGCATGTTTTTTATGAGAAGGTTTACCTGACACTGCTTGCTCAGTCTTTCTCAGTGCTTCAGCTTCCTCCTCTGTAGACTTACAAGTGGTATGAAGCTTGCATTAAGGATTGTTAAATGCTCTGAGATCTTAAGTGAAAAGGATTCTGAAGGGGCCCAAAATAATGTTGGGAAGCCATGATGGAAAAAGATTGTCCATCTGTCTTAAATGAAAGACGTGTTGGGTTTTAGCCTGGTTACTGGCAGCTTGGGCAAGAATGAATAAATGTTGAGAAGGTTTGGCCTAAAAGAAAAAAAGCTCAATATTTAAAATGGGGCCTTTGACCCAGTCCTCCTTTTCTCGGTGTGTGTAAAACATTAAGGGGTGTTTTTGCCTCTGAGTGATGTGCCTGTTCTGACGGCATCGTTAGCACTGGGGTAGCGGGTACCTTTCTTACAGCTACTTGTTCTGTGCTAAGGGGGGGTTTCTGGATGGGTTGTTCAGGCTGACCCACTGTTTCAAGGCTGTCAGAAAAAGCAATGGTAAGCCATTTCATAAGGGTGAGAAGGGGGAAAGTTTTGCCTTGATTTTTAGTCTGTGGGTTCCAAAAATGTACAGTTTAATGAAAGTAAAAATGCTGAGCAAAAAATGGAGACACGGAGGTGTCTCACAATGTACAGACATTTGGAGATGATGGGCTGATTTCATGGAGCACCTAGGAGGAGAACCGCTAGGTGGAGTAAAACAAGGTCAAACAAGTCCTTCTAGGGCAAAAGAGCAGTTAAAAAATCATTTTGGTTCTTAACAGGAAGGCAGTGAAGCGGCTAAAAAGTGGGTGTGATATGTTGAGATAATCTAATATAAGAAAGTACCCTGGAGGCAGAAGAAGCCATGTTTAAAACCATCAGCAGCCACTGGAAAGCCTTATCAGGAACAGCAGGAAGTTGGAATAATCAATCCTAGAAGGAACACAGTTCATGGCTGCAGCAGGTAGAGCTATGAAATATTTCACATCTTAGTAATGTGACTTGGATTATCCAAAATCCAGCAGCTTGCTTAAAAAAAAAGAAAACCCCAGCCTTGACTGTCTACTGTCATTAAGGGGCACATGCCACTTTTCACAAGAGATCTCTGAACCGAAATGCTGGAAAGTAAAGATACATTCTGCCAGAGAGCTTTGCTAGTTAACTGGATAATGCATCTTTCATGTATCATGTTAAACTGGCACATGATGTTGAAGTTTTCTGTTATGAGCTGTACCTACTGTTGTAGCTGTGAAAGAATCCTTTTCCTGTAGGATGCTTGGAGACGTGTGAGGATAGAATATTTTTAATTGGTATGTTCAGACCTGTGAGACAGACAACTTCATGATTTCCCAACCTCCTAGCAATCAGCAAAGTGTGGTCGGTGGCTGTTGCAAAGGACCACCTCATTTTTTCTCCTTCTGTCCTCATTATTCATTTCGGGGATAAAAACGATAGAGAATAGCTATGATGCTGGGCAAAATCCAACAACTGGTGACTCCCTAACTTGGAATCCAAAGTAGAGCAAATCAAAACAAGCTTGTTTGCAATTTGAACTTACTTTGGACTTCTGAAGATTTGTGTCTCAAAATCACAAAGCAAAGATTCAGATTAACCTTGCCTTCCTTCTAACACTGCAGTCTTCAGTGTAAGGACTCCTCTCTGGGTGCTAAGAGTGCCTGGGTTGGTTAGACCTCCTTGATATGTGCTAAAGAGAGACATTAGTGTTCTGTATTGTACTGGAAATGTTTTAACCAATTGTGTTCCTTAGGCAGGTGTGACCCTTGTTCATTTTCACAAGTCTCAACTTTGTATGCCTGTGTATATAAATAGGTATGTATGCACAGAGAAATACTTAAATATTTGTATGTATCTATGTTCACAAATATAAATATGTGGAAGAGAGATCAAAAACCCACAGAGTGAAAGAGTAGGAGTCGGACAAGGGAGGGAGGATCTGGTTGTGTAGTGCAGAGGTGAAAGAAGCTTTTCCAGGCCTGCTAGAAGAAACAGATAAGACAAACCATCAACTTTAGAGCACTAAAAGGCAGCGAGCGCTGGCACATCTAAGCTTTCAGCCAGTGCTCTGATCGTGGCATGACGGAAATGGGACAGAAGTTCAGTTTTACCACTGGCTGAGCACAGGATAATGAGGGCACAGACAACCACAGCTGGGCTCATTAGCCATTCTGCTGCCCAATTAGGCTAGGAGCTAATTGCTCATTAATGAGACCGTACCTGCTGAGGCAGCTGGGCTTCCCTAGAATTCTCGGCTGGAGCCACAGCAGAGACTGGGGAGAATAGAAGCAAGATTTGAAACCAAGGAAATGGAAAAACTCGTCTGCCACTGAGGCAGGTTTTTGCTGCCTCTGCCGCCACTCCCTGGGGACAGTAGTTTGATTCCTGGCACCGCTGCTGCCTGAAAGGCATGTCAATTAGTCCTGAGCTCCCACCGAAGGCTTCCTCTTCCTGGCATCCTACAGCCCTGATGCTAATGACGTGGAAAAGGAGTGGCTGAGGCCAAGATGCGGGGGAGTTTAAGGTGGAGGGTTATTCTGACCTGTATTTCTTTCCTGAACATCCTCTGGAGGGGAGCCAAGTTTCTGACTAAGAGGAGAAAGTGTGGTGATTTGAAATGCAGCAATCACAAACAAGGGTCAGCAATAGGATGCTGGAGAAAGTGAGTTGCAACACGCTCGCCAAGTCCATCTCCCCAGGATATAGGCCATATCAGCAGCCCCAGCAACATCTTCTGGAAAATGAAAGCTGGAAGCAATAATGTGCTTAACACCACCCACATCAGCTGTCTTTTGACACAGGCTTGTTTTATTTAGCAGTGAAAGCATAGCACCAGTGAAAGCACAGGGACTGCATTGAGAGTAAACTTTTACATATGTCCAGAGGTTATCTGCAACACAGATAAGTGTGACAGCCCGTTGCCTGCACACTAGGCAGAGGCATGCGAGATGAGGATTTCCTGCCTAACACTGGAGAAAGAACTTTTATTAAGACTGAGGAGTTTTCTGTGTGTGCCCTGACATCCTGTGATGGAGGTCTGGGTTGGGTTTAGTTATGAGTTTGTTATTTCCTTTCCCTTTATTCTTTTTCCCACTGTTCTCTGTAGTGGTGTTTTGATAATTTAGGCTGCTTTTTTTTTTTTTTTTAACACTAAAACAATACAGGGGAATGTTTCAGCATGGCCCCAAGTTTAGGTGGTGGGTTTTTGCATGCAGTGGTGCCACAAAAATGGGCTGCTTTTTACCTGGCTGTGAATAGTATGTAAAAGTGGACATGAGAGATGTATTGCTTGTGTTACTAGGCCAGTTCTGTACTCTTCTCTGGCCTGGTGGCTATTGGAATGAGTATACTGGGCTCCAGTCCAACCCTGGGTTAAGACCCTGCCTTGGTGTCAGTGGATATGGGTGAAATAAAGTGAATGCAAATAGTTTTATACTGTGAATGTATGTGGGACACTAGCTGGAAAAGGAACATACAGGGTGATGGCATTAAGCTATTCCTAACCTCAGTGATTTCTATTTTAAATCTCAAAGATTGCTAGCTTATTACTCTTTTTCCTAAGGATAGAAAATGCTATTGTCCTTTATGGATAGATGAGGAATTTGAGCATGGAGTCAGGGAAGATCTCGTAAGCCATGCATGATAGAGCTTGGAGACCCAGTCATTGTAAAGACACATCATACAGTAAAGAATCAGGCCTTTACTATGAGACATTGCTTCTGCTGATTTATTACTTCAGGTCTATTAGGTGAACGTGCTGAAAGCCTGTGGAGTGGTTTTGAAAACCAGGAGCGCAGTAATTGGGCTGGCTCCGACAGTACCTGAGGAGCTCTTCAGGCATCAGAAGGTGCCCAGCCTTTTTTTGTAGCATTATGTATCTTTTGTGCACACAGCATAACTTCGTATTTTCTGTTCAACCCAAGCTATACTTGATGGGGGCTGGAGGCCATCTGAGAGCAGCAATGGGATTAATGCACAAACATCCTATTTTAGTGTGCAGACTCTTTGTCTCAAAGGGAAGTAGAGAACCACTGGCTTGGGCTTCACACTCCTGTGTCTTTTGGAGCAAGCCCATACGCTTTTTCTGTGAAGAGGTGGCTGCAGGAGAGGGAATGGGGAGAGAAGGAATGCATTTCTCATTATGTGCTGCAGCCTCTCTGCTCTGGCAGCATGAGAAGGGAAATTTTCTCTCCCTCCCCAGGCCCTCTACCCCCTGCAGCTTGCTGATTATTTTTGGCTGAGGTGGAAAGCACAACCCTAGCATTTTTCCCATAGGGGAGTGACCGAAGCAGGAGGGGAGTGAAGCTTAGGCTGTTCTCTTTGTGCTCTTTCAATTAATAGCCACACTTCTGCATGTCTATAGCTCCTTTCCTCTGAGTACACCAAAGAGCTTTAAGAGCGATTAGGTCCTCCCAGCTCACTGCGGTCACCCTCACCTCTGCTTAGCAGAAGGGGTGAAACTGAGGCACAGAGACTTACTGAAAGTCACACAGGGAGGCTGTGACTTTCCATCCACTTTGCTTCGGCTTTTTTCCTCAGGCTCTTTTCATGCTGCTGAAAGCCCTTATTCCCTGCTCTGACTCTGTTGTGCTGTGGTTCCCTCCTGGCTGCACGGTGCTGTTGGTGATGCCTGCAGGGCATTGCTGCAACTTTTGAATGGGAAGGTTTCTCTGGGTTGTCCCTTCAGTGGTTTCTTAAAATACTTCTTGAAAAGCTGGCTCTGCCAAGCACAGGGTTGTAGCTTTTGAGGAATAGTGGCATGTATGTGGGAGTCAATTTTGATGACAGAAGTTCCATTTAGAAAGCTGAGTGGAGAAGAAAGTTGTGCAGAAGCGGGGTCAGGGACACCCCAATGAGCCTGGGAGCGGTGTCTACTCCCACTCACAGAAACCAGGGCCTTGTGTGCAGGGTTAAAGCACAGAGTTGGATTTCCCAGGTTCTCCCCTCTCCACTCCCCCCTACTGCCGCAAGGCAAACTCCCCATGCTGGGGAGCAGCCTGGCTTGTTTTCTCAGCTAATAGAAAGCACATGAGGAGCACAGTCAGGCATGGTGACAGCTGTTGGGAATGATTCATTTGGGACACAAACAGGAATCGAATGCTGGCTGATCCTGGGCAGGGCCTGTCCATTGCTCCAGGTCTTTCCAGGGGGTGACTACTAACTCGGGACCCCCCCGTTCCAGCCCCAGCAGTGACTCACTTCCTCTGGCCTTGGCAGAAGCTCTGTGTGGGAGGGCCAACTTGGATGCTTTGGGGCATTAAACCTCCGAGACCTCTTCTTTCGTCTCCCCTGCCCCTTCTGAATCTGGCTTGTTCTACTCGGAGGGCAGAGTCCATCCATGTTTGATCTGTGGGGCCAGGAGGGGTAGCTGCACAAAGGTCTCCAGCCAGAAGTAAATAGCATGCTGTAACATCCTCAAGCCAGCAACAATGTGACCTGCATTGGAAAAGCAGAATATATGTACTGGCTGGGAAGTCACTGAGAGTGTACAGCTGAAAGGGGTGGCGGGGGGAGATGGTTACTGATCATCCATCCTGATTTCTGGGGTTTATTTACTGTTTGTTCACATCCCTTGCTGGCCCCTGTTAATTTCCTGTTGCCTTCCAGGACCAATACACGGTCCTTGGATGGTAAAGGCTGGCTGTGAGATGGCCTGGATTGGGTTTTACTTTTTCTTACCACTTGTCTGACAGATTTAGTGCTTGTTTCGAAGTCTGATGTGCTTTGAAGCAGTGAAGTCTAGAATGGCAAGGCTGGAGCATCTCGGGGCATTGAGAGTCCTGGCTTTCTCTGACGGGCAGCCTGATTTTTCCCGTCCTGACACACTAGATCCCAAATTCCCAGGGTTTGGTTTGCATACGGTGCAAGCTGCCTGTACCCTGCACTTGCAAATCTGCTTGCTGGTCTGTGACCCAGCCAGCCCTCCGTTGCTCCTGCCATTTTCCCTCTCCGTGTGCCAGCAGGCTGGTAATTACTGGAGCAGAAGAGACAGGCGGAGGTGCCACAGCTCTGGCAACAGCAGACAGAGCAAGAGAGAGGGGAGCTTAGGAGCGAGAGCGTCTTCCTCCTTGACCTCTCTGAAGGCTTGGCAATAAAACAAGTATTTGGAAAGACCCCTAGATCCAGGCACCATCTCTTTTTAAAGCAGGAGGGCTCTGTTTTAGGAATCCTGGCTGTGTATGCAGAAAGCTGAGGGAGGTGGGGGAGTATGGTGACACCTGCTCCCCTTTTGGGACGCTCCAGTCTCCCATGGCTGCGCTCCAGAGCCATGTGTCACCCAGAGGAATGTGAACTGCGGGACATGAAGCCTGGATGGCGCCAGGGTGGCCCTGTTGTGGGGACAAACTCTGAAATTGGACCCTCTGCCCCTTGCTGCAGCAGACTGTCCTGGCTGCCTCAGCAGACAGAGCTGGCTGTGCCCCGGGCAGAATTGCTAGGCTGGTCATGGAGGTCTCTTCCCCCACCCCCCACACCGCTGTAGCCGCCCATCCTCCTCCCCTTCTTCCATCGCCCTTGCCCTTTTGCACTGACGCTGCCCTTGGAATTGGGCCTGGCAGGTGGGATGTTGTCACCAGGGCTGGCGCAATATGGCACGGCTGAAAAGCGCTTGCATCTTTCCTCCTTCCTTAAAACCCTCACATTCCTTTTGTGGCCTCCGGGCTGCCTGGATACCGCACTCAGCTGTCATGGGATAATAGCCGTTGAGTCCTAATTACAAATCTCCCCAGCTTGATCAGAGGGCGGCTGGGCACTTCCATCTGGATTGTCTCTCTGGGACTGCAGTGGGGGGGGGGAGACTGAAAGGGGAGGGAGTGTAGGAGAAATGCTACACAAATGTTGTGATACTCAGAAGCATCCAAGCCTCCAGCCTGAGACAAAAATAATCAGCCAGCTCCAGGGGGCAACAGGGCCACAGGGAGGTTTGCTGAAGCAGAGGCTTTGCAGCAGAACGTAATGAGATGTGCATACCTCACCCAGCCTAGCACAACCCTGCGCACGCTGAATTGGAAAGGGCAGATGGACTTGATCCTAAAGCATCTCCAGGGGTCCATCCATCAATCCCTCTTGAGCTCCCCCTGGACTTCCTACACTGAGGGGGGGAAGCTAAAGAGGTTTCATTAGCTGTAGCATCTCCAGTGGAGACTTTGCAAGACCTGCAGAATCTCCATGACAAAGCACCAACTGTGCACAAAGGTACCTGCAGTGAGGCTTCCCTTGCTGCCTCTCTCCAGCCAGCTGACTCCCCGAGGAACAGGGAGCTCCCAGAACATGCGTGCCTTGCTTTTCCTAGTGGCTGGAGCTGTGTGGACAGCACTGCTCAGAAAAAGAAGCACGTGAAGGAAGGTTAATTTTAGAACTCTCCATCCCTGACAGAAGAGACCTCTTGTCCTGGAGGATTTTGAAGTAACAAAGGATCAGGCCTCCTGGTATTTCATCCAGCTCAGGAGTTAAATGTGGAGAGGGGAAGAAGGCAGCTGAGAATAGAGTGGGGAGAGAGACCCTGAGGGCTGGGACTTGTTGAGCAAGGGGCAAAGAGGGGACGTGTGGTTTTGTGTGCTAGTTCTTGCCGTGTTGAAGTGGACCAATACTCACCATGAGCTCCTATTTAATTGCTGCGTACGCTGGGGACAATAGTGGGAGGAATACTTCGGCACTAACCCATAGGATGCTATTTTCTTGATATCAAGAGGCACGGTTGTTTTAAAACCTGTGCAAGAATAATACATGTGACTCTCACAAGGCATCAAAAGGTCTGGAGCAAAAAATGAATGCATGGCAGGGACTGATCAGTCCTCTGGGGGCTAATGCAGAATGGCAGTTCCCCTGCTTGGCTTCCCGCTTGTGCACCGCCTCTTTCCCCCCAGCCTCCCCTCACCCCGACTCCCTGCAGGGCTCCTCTTCCAGGGAGTTATCTGAGGCCAGCAATGTGGCA
>NW_009260796.1:326717-332069 GCF_000687185.1 Egretta garzetta
AAGTGGGGCGGCGCCTCCTGCCGCCACCGCTTCTGCTCCTCTTCCGCTGAGTTTAACCCAAGGTCAAGCAACATCATGGCATTTGCAGCCTCGTGAGTTCTTGAGAGATTTAATTTTCAAAGCGCTCCCAACATCCCCTGGGATAGACCTTGGCTGAGGTCCAAGGCCTGTGACTGCCAAAAGGAACTGTACTAGGCCAGACCGACAATAATAGCTTGCTTGCTCTATTCCAGCAAAGAAAGAAAGAAAAGAGAAGCGGTGGGGAAGAAGGGGAGGGGACCCAAAGCCCTTTTGGCCTTAAGCAGGCTTAGTGATGCCTGCAGCAAAGTGTAACTTGTAAAGCACACGAGGACGAGATGCGTGTGTACAGAGTCTTGCCCCCTCAAAGACAGCTGCTGAAGATCTGCTCAGCACAGAGGGGTTTGTGTGTGTGTCTGTAGGAGGAAAGAGAGTTTCCAGGGATTTTTCTCTTGGAAAACAGAGAAAGGGGCTGCTCTTGGTGCTGAGGGAAGCAGTGGGCTTACCAGCGTGGCTATGGCCAGCTAACATGTAGAGAAGCACTGGAGAAACTTTCATCCCCAGTCAGCCAGCGGGCTTTGCCAGAGACCTCAGTCCTGACCTGTAACATCTTCTGCTGTTCCAGCCCCAGGCTCCGCCAAACATGAATCTTTTGAAATGCTTCCAACCTGATTTGCTACCTGGGCTCTTCCAGTCCAAAGAGACAGCTCAGTCCTGATGCGTGCTTTCTGCTGCTCCCCCACTGGATTCCCCCTTTCAGTCCTGACAGACCCACTGTATTTCATCACTAGGAATCCACTTCTGTTTCTGGGACTCTAATCTCTTTTCTTTCACCCCTGGGTTCTTGCAGTCCCTCTTGTCTTGTGGTTCTCAGTCTAGTGCAGCAGCAGCAGTTTGAAGAATAGAATAGCCAGGGGGAGTCAGCCCCAGGGACGTGTTTGAAACAGCCGTGTTCTGCTTTTACCTCAGAGAAGAGGTAACAGGCTGACGGAAGGTATCAGTAAGTACCAAAAATGCCTATGTTTAAAGGTGAGGGGAGGCCTGCCAGAGGAGTATGGAGTACTCCAAGATCCAGGATGCTGGACATGTTTTTTGGAGATTGTAAGGTTAGTAAGCAGGACATGCAAGGTAAGTGAGGGATGTTTGAGAGTTTAGGATTTCTTGCATAGATCATGATCCTTTCTAGAACCAAACCCCACTCTGAAATGTCTTGGTATTTACATTGTGATCCAGGTACTGTTATTCACTGCCTGACCGCTTTCATTCTGGTGTACTTCGGAGTGCAGTTTTGTGTTCTCTGGCTGTTGTCTCAAGTGAATATTCACTCCCTGTTGCTCCAGACTGTCTGGGTTGAGCTGGACGGAGCTGCGTTTGCCTTTCTCATTGCAACCTTCCTAGGCTGGACTCTGCTAGGCCAGTTGGGGACTGCACTCAGCAGTTGCTGGGCTGCACTGAGAATGGCCTTTGTCTATCTGTTTTTACTTTATTCTCTTTACAGTCCTAGAAGCAAGACAGGAATTAGGGAAGGAAGAGATGGTTGGTTTAGATCTTGCTGGTCACAAGCCAGCAAGCTGGGAAGGCAGGGGATGTGGGGAGTAGGGGGTGGGGAAGCAGGGGTTTACTAAATCTAAAATACTCTCATGTTTCTGTAGGCACGAATGCAAAACCCAAACCAGAGGTGGATTTGGTTTTGACCTTGTAAAATGAAAACATGACGACTGAGCTATTGCCAAACCCAATCCCCAGCCGCCTGTGCTCCAGTCTAGCTCTGGTCCATCATCCTGCCATCCCTCCCGGCTATCCTGGCAGGCAGAGGCAGCAGGAAGCGGGAGGCCTGTTTCTTCCCAGATGGGCTTTAACACTTGCCTGCAGCAGCCAGCTAGCTAGGGGGTTGGGGGGGAGCTGTCTCAGATGCACTTAAACCTCCGCTCTGTAATCACAGCTTCCTTTGTAACTTTATTGTGCAGACCTACACTGGAATGGTCTCTGGAACCACACTTCGGGCTCTTCAGCGGAGTTAAAAACAGGAGGTTCCCCAGGCAGAGAGTAGAGCTGCTGGATTTGTTGGAAGGCAGAGCAGCCAGATGGTGACAGAGAAGGGGAGGGGAGGTTGTGAGGGAGCAGCTCCACAGTTTCCATTTGGGACTCTGCTACCATGAGGATCCCCTGATAAAGGCTGTCTGTGGCAAGCTGCAAAGGCCCAGAGCTGCAGAAAGAAGTGGGCAGGGAGAGGGGAAAACGAGGGAAGGCAGATAGGCATGGCCATGGCACCATGTGCTGGAATGAATTGATGCATGCACTTGCATCTTCCGAAGAAAAATTCGGGCTAACCAGAGTTCTGGGTTGGAGAATGCCTCCAGCCACTGAACTGCTTTGCAGGAGAAAGCTTTGAAGCTGTTTGGCTTTTTTGACAACAAATAGTGAGCCTAACATCTGTGTCCCCTTCCCGAGACTGGGAGAGCTGGGCGCCTCGGAGGGTCAGGGAAATCTGTTACAACTGTCCTGGTCTTTCATAATACGGTGCCTACTCCGAACCTGTATCCTGACTATGGTTAACCCCAAGCTAAGCAAGGTGAAGGGGCACTGGAGAATTTTATTTCCTCATGCAGCTCATCTCAGTTTTTGCTTTTATTAATTCAAAACTGTAAGTTGGCTGTTTGTGGTCTGGCTATCAAATAATTTCACAGGTACTGCTGATGAGGCTTTGTACTGAAGTGACTTACTTGGCAGCCATGACCACAGTACAAGAACTGAATTGTAAGGCTATTGCATAACATAGAAAAAGAAATGTTATTTGTTGTGGTGTTACAGAAAGGGTGTGTGGATTTGAGGAGGAGAGGTTTTCCGATGCTGTTGGCTGGTTTTTGTCGGGTGGACAGATCAGAATGTAAGGCATGAATTTGACTACTCCCAAATATTATAATGTCCTGTGGCAAGATTTGCACCAGAATTGGCACAGACTGTGGCTTTAGCAGTACTACAACAGGAAAATGTTTACTGGCTTTGAATTCACCCACCCCTAAACCAAATTAAAGGAGCGAACTCTTATGGAGAGGAAATATGAATGTGACCCTATTTCTACTCCAGAAATTTATTTTGGTGTTCTACTCTAGAAATTGTATTGTATGGTCTATGCTACATCTTCCTGCTGCTGTGAATCAATGACTAGCATGAGTTTATAGCCTAATTGTTAGGTGGACTGAGGAGCCACAGTTCCCAGCCATGTAAGTGGAATTTAGGAGTGCTCTCAGCCTGTCTGAAAGTCAACACGTATGGCTGCAAAAGTTAAGGTCCTGAAAAATGTAGACAAGTAAGTGTCCTGTCCTTCCATGTGTCTCTCCTGGGTAAGTATGGAGAGGTTGGACAGGGTGGCAAGGTTTCTAACGGTGGGGCTCAGGTGCTGGGACTTATTCATGTGGTGTGTGAGATCAGGGCCTGTTTTTTCCAACTCTGGCCCTAGCCCTTGGTGTTTGTCTTCAAGGAGGATGGAATTTCTTGCTGAGCATGTTGACAGCACGCTTGGGCAAGTCAAGCCCTGCATGTGATGCTGGAAATTAATCTGTTTGGGATTTTTCTTGTCTACATATAACGATCCTTTTAAAATGGGGTTGCAAGTATGGGGAGGTCTTAGCTCTGAACACGGGGAAGATCAGCTATAAATAAATTTGTGACACAGCTACTGTATATAGCCTGAATGGCTGCTAAGTTTCCTGAAGACTGCAGCAAGTGGTAGTTAAAAAAAAATCAGGGGAAGGGGGAATAGCCTTCCAAAATATGGAACACCTCATAAAGCTGGGGAGGTAGGAAACAAGTCAAGCAATCACAGCCATGGTTCAAACTCACAGGGGGCATACTGTACAGTACATAAAGCCCAGGGAATCAGCTCAGGATGCCAACTAATGAGCTTTTTAATTAGCTGCAATTGCAGGCAAGGTTTAAAACCCAAATAAGTAAGTAAATTAAAGATTTAAAAGGCTGAACAGAATCAATGAGGGGTCAGCACTTAAAATATTAAAATGCCAAAGCAGTTAACTTTACAGTAAGTTTGCAGTGCTGAAGCAGAGCTGTCCCTTTAAGGAAGCAGAAGGCTCTCGTTTTTTTGGTCTGAAGCCCTCTGGCTGGAACATGCCATCTGCAAAGATCCATAAATCATCCTGCACTCAGCAGTCTGGAGTCCAGCAGGGTCTCCATGTGTCTCGGCCCTCGCCTGGAACCTGCAGGGCGTTTTCTGCAAGCGGAGGGTCCTAACCAGGCGCTCCTTTTGGCTGCAGTCCAGATGTTTCTCCCCAGCCGCATCCCGTGAGGCAATGGGAACCTTGGCCAGGAAACTTGCAGTCAGCTTGGAAGCCTTTGCTCTGCTGCTCTGCAGCAGTGAATGGTCTGTGCAGATTGTACCGGCACTCCCTGACTTTGAACACTCAGGAAAGTCCGCTCACGTTATGGTGAATGGTGACAGAATGGGTGGGTTGGCCCCCACCTCCCAAGCCGCGTTGCCTCACAGCACTCTCTTCCGTCTGAGTGCCTGACTCCTTCCAAACTTGTCTTTCTCTGTTTCACTGTGGGGTGCTCCGTAACCGTTCTAATATGTCAGCCTGTTGTCCCTACCCTTTATCTGTGCTTATGAGTTGGTGTTCTGAGGCCTTGAAAATCAGATTGTCATAGAATCATAGAATGTTTTGGGTTGGAAGGGACCCCTAGAGGTCATCTAGTCCAACCCCCCTGCAGGGAGCAGGGACACTGCTAACTAGATCAGGTTGCTCAGAGCCCCATCCAACCTGTCCTTGAATGTTTCCAGGGATGGAGCCTCCACTACCTCTCTGGGCAACCTGTTCCAGTGTTTTACCACCCTCATTGTAAAGAACTTCTTCCTTATATCTAGTCTAAACCTACTCTGGTTTAGTTTAAAACCATTACCCCTTGTCCTGTCATTGCTGGCCCTACTAAAAAGATTTTCCCCACCTTTCCTACAGGCCCCCTTTAGGTACTGAAAGGCTGTAATTAGGTCTCCCCGCAGCCTTCTCTTCTCCAGGCTGAACAACCCCAACTCTCTCAGCTTGTCCTCATAGGAGAGGTGCTCCAGCCCTCGGACCCCGGGCGAGAGAAGAGGGCCAGAATCACCTCCCTTGCCCTGCTGGCCACGCTTCTCCTGATGCAGCCCAGAGTACGGTTGGCCTTCTGGGCTGCCAGCGCACATTGCCGGCTCATGTCCAGCCTTTCATCCACCAGCACCCCCAAGTCCCTCTCAGCAGGGCTGCTCTCGATCCTTTCTTCCCCCAGCCTGTGTTGATACTGGGGGTTACCCCAACCCAGGTGCAGGACCTTGCACTTGGCCTT
>NW_009260796.1:332787-363018 GCF_000687185.1 Egretta garzetta
CCAATTCCCTCAGGACTCTGGGATGCATCTCATCAGGTCCCATGGACTTATGTGCGTTCAGGTTCCTCAGGCGGTCACAAACCTGATCTTCTCCTACAGCAGGAGGGGTTTTGCCCTCCCGGTCCCCCTCATGCCATCCATCAACTCGGAAGGGCTGAGGAGAGAGGTTGCCAGTGAAGATTGAGGCAAAAAAGTCAGCTCCATGCTTCTCACCTGCAAATGCAGGAGAGAAGCAACTGTGGAGACAGTCTGATCATGTGTGTCATGAGAATGAGTTCCTTTTTCCTAATTGTATCCAGGGGGCAAGACAGGGTGAAGCTCAGGGACCATAAGGTATTCAAGGTCTCTTTACCTACAATATCTGAGAGCTGTAGACCTATTCAAAGGTCCTTTGGGGGGATGAGTGCACTATTCTCATACTTGTGTGTTGGTCATGCTATTAGACACACAGAGGACATAATGAGGAAGCCTATAGGGAGGGATTAAGTTTGGGGACGGGTTTAGGTTGCACTCCTGTTGCATCTCAGACTAGCAGTAGGCTTCATGTCAGAGAACCACCATGTACCCAAGTTGTCAGTTTAAATCTACAGGCCAGAAGTGCTGAAGTGGGTTTGTATGGGTGCAAAAGAAAAGACTGAGAAATTAAAGGATGTGGCTCATGTGTGGCATTAAGATTATGCAGTAGTTTTTCCAGCTGTCACTGAGCCATCACTCGTCAGATTAGAGGGCATCATGGGTTTTGTATGCTTAGCAATATTTGTGGCTCAGATCTGTAGTTCAGAGGGCAGCAAAATTTATTTAAAAGTAAAATGTCACCGATACATTAAAGAGGTTTTAGGACCATTTTATTTTAAACTATTGTGGATGGTGTTAGCCTGACATTTTGGGATGCTGGAGCAGCCTGCGTTGTACTACATGATGTGTCCTGGTGTTCAGGTGTTTGTCACTAGTGATCTTGGTGGTGGCTGCATGCACCTTGTGGGGTAGTTGTGCAATGACACAGGTACCTGTCTCCTCTGACACAATTGGATGCTGTGGTGTATTGTTGGGGGTCAGGGGGAAATGGGGCATTCAAAAAAACATTCCTGGCAACAAGCTGCCACCTTTTTCACATTCTACATATAATGTGCATGTCAGAAGCAATTTGAAATCACCAGGATGTCCCTTTGTGCCTTTGCAAGCAGGCAGAGCAACTGCTCTTCGTTATGCTGATGCTCCTGGCTGCCCTGAGGGATGGAGAATGCTAAACAACTTTAGTCCCCCAAGTATGAGGTGCTTTGGAGAGCCAGGCAAGCCCTGTAAGACAGGGCTGCCTCTGACTCTCTAAGTAGCACTGTCACATAGGCAATAATCATATCTTACAGTGTTTGGAACAGAAGGAAATTAATTTGTCTGTAATCATGACGCTTTGTTAGGGTCTTTTGTCTGAAGATCTCAAAACAGCTTTGTACATATCAAGTGATAAAGCCTTACTTTGCACTTCCAGGAAGATAAATATTATTGTCCTAGGGAAAGCCTGAGGCATAAAGAGGTCAAGTGAGCAGCCCAACAGAGAGGTAGGTATTGATAGGGCTGCAGTCCAGAATTTCTGGCATCCTCTGCCCAGATCTCAGCTGGTAGAGTGCTGCTGTCTTTCACCTAGGAGGAGTCTAATATTTCAGAGGGCTGAGCAAGATGGTTGCTGTGGCATAAGTATGGAATGCAGAAAGATTTTGCTCTTGCCAGTGTCCTGCTTTATTGTATCCTCTGCATTTCCATTCCTGAGACTACCCTGATTAGAAGCTGCCATTTGGACCAGTGTTCCTCTCTGGGTCAAACGATGTTACCATACTTGATAAATCCATGGGGACACAAGTAGAATTTGAATCCAGGCTTTGGAAGTAAGAAAAGGACCAAATATGAGCATCTAATAATGAGATACTCTTGTGGGAAAACTTGTTGGTGGGTGGTTGTTTCTTTTGTTAAGCAAGACAATAACACACAAATTCAAAGCTGCTAGAATTTGGATGTGCAATAGGGGCCAAATGGGTTTGTTCAAATTATGATTTACTGAGACTTGTGTAAAAGAGGGGAGGAAAGAAACTGGAGAGGTGGGAGGCAAAGAAGAATCCAGCCCCCAGTGGCCTTGAAAGCAATCTGCAAGTGACTGCTGTCTCCGTGCTGATGGATTTGCTGTCACCTCTCCCTGGCATGAGGTGACAGATTTCTCTGCTGGATGAAGCCAGAACCAATAGCCATCCATCACTGTGAGGACAGACAGGAGTAGGAGGGAGGCATAGAGGGGGAGAAAGCAAGCCCTGGCAAAGTGTTTCTCTGCCCTCCTTCCTTGTCAATGCTGGGTCATGGGGAAATAGATCTTCTACATATATGTATTGAGGATGAGAATATTGGTGTCCATTACTGAAAGGATGGAGGGATCTGAGTCTGGGGACAGGAGTGGAGGGGCACACACTTGCTGTTTTCCAAGGGAGGGGGCCTTTACTTGGGAGACTTCTCTTGGGTTTTTTATTACCATATTATATCATATTGCATTGTATTATCCAGTCATGGGGGAAAGGCTCCTGGAATGGCTGGTATTTTGGCCTGTTTGTGGAAATTACTGTTCCTAGCAGATGGAAGGGCAGGTCACTGCTGTGTGGCAGCTGGGTCAAGGCTCTCTGAAAGGCTTGCCAACTCTGCTGCCTCCTACGTGCGAGCAGCAGAGCCAGAGCTCAGGAGCTCTCTTGGGTACCCCATGTCCAAGAGACTTCTCTATACCAGCAAGGTTAAACACCAGCAAAGGCCAATGAAGTTCTAGAGGGACCTCCAACTGATGGTGCAGTGTAAGGAGTCCAGATTATTTTTAAGATGAGTTTTAGTCAATTTGAGACAGGTATGCAGCATGTATGTGCAATAGGAGAGGCTGGAATCACAAGCACTGGAGGTCCTTTTCTGTCTTGTATGACTGTTCTCCTTTGATAGGAGAGGCTAGAATCACAAGGTCCTTTTCTGTCTTGTATGACTGTTCTCCTTGATGAAATAACCATAACTTCCAGGTTTTGGTAGTCCTATCCGTGTTATTACCACTCCTTTGTCACGTGTAAGTAAACATCAAGGAAGTGTGGAGTGTGGTTTTTTCATTTGGACAAAATCCAGGTACTTCTCTACATAGTTGACAAATGAGAGAAATGCTCCTGTCTCTTCTTACTGGTTTCCTGAAACATTAAAAACAAACAAACAAAACCCTTTCCCCTGTATGACTTCAGTAAAAAACTGTGCTCTTACTCACTTCTAAGATGCGATGTCAGTGGGTGAGACCCTGTCTGAACCTGTAGTTTAAGATGACTGTGAACTTATTTTGCTTTCTAACATGTTAAATTGCTTTTTCTAAACCACCAATTTTCACTTAGAAATGAAATTCTGTTCTCCTTGTAGGACCTACAGTACTTCTGTACTAATCAGTGCCCTCTGATGGCCTGCAATGAAATGAAATGATTTAGTCAGTTCTCAGAGCAAGACTGGAAAAGCAAGTCTAAGGAAATGGCCTGCAGAGGCTGTATTCATTTAGTGTATCCTTAAAAAAACCACGTATTTCACGTGCAGGGAGAAAGGATGTCTGGCAAACAGATAGGCCAGGTATGTGGAAATATTTCTAGATGCTTAATCATCCCATAAAGCCAAAAGGAGTTAGGTACTTCATTCATTTAGATGTTCTTCTAAATCAGCAAAGCATGTTTCTCAGTCTTTTGTCATCTAAACAACTTTGTAAATCTGGTCAAAGAATCTCTATATGGGGTGTTTACTTCTAAATTGTTCTTACAAATCACTAAGAGGGGGGGAAAAAAACCCCATAGCTGTTTGCTGAAAAGCAAAGAGCACAAGAGTGTTCCTTTAAACTGAATTAGCATGCATAAACCTTGGGCTGCTGTTGAAGCTTTGCTCCCAGGCCTCAGACTTTGCATCTGTTTTTTCATTTGCAATAGGCTAATGTGCTTTGACACTGCACCCCTCTGGGAAGTTGCCAACAGGCGGTGTCAATATTTTCTTCTGAAAAAAAAAAAACCAACCCAAAACCTCTAAAGTGTTGCTTTACAATATGCTTTTCAGAATTAAATTACGGAGCGTGCAGGCTGGAAGCCTCCACCTGGAGAAAACGTTCCAAATTCAACCCGTGCATTTCCTGCATCCCTGGGGTCCATTTTTTGTTGTCTTTTCTTTTCTTTCTTCTCTTCAGAAGAGAAAGGGAATGTGAATATTCGCTGTCATTTTTGGCAGCTGCTGGACTAGGCTATATCAGTGTCTAAGCCAGGCTGTTGTGCTGTCAACTGGAAGTGCTCCAGTTTTCAGGAGTCAGGCACCCAAAACCTGGAGATTGGCATGAAGGTCAGGAAAATGAAATACAGGCATTTGGAGGACTGTTTCTTTTTAGTTTGCTTATTTTGTTCTGTTGTTTTACCTCTTCACTTTGACATTCTAGCAGTCATGCTTTCAAATTTTTTCTGGACACTCACAAAGGCTAGGAATTCTTTAATGTGAGAAAGATACAGTGCTTGGACATAAGCACTTGATGCTGGGAGTGAAGGCTTTGTGAAAACCACTAAATATCGGAAGACTTTTGTGATGAAACCACAAGCGTTGACAGCAGCTGAGGTGGACTTTCCCTGGGGCTCTGGTAGTGCTGTTGGGGAAGGTGAAACTCACACCACCGTTTTCCTTTCCATCTGGACAATTCTGTCCATTAAAAGAAAATGAGAAAGGATACAAAGGAGATACATCCTGACTCCCACCAGTAACTGGTACACGCTATTAACATCATCTGTGGGATTGCTCATAGCCAGCACTGGTCCAACACCTCTTTGATTTCTCGGTAGTCGTTTTCACTGAGTTCCCATAAGCCCCGTGTTAGTAAGCGAACTGAAAACACAACTCCTACTAGCCTTGTTTTTATTTTGGTTACGTGTGCAAGGCTTGAGTTCGCTGTTTTGTAAAGGGCCAAGGTGAATTTCTTGAGCTTATATGGTTTATATAGAATTTTAAATGGTTTGTTGTTTAACAGTGAACTGTTTACCTTAAAGCAGTCTTACTGAATTAGCAGCATTGGATTATCCAACTGCTGTGCTATTTTACCCTTAAGCAGACTTTCGATAAGCTGACCAAAGTCAACCTTGTGAGGCTTTAATGGCTGGTATTTGGGGACTGTGCAGGGGGATTGTAAACATGAGCATCATTTTACTGATTTTATCTCTTCAGCAGCAGTTACTGTGAAGCTGTGTTGGCTAGTCCGTCACTGGAGACCTTAATCCCTTCTGAACTTGCAGTTGAATACCATCTGGCCCTGGTGATTTACTGTCTATGAGTTCCTCTGCTCGGTTCATAACTTCCTCCTTGGAGATTTTGATGTCGCTAAGGCCACGTTCTGATTTGCCATGAAAAGGGCTTTCAGAATAGGAATCTCTCCATTGTCCTCAAAGGAAGAGACAAGATACACAATTAACTTCCCCACTACTTTCTTTTAAAGGGATCGTGGGCTTATATTCATGCATACATCCTTCTTGCTTCTTATTTACGTATCCTTCTGGCTTAAGAGAGTCTTTATTGTTAAATGTATTTCTTTTCATGTTTTCTTATTATCTACTCTAATTTCCTATTTTGAAACTCTTACGACATAGATTATATTCTAAATGGCCATGTATTGGCCATATTCTCAAGGATACTGAGAAAATTTTGAGCTTATTCTCTGAACTGCCTGATTTTATTCTATCCCACTCAAATCCCATGCACACAAGCTCCTGTCCTGTCCAAAGTGGCTCGCCAATTAAAGGGATGGGTTTGGATTTTTTCCCTGCCCCGTTCCTCCATTCCCTTATATGTAGTTGACTAAGGATCTAAAAGAAAAAAAAAAAATTCAATCCTGAGGTTACTGTATCTTTAAGTTGTTCCATTTTAAATAATTCTGCAATACAATACTTGTGTCTTTTCTCCTACAATTTTTATTTATATTAACTGGGATAAGTGAATCCCCAGTGCCTGCACCCAACATAACAACAACTAGGAACAAAAAACCCCACAGGTTTCTCTTTGTGAAGAGCAACCAAGGACATTCTTAGTCATGTGCAGCTACATGCTCCCATGCCAACTCCAGCAAGAATTCCTAAAAGGAGCCAGGTCTGGACGCACCCTATAATGGCTCTGGATATGTCTAGTCTGCACTGTGCTGGGCATTGCCAGGCAGAGATCTACCTACCTCGAATGAGCTAATCATAACCTGGAAAAGGGAGAGTGCCTGTTAGAGAGGTACTCCACCCAAGATAATTATCTAATTACATGAGAAGTAGGGTTAATTAAGCTGGGTGGATGGCCACAGTCATGACCGTGCTGCTTCTGTGAACTGAGCTGGTCTCTGTGCTTTGTGATGTGTGGATGGACAAGCTCGTGTGGGGCTAGCTGTGATATTTCTATTCAGATGTGCTCTGCGATCCCCATAATGTATCAGGACCTCATGAATGCTGAATTAATTAACTTTCACTGTGATTTCATGGCTACTTAATGATCTCTTTGTTATGGGTGGAGAACTGAGGCACAGAGCAATTAGAGACTCTCTCAAGGTCACTCAGGAATTTTCTGGGAGAGCTGGAGATTGAAGCCAGCACTTCCTATCAGTGATTTAACCACAGCACTTCCCTTTTTCTCTTGTGAGGAGTTGTGGACAGGTGCATGGGCTTGGAAGCTGCATCCCAAGGATGACTGCCTGCACGTTGTTGGGGGGGATGATTAACTCTCAAGAACTGTGGGTTCATTCAGAGGCTTTTAGATAAACCCTCGCTGTGGCACTGCAGCTCTGTTCAAATGCAGGAATGAGATTAAAGGTGAAGTTTCAGCCCAGAGCTCATCCTCCAGCAGGACAGAAAATAGAACCAAGTGAGTTCTGTGGGTTTTTCCCCAGCCTGGAGATGTTCCGTTGGCCAGAATGTCATTTCTGATTTTATTTGTGCTGTTCTCTCATCCTTTCTCATTAACCCCTTCTCCTGTGTGAATCCTGCGGACTGCACAGAGCTCTGCCCTGCAGCCGACATGGCTGCTAAGAGAATCATTCTGCCTCTCCGAACAGGAATCCCCAATATGTGGACTTCCTGCTCTTCTCTCCAGGCTCTCCTCTAGTCTTCCCTGCTTTATGCTTATGTTTTAACTATTTCATGGCTCTCCTTTCTCCTTCGCAACATCCCAGTCTATGCCACCTCACCCCTTGGTAACTTAAAAGTATTCCTCTTTCCTGCTATACCTCCTCAACACCCTGCTTTGAAGATGGTTGTCGGAATGGAGCCAGGAGCTGGCAGACCTGTGTGCTAGCCCAGTAGATCTTTCTGTGTGTTTTGACAAGTTGAATTTTATCTTCCTACCTGCCTCTTGCAAAGTGTGCCAAGATGAAACTTTGAAAGTTGCTTACTGAGGTTTTGAGATTTGGTGTCTCGCCACTGCTCACCAACTTTTCTTTCCCATGGCTGCTCCGTAGCAGTGGCTGCCTGCCACGCTGTGTGGTCTTGTTAAATTTCTGGTAATGCCTTTCTCTGTCTCTCAGTAGGTTTTGGGTAAATCTTACATTTTATCTTCAAAGTACTTTTCAAATGTTAACTCATTTGCATGTCATCCCTCTAAGGCACATGTTATTATAGTTCTTTAACAGAAAAGGAGAGTAAGTCATCGAGCAACCTCGGTTAATTTACCGCAAATGTTGCACCCTAACAACTGTTCTGAAAAAGATACAAAGTGGATATGATTTTTGTCCAGAATTTATACATCTCTATCTGCCATTTAATCTGGTAGTCAATTATTTAGAAAAAGGTTGCTGTTAGCATATGTACTACACAAATGACATGTCTCATTTTGGTACGCATGGTATTATCAATAATATTTCATTTTATAAAGCTTCTTCCTTCTGGTCCCCACTAACTTCCAGGAATGTATTCATTCAGGTCCAGAGCCTAAGGATTTTCAACAGGCTCAACTCCCCAGATACCTTTCAGGAAACATTCCTAATTCTCTTTGCACCTTGGTTCCTCATCTGTGCAACCTCTAATCCGTGTCCTTTAACCCAGAAGGGTCTGATGTTTTACTTATTTGATAGAGATCTGGAATCCAAGAATGGCACATCACCATAGTGTACTGGAGTACCCTTTTTATGAAACATAAGGCTTTTGAAGAAGTAGCCTTGTGTCATTCAGGTGAGGTGTCCTAAGCATCAGAGCTTGTCCTTCCCCGTAACTTGCATTGCAAGAGAGACAACGGGACTCAGGTGCTGATGGCCCTGCTGCTAGGCAGCACCCAGGGCAGGCTGCAAAGGGGGTGAAGTGTAAAATACAGAGAATTAAGGTAGTTATTAGTGAAGGATAGCGTATGATTCAGCAGTAAAAATGGAAAAAGACAAGCAAGCAAAAATATATGCATGAAAAGGGAATGCTGTACTATTTTATTAATAAAATGGACCAGCTCCTGAAGGCTATATACCCTGTCTTCTCTTTTCAGATCTATTTGGGTGAATCAGAGGCCTTCTCTGTGTGAATACATTGCATGAAAAACATGAGACACACTTTCTGTGAAAATGGGGGTTAACTGTTTCCCCCACTTCTGGTATGAAGCAGGTACTGTCGAAAAGGGCTACTGTATGCTTTGTAACTGGGGTCTGGATGGGCAAAGGGTGGAATTTGCTGCTGTCCAACCAGGAATTCCTAGGTTCAGACTTCATGTAAATTATTAGCAAATAAGCTCTGGAATACTCCCAAGTAATGGTGTGGGCCAGTCCGATGTTCACTGAAGCAGAAGGAATCCTATCACCTGGGAAAAGGGGAGGCAGGAAACCTGCTAATATTGGGGTTTTGTTTAAATGTAAAGGGAGGGAGATCCTTCTCTATCAACTGGATCTTGCAGTTCTTATTTGTGGTGAAAGGAATAGCATTTTGGAAGGTGTTTCAAGCACATGAGCTAGCCCAGGATTGCTTGTGTAACTATGCTTGCGACTCCTCTTTCCCAAGGTGGCCATAAGGGGCACTGCAGGGTAAGGAATGGGGACAACCACACTGGTCCCAAAGTAAGTTTGGTTTCAGAGGACACCACAGGGCATAAACAGGAATCCCTAATAACACTGAAGGGCTGTCTGTGCTTATGGTTTACATAGTGTGATAGGAACAGGCATAGTGCTCCCAACTATATCTGTAGAGTCTTAAAGAGTGAATGCTAAGGGAGATTGGTCTATGGGCACTGCTGGGACCCCTATGTACAGGCATAAAACTTTGTAACTGGTGGGACCTAGCTGATGAAACAGGCCAGACTGGGGTAGGGTGTGTGCACAAGTGCACACGTTTTTTCAAGTAAAGGTTTGGGTGTCTGACTTTGCTTCTGAGAGGCATGTATGTGTGTGATCAGTCATGAACGTGTGATGCTGCAGGTAGAGGAGGTGATGCTGCTGAGGGATAAGGAGAGGGGAGTTCAAAGCCCCTAGGATTGTGGGTAATATTGCTGTCCCTGCTACCAAATCATTATCTGAATGCCCTTAGACAAGACCTTTAACAATTCTTTGCAGCGGCTTCCTCACCTGTAAAATGGGGCAGCACTCACCTGCCCGTGGGTGAATTAGATAAAAGTCTGTCATGTGCCCATGCCTTGCTGATATGAGGCATCGTATGAGTTGGGTTGTTAAGACAGCTTTGTATGCTTCTTTATGTGCAGAGGGAGTTTGAAAAGAGCTTTGCAACTGAGGAGAGTCTCTGTATCATTTGGTTTTGTCTCCCTAACAGACTTCTGAGAGGCAAATGACTGAAGGATGATAATGTGCCAATGATTCTGTAATGTAAAAGCTGAGAAGCACAAAGCAAGTGGAAGGATGTGTATGTCTAGATGAATGAGAACATGTGTCTCAAGGTGTGGTGTATATTTGCCCGTATGTGTATGTCACATGTCTATCTGTATTACTTTACCTCTGTGTGTCAGGCACGACTGTATATGTGCATGTACTCAGCCCTGCGTGTATGAGTGGGTGCTTCAGTACACATAAGAGAGCCTCTGAATACGTTTAAAGACCTGTATTTGCATTCTGGAGCGTCGTTATCTGGCACGGATATCTCTGTGTGCAGTCAAACACGACCTTTTAAATGTGTGGCAAAATGGCAGCTTACTTTGGAAAGTGTGACTGAAAGGCATGGTCCAAGGCATGTCTTTTTTTCTTTCCATTTTTAAAAATGGAAACACTGAATGCATCGTTACCAATGTTTTGATTCCAGAATATGTAGGGTCTTGCTGCAGCTGCAATGTTTTCTCCTTGGAATATCATTCAGGTTGAAGAGGGCAGTCAGGTTGGCTAATTTGGTTTGAATGAGGACTCTCTAGAGACTACATGACTAACACGCTACCATAAGCACCTGCTGTGTCTCACCTGCATGGTGTAGCGTACTGAGTGACTGTTTGAGGTAACAGCGCGTAGAGCAACTGATAGGAACGTGAATTCCTGGCTGCTCCCACAGAAGATGCAGTACTGGGCTCTGTTTATCATCTTTCAGATAACCAGTAGTTCATATCCCATGCTTATATGGGCAAGGAATAATACTTAGAAAACATTTACCTATGGTACATGCTCCTTAAGGAGTATGTTAACCTGTTAGTGTATAGGGGATATCGTTACTCCTGAAAACACCGTGATTAAAAGCCCCTATTTAAAGCGGCCCTGTTCCATCTAAGCCTGACACTTGTTCTGTTAAGAAACACTTACCTGAAGGTAAAGAAAGCAGTTCTTAAGGGCTATGGGTAGCAAAGTAGGCCTGTATATCGTTGCACTCGAAAATCTGAAGATTCTTGAATTTACTTTGCCATCTGCCAAACAGCAACGTTACTTTTACTTCCAGCTCCAGGGTGATGTTCTCAACATGTTGCATGTGAGGCCATGGCCCATGTTGCTTCAGCTCCCAGAGGCTGGCACACACCCCTGGTGGCCTCCTAGGACCTGCCTGCCACTGCTAATTGTTCTGCAGTGAATCTTCCATCTATTTCCAAAGTCATGAGATGGCACATAGACTTTCAGCTGCTCCCCTTCACTTTGTTTTTTCTCCTCTGTGCCAGTTTATCTTCCAAGGACCCTATTTGTTTTTGTCTTCTGGGATTTCTAGTTTGCATCTGAAGGATTCCAGCATTGCCTGCCCAGTGCAGAGAGCCAATGCCAGAAATTCATACAGGGCACTGGTTTTGCTCTCACTCTCTTCTGTGCCCTGCCAGTTCCATGATTACTTTCAAGTTTAGAAACAATTTACACATAGTTTAATTTAACAAGTGGGTCTCTGAGTTTCTGTCCAGAAGTTGAGCAGGTGTGGCCTTTTTAAATGTCGGTTTTCTGTTGTACAGACTGCTTTTCTGTGTTTTAAGCATGGGTGGAACTAAAACACACAGCAAAACTAAGACATGCTAACAATTAGCTGTAAGGACATTTGGACTGGCAATTCACTCCACCTTGCTGCAGGCTGGTGGGGCTGATGCATCCAGTTTCTCCGCAGTGTTAACTGCAGGCGAGGGCACCTTAGGTTTCTGTCTGGGTAAGCTGGCCCTCACATACTGTTGTAACCTGTCAGCTAGCGAGGGTGGCTGCTGGAATGACAGTGTTTATTCAGTTGTGTCTCAAGAGATGGTGTCAGCATCTGTTTGAAAAGGAGACAAGATTTCAGCTTGGAAAGGACTGAAACATGACACTTTCCCCATTGCAACATCCTGGTGTAGACCCTGCCTGATCACCTGGCATTAACAGGGTCTCCAGGTCATCCTGGGAAAGGAATGGGGACATCTTTGCCATCATTTGTTGGAATTGCTATTGTACCTCATTAATCTGATGGCAGACTTGAAGCATACTGTGAGGCCCATCCATCTGATTAGAGAGACCTTTCTACCAGCAGAGTGGACACAGAGGAGCTTTCAGTGAGAGTCTGATCCCATGTCATTATAGCCCCAGCTTTCTTTTTTTCCTTATTTCAAGCAGACTGGCATACACACGTGCACACACACACTCTGGAAATGTGAAATTATGTGTCTCTTGCAAGACTAGACTCCAAACAGTTAATCAGTGCAGGAGGGGAGACCTGAGGGGAGAAAGCGGGTTCTCTGGTTTGCTGTTCCCTGGACCCTAGCCATTCTGCTTGGGTTTTGGCTCACCAAGTCCTCCAATCCACCCCCCTGTGTCCCTTCCTCCTTTCCAGCCTTTCATGAGAGTTGAAATGTCTGTTCCTTGGCTCTCTCCAGTGGAAGCCCCACTTTGGAGCAGCAGTAAATCTCCTCATGCAACCTGGCCAGCTATGCTTTCTCCAGAGGGAGAGCAAGGGGGGGGAGTCAAGCCCGAGCTGTCACCTGCTTGTGGTCTCATCTATCACCTTGAATTGTGTTGCAGGATAAAATTACTCATCCAAACCTAATGTTAAATTAAATCAAGTCTGGAGCAAAGAGGATTAATGGGCTATGTGTGCACATGCACACGTTTGGCAAAGTGGCTGTGACCCAGGCAGAGTTTGAAATGCTTGCTGGAAATTATGAAGCCAATCACAAGGTAGGCTAGGGAAGGCTGCAAGACTCCTGCATCCCTTTGCACAAGTACATTGGGCTGTGGGACCAGCTTCCACCTAGTGAAAGAGGAGATGGCTCCTAGTGGAGTGATCACTGCTATGTAAGAATTCATCCAAAGGGGGAGGAGTCTCTCTCCTATGATAAGGGCCTTGTGTGGATGGAGTAAACCACGGAAGAGGAAGGCTTTTAGCAAATGGCTATATAAGCTGTAAACATATTTGATGAAGACCAACAGCATCTGTGTTGTTCCTGGAGAAATAGTGGGCTGTGGAAGAGCAGAGACTTGAAGTATGAACTATGTGGGAATGTTTAGCAATTGCAGAAGTCAGCTGTCAAAACCCAGGACAAAGCAATTCTTAAAGCTTCTCTTCGTGTGCCTGCTGTAAAATGCAGCATACTTTGGAGGACTGAATATGGGGCTGGGAGCTATGAATTCAGGTCCTCTTCCCTGCTGTGCTGACTGCAGTAGCCTGGGGCAGGCTCTGTGGGTTCAGTGTAGCTTCGTTCCTCATGCTAAGTTGGACTGGGAAAGCAGGCAGTCATCAGGATGCCCTTCAGCCTTAAAATCGACGAGCGTTACTGGCCTGCATCAGTGAGGAGTTGGCAGCCTTTGGTATTCTGTGCCTGTTGAGTAATTCGGGGGTGCAAGCACTACAAATATTTAGCATCCCTAGAATGTTTTGTGTAGGAAATACTTTACAGAAGCCAGGTCCTTACCAGTGGTCCAGTGACGAGCATGAATTAATCCTGTTTCTGTGATGGGGACACTGAGGCACAGAGAGACTGCCAATGCCAGGTGCTCTGAATGTGCCCTCCCCTGGCCTCCCTCCCACTCAAACCACTAGGTCACATTGCCTTATCACCTGACAATGTTTTTCAAAATCAACAGCCTCATAAAGCTTTTCATAATCTACAGCAGATGCTGTGAGGAGCCTATTTATTAGCTTGGGGGGCGGGGGACAAAACCGAAATGAATCCCCAACCTTCCCCTAACCTGCTATACAAAATCTCTATAATAAATAGAGTAAATGGGGTGGGGTGGTGGGTAGTTCATCCCCAAAGCAAACAGGGTATTTCTCTCCCTCTCTTGGGTTTGGCTAAAAAAAGCAAATAAACCACAGAGGAAGCGCGTCATGGTGCAAACCGTAACCAGATGGCGTGGGAGAGAGCGTGGGAGGGGAGAGGGGGTTTCTCCGAACAGAATATGCATGTTAAAGAGGAAAACTACAGAGAAAGGCAGTTATCAGAGAGACCTCTTGTTTGTGTGACTGTTTGGGTTGCCCCCCAGCCATGGCTGAGAGTCCTCCCTGGGGATGCGTTGGGGGAAACGGGGAAAGTCTGTGACTGAAACCGAGATTGCTGGGGGCTGCGAATGGAAAATAAAATAGGGCAGGACTCCCCGGAATCAGCAGCAGCCCACAAAACATCTCACTCAGCTCCTTTCTTTTTCTGTTTCACTGCTGCATGCTATTGGACTCTGTCAGGTGCTTCTTTCTCTTCTCTTCTCTCTCACTTGCCACCTCTTTTCTGAAATTCCCAGAAAACATTTCTGGCCCTTCTCTTCCTCCTGCACCTTTCCCCATGCCTCTCTGTCTGCCTCCCCCCAGGGAAAGGGGCCTGCCAGGGTGGGCCTGTGGGGCTGGGGGCCGTGCCGGGGAGCCAGCTAGCTGGGCTCAGTAGAGGCAGGGTGCTTTGCAGGTGCCACGGTGCCTGATGCAGGTCTCACTCCTTCCCTCTCTGCTCCCACCTCAGCCAGCATCCTGCTGGGATGATTTAAAGACCATGCCTCCTCACAGCTGACAGGTGGGCATGGACATCAGCTCTTAAGATGGGTCTTCAGCCTCTTGACACGAGCTGGATTCCTGTGCTCTATTTCTCTCTGTTTAGCAGTGCTTCTCCTTTGCACTGGGTGAGGTAAAGAAAGAATGTGTTTTTCCCCTATGGTGGTTACGTAGGGTGGTTTGTAGCGGTGAAACAAGAAAGGCATTCATGCTGTGAAGTGGGCATTGCTTTTGCTTCTGAAAAATGTAAATCCCCTCTTGCAAGGCAGCTAGAGCTCTTATTAGACCCGTGTTCCGTCAGTGTTGGTGCTCAGGCCAGCAAGGAATGGGGAAACTCCACCATGTGCTGCCATAAAACAGCTCCAGCTGGGAGGGAACCTGTGGACATGCATGGGAAAAGGTCTTCTCCTCTTCCTGTCCCTCTAGTTTGGCTCAGTCTTGTCAATGTATTGCAGGTGATTTTTTTTTTTTTCTGGCATAGGGGATCAAGCAAAAAGACAAGTGTGAAAGACACTATGGAGAATGAGCAAACAATTAGAAACCTGCACACGTTCTCAGAGTGTCAGCGACAGTATACAAGTCAAGCGTGCATCTCCATATGCGTATCATTTGAAGCATCATCAGAATGTGGACAAGCTAAGCAGCAAGGAAGCTGGCCTTAGGACTACTTGAGAATGTTCAGCTTCCACATATCTCTTGGTCACAATTTTCCCAAAAGGCATCAGGGACAGAAACTGCTAATAATGTTTTGAAAAATGTCTTGGAGCACTCTTCAAATATTAACCTTCATTCTGCCTTAGGCAGGAGTGATGATCATTGTCATTTTAGATGTGGAAACTGGGGCACAAAGAAGTGAAGAGAATTGCCTGAGGCCTTGCAGTGAATTGCTGCCAGTGCTGAGAGAAGAATTTGGGGGGTTCTGATTCCCAGCCTGGGACTTGGCCCTCAAGACAATTTTCTGTTTTCCTGTCTTTCCAACATTTCTCTCCCTTCTTTCCTTCCTTCCCTCCCTCCCTCCCTTTCCTCTCCCCGCTGACCCCAGACATCTGGTCTGAAGCTTGCTGCCATAGTCCTAGGCTTTGGTGAATTTGGAAAAAAAAAAAACCAAAACAGTTTGGTTTTGATACAATGTTGGCCAGAGTTAAAAGGTGTTGGGAGGGTCTTGGGGTATTAACCTGTGTGTGAGTAGAGGGGCTGGCAAGGAAAATATGGTGAGGTCACTTTCTTTAGCAATTTGGGAAAGGGAAAAAATTATCCTTACAAATAAGGAGGACAAAGGGAAATGTCTTCTGTCTGCCTCCACTCTTGTGCTGGTCAGTTTTTGATGCTTTAGGAAAATCACCTGGGAGAGACGGAGGCTCCTGTCTCAGCTCTTACCAATTGCAGGCCACTTGGCTGGCAGAAAAACCTGCATCAAGAGAGTGGGAATGGTTCGGTTTGGCTGTCTCAAACCTGGCTGATTTCACAGACACATCCCCTGGGTTTCTGAAGAGCTGAGAGATTCTACAAGTGGTGTAGTGCCCAACTGTTTAACTTGCTAGGGACAGCAATAGCTAGGTCCTGCAAGCCTGAGCCGTGTGCATGAGAAGCTGAATGAGTTTATAGGAGGTGGATGGTGCATGCATGGGAAGGTAATCGGCTGGTGAAGGAAAAATAGGGAAGAGAGTGTGAGAGTAGATAATTAGAACAACGGAGTGAGGAAGGAAGGCTTGCAAATAAGGTACGGCAGGGTTGATTGATAGGGATATGAAGAGGAGAGTGGTGTCTGAATGATGTGTGGAGTGAAAAGCAATGTGTGGCAGTATATAAAAAGGTGTAAAGAAGAGGTTTATGGGGCGTGGTATGTGGAAATGCAAGATGCAGAAAGAGTTGTGGTGAGGTTGCAGAGCGGGATGTGCCAGGAGCAAGAAGTAAGGGTGAATGGCCCTGTGTTTGGAAAGAAGCAGGAGTCACAAACTTGAGGATGAAGATGGGGATGGAGTGAGCATGTGCAATGGGGGAGAAAGATTTTATTGAGGATTGGAGAGGGAAAGGGTGCATGTGCAGGATTTGGATGGGTTAGTGCTCGGAGGGTTTGGCTTGTGTAGTGCATTAGCAATACAGAGAGCCTGGAGTGCTGTCCTGTCGGCATGACTGATGTGGCTCCAGATTGCGCGTTGTGAGTGTGGGGTTTTTGCCCCGGGGGCAGAGTGAAGTTATGCATTTTCCACCCACGGAGTGTTTCAGGAAAGGGCTGCTGCAGCTCCTGGCAGGAGGGTGGTTTGGGCAGATCTGCTTTGCCAGCCAGAATGACAAGGGAAGGGTAGAGGAAAAAAAACCCAACACACAAATAAAAAGCCGTCTGTTTGCTCCCCCAAAGGAGAGGCGGGCATTAGCAGCCCCCCCCCCCCCCCGACTCCCAGATAATTAGCGTGTCTATAGAGCAGAGCTGCTGGTTCCAGGCATGCAAGAATATTTTTCAACAAAATAAAATGCAGACTTTTTTCCAGCAAGTACTTGTGTTAGCCTCTGCCCCCCTTCCCAGTTTCCACCCCAGCAATACACAGGCAGCCCCCATCCCTGGAACGTTCCATTATTGCTGCTGCATGCTAGTTACATGCTATGGAGTAGCCTGGGGGTGGGGGATGGCAAGAGCTCTAGGGGGGACGGGGGACGGGGGGGTTGTCACAGAAGGAAATAAGCACCAGCATCACTGTCAGGATCTAAAAGTGATGTTACTGGAGCAGAGAGAGGGAGTTCTCTCTGCATTAATCCTCTTCCCCCTCCACTGATATCACTGGGGACAAGATGGAGTCAGCCATGGACACACTGGTAATTATAGCTATGTTTCCCTCCACCATCCACCAAGATGTGATACTCTCCCATCAGCAGCAAGGAGAGCCAGGTGGGTGCACAAACTTCTTGGGGTGAGATGTGGCTCTGCAGCAGGTAATGCAGGTAATCTTGTGTTCTGGCTCTGAATAAGCGTATGGGCTGTGGCAAGCATTCTGCCAGGGATGTAAGATTTCAGGAGCGCACCTGTAGAACAGCAGCATAGTTTGTCTTTGCCAGTGGAGACTGTAATAGAGATACGTGGCATATAATATTTTGTCCTTCAGGGTGAAGACAGGGGTCTAAAAGGAGCTCTTTGAATTAAGTCCTCAAAGGTGAAGGAAATTAAAGTCTTCCAGGGAAACCGAGGCACGGAGAAATAGGAATGAGACAGGTTTGTGAGGGGAAATAGTAACAGAGCCCAAAACTGAGCCTCCCAAAGCAACTCCTGCAGATTGGGGTATCAAGCTGCTATAGCTTGTACCCAAAATACATCCTTCCTCCTGCCAGTGAGATCAGAACTATGACTAAATACGAACAGTTGGCAGCCAGCTTCGGTGGTGGCAATGTGCTGCTTCGCAGGTGACTGCATTATTTCTGAATGTTACAAGCAGGTCACACTCCAGTGATAAACACAACTGATGGGTTTAATGGGCCTGCTTATGTGGACAACTGCTCTTGCATAGCAAGCAGGGTGGTGCACTGCTAGCCTTAGGCAAGGCTTAATACAGTAGGCTTCTGATCTCCGCAAATGCTGGTCTTACAGACGAGAAGGCTGCCTCTCTCAGTGGCAATTCTTATGAAATGAATGCCACAGTTTGCTAGGACTTTGGACTCCATTTCTGTTGCAAACTTTCTCTCTTGCTTCTCTTAACTCTGCATGTGTTGCTTAATCTCTAAAATGGGGCCAATCACCATGTACTTGTGGAGTTGATACTGAGGAAGAATGTGGCCCCTAGCCTCTAATCCTTCAGAAATACATATCCTTAGGAGTTATACCTGGTATTACATCCAGACTGTATGGCTTAGGCTAATTGCTGGCCAGTATTAGCAAAAAGCATGGGCACAATATGGTGTTCGCTACAACTTGTTCCATAGTCATTACCTCAGTGAACTCTTTCATGTCTTTAATGGGTAAGTCGTATTTTCCTTCATTTGAGTTTTGGTATTGTTAGGAAGTGTTTCTTGCTATCCAGGTTAAATATTCCTCATCCTAAATTTCCCCACCTTTACACCGTCCCTAAAAGGTAGGGTGAGAGTTGGCTGCCGTGTCTCATTCTATGAGAAGGGTGTTTATGTCTGAATGCTGCTGGGATACATTTGTTGGCTGGTACTAGAATGCACCAAAATGAAGCTAGAATTAGAAATCACATTAGCCTTCCCATCCCTCCCTCTTGGCAAGGGGTGGGGCAGGAGAGAGGGTGGGAATTTTAGAAGGCAGTTCTGATGAAATCCATCTCCCTTTCCTGGCCCTCTGCATGGAAGCAATCCCAGCAAAATAGAGATGCAGATGGTCTCACCCCTGGAGCCAATGCCTATGTCAAGAGCCTTAGAAATGTGAGACCGTACCACCAATGAAGTTCAAACAGCACTGAATATCTGCTGTCAACACTGAGTAGACTCGCCCACCCTCCTTTTCCTTTTTTTGTAGTTGCTGATGCCTTTCTTGTTTTGTTTCATTTTATTTTGTTTTTGTGTGTTTTGTTTGCTGTCTTTAGGCCTTCTTGGGGGCCCAAAGAAAGACTGATGGAAAAACAATCAGTCCTGCTTGGATGGCTTTGCTAAAGGATAGAGAGATCGTGGTTTGAGATCACCTCTGGAGGGGTATTTTCTAGGTATATCTCTGTATCTCTCTGCCCCTCCCTCCCCTACCTCCTATGTTCTTTCACCTTCCTCCAGCATTAACACTCATCAGAGTTTCAGTGGAAGTACTGAATAATGGGTACTGTGGGACCCCAGCCAAGCCCCATGGATCACAGTCCAACATCTGACTTGTCCAAAGAGAGACAGCGTTCACATCGTGGCCTGCCCTGCTCTGCACACTGTACCCAGGGAGGCAGTCACCCCTGCTCTCTCCAGGCTTCTCCCTCCTCTCTGTGGGCAACACAGCCTCTGTGTTTATGGTCTTCCAGAATCCACCTTACTCTTTTGCCACAGCCACTGCTCTATCTCTGCTGTGTCCTCAGCACAAGCTCTCTTGCTGTAATGATACCATCCTGTGAGTAAGTCTGTAAGTTTTAGCTCTTGTGGAGCCTTCTGTTTTGGTAAAGTGAAAGCTAGACTGCACGTTTCACAAGTCAGGCTGTCCGCTCAGGCCCTAAATGCAGAGGATGGGCAGAAGTCTCAACTGAACATTACATTTTCTAGGTGACATCTTACATGAACTGCTAAGCTGGAAGCAGTGGCCATTCTCCACTGTAGCGGTGGGTTTCCCAGCATCCCAGTGGCATCCTGATCATATTTCAAGCCCTGTTGAGTCATCAGATATCTGATTAATCAACACTTTACATTAGCCGTTGATCCCTCAAATGAAGTGAAAAAGGCAGGGCAGATGGGTCTGGATGCTTCCTGGGCTGGGGCATCCCGAGCCTGCTGGACCAGTCTGCCTTAACTTGACAGTGTCTGGCAAACTGCTCAAGGAGAAAAGCCAGGGCACAGAATGGCCTTTTGGGCTAAATTACCATGCAGGCTCAAAGAGATTAAAAAACAGTAATTTGGCGGCTGCTGACATTCTGTGCTACTCTTTCTCATGTTAGATCACGAATCGGGTTTCATCCAGGTCTTGGAGAAAAGCGTGTGTGTGAGGTCCGATGTGTGTCCTCTGTGGTACCCATTGCAAGGAAGTAAATAAACTTTCATCCATCCATCCCAGATAGTTGTAAGTTGTGGGCTTCTTTGGGAGAACATTGTAAAGAGCTACAGACTGAAAGACCAGCAACTGAGCTTGCTTTGAGAAGATTCATGAGGGTATGTGTACACAGTCAAAGAAAACACACAACAGAGGAACAAGTATTGAGAGACTGCTGGTACTGGCTGTTTCAGAATGAATTAGTTTAACATTAAGAATTTATTTCCAGGTCTCATTCTTTTTTCACCTTTTCCCAGCTTTCATTTTTTCATTACTTGCTTTTTTTTTTTTTCCTTCTAGTCCTAATTTTGAAAAGGGACCAATATAGACAGCTGACTAGCCCTCTCACTTTTCTCAGCTTTTTCTTTCTGGTTTCTGAAGTAATAAATGGCAGGGATCAAAATAAATCAGTATATGTCTGGAAGAATTCAGAGCACTTGGACATGCAACAATTCACTGAATATTCAGAAAGAAAGAGAGAGAATTAATCAGATCAGCAAGAAACTATGAATCTAAAGGAAATATAACCACGATAAAATTCCTGATGCTGGAGCAGCATGGAGTTTAATCACTGGAGATTTTGAAAAGCTTGTGTATGTTTTGAGACATTTTTATTCTTTCGGTCATGTCTTTTGAGATAAAAAGTAATAAGCTAATTAAAATGTACCCAAGCGTGGCTGTGAGTAATAAGATGAGAATATGGACATAAAAAACCCAAACAAACATACATACAGTCGTTTCGTCTAGTTCAGGGTGTACGGTCGTGTTTCAACCTTCTGAACATCAGTGATATCCGTGGGAATACAGGCTTCATTAAATGCTTGGACAGTCCATTCATTAATAGGTCAGACAGGACTTGCGTAAAACTGAAAAGGCCCCATTTTGCTCTTGTGCTTGTCAAAAGCTTGTACGACAAGCAGAGGAGAAACAGTGCTGTAAGCGATGAGGAAATTAAGCCCAGGTCTGGCCAAAGCTCCCAAGTCGATGTATCAGGGATAGTTTCGGAGACAGGTGGCAAGTCCAATGGAGTCACATCAGTGAACATGCACAGCACATAAATTATGATAAAGAATATTTACCTATTTGCAGGAGGGGGCTGGAGAACACTTACTTAGTAGCACTTTCTGATTTTGAATGAAGAAGTGAGATTGAAGGGCATTTATTATTTAACTTGCTGATTTGGGGAACGCATGGATGAAGCAGTGTTACTGATCTTCAGGTGAGCTGCAGGCTGGAGCTTCTGGGCAGCGTTCAGTGCAACTGGGCCAACAGAGATGAAACTGAGGGCAGACCTGGACCTTTGTTGGAATGATTGTATGTTTTCTCTTGCTACAGCTACAGATTTCGGAAAAGGATGGGAATGCATGTGAGCAAAAGGCTTGAATGTGCGGACATAGTAAGGCTCTGTTAAATAGGCTCCTTCTTTGAATTTTGCTTAAAAAGACTGTGTGAATGGTGGTGTGCATCTATTATTTATTTCTTCCTTCAGATTTCCAAGTCCAACTGTAGCTGCACCTCGCCCATAAATTAAACATCCTAATATAAAGGGCTGCTCATAAATATCTCTGCCTTAACCCATCTCCTTATCAAGAGTCTTGGAGGGGAAGAGGTGGGCTCTGTAGCGTTAAGCAGAGACTTTCTTACTCCTCCTTTAGCAAGAGAAGGTGCAAATAGAATACTGCTAAGGTCTTAGTTCTTCTGGTTTTTGTGCTGATACCCTGCTTTTCTCTTGCTTGCGTTGATGCCTCAAGCTTAATTCAAACCAGCTGATCATTTGCTGTTGCAACAATTCTTCTCCCTCATCTGACAATGCTGACAAAACACAGCCTCTCTCTCCTGCTCTAGGCTTGCGCCCTCACTTTTTCTGCAAATGGATGTTCTTGCTGTGCCAACAGGTAGTCAAGGCTCATGCTGCTGCGCAGCCTTGCGTATTGTTGCAATTTCTATTTCTGTTGAGACCTAAGACTGGGATGGCTCTTCAAAAAAGCAAGACCCACTGGACCTGCAGCTGCGCTGAAATCCAGTGAACCTGATGTGAGATGCAACTTGCCCTTCAGGAATGATTTAGAAGGTAAGTTGAAAAACACATGCCACCTGAGTTTGTAGACTTTTTCCTGCTCTGCCTGTGAATGGCAGTGGCTTTACAGGAGACTGAAGTGGGTACAGGCTACCCTTACGTGCTCTGCCCACAGACTGTCATGCACAGCTAGAGGGAATTGATACCAGTTAGGATGGGACCAAACTGTACCCTGTGGTAGAGAAGTATAATTAGCACCACTTGCAGCAGCGGCAGCATTAAGAGAATTAGGGGACTCATTTACAGTCAGGCCAAATATCAGAGACAGAAAAAACGTCCTTGCTGTAGCACACAAGTACTCTCAAGGAGGTGGTGTGAGGGTTTTTGCACTTGACTTTGCTGCTGCAGGGTGGGTGCAGCCAGGAGCTCCATCACTCTCTACCTGCCGCGAAAGTGCTGTTTCCATTTCCTGCCACAGTGGTGAGAAAAGCCTTCACGTTGCTGCCTCCTCCCTTGCCCTTTCAAACTCCCTCTCCCCAGTTGAGTCTGCTTTTTGACATATAATGTGCCCTGAGGAGGATCTGAAAGACAAAGCATGCTAAGGGGATACTCCCCTTCCCACACACATGCTTACTGGGCAGGCAGCCCTTGGTAATCTCCTACATCTCATTCGCAGAAGCGCTTGCTCTTGAAAAGAAATGCCTGGTGGTTAAAGTGGTTCCAGTAAAATACCTAGTGAGTAGGTAGCTAATTTCCATAATACAGAGCAGCCTCAAGAAAAGAAATCCCTGGGGCTTGGTCTGCAGCAGAGAAATTACCTATCACTGACAGCAGGCAGGAGCGCTGTGTTCAGTATGGGTTCAGGTTTGCTCAGTGCTAGTTTTGACCCTTGTCTGCTCTAAGGCTGCTGAATGTGGTTTAAACCACATATGTCTGAACTCATAATGAACCTCTTAGAAAAAAGGCATTTTTCCAGTGCAGAACCGGGATGGCAACTAGTGGGCATGCAGAGAGCTGATGTCATCACTGTGCGTTTCACTAAGGGAACTGCACCCTGCCATTGCTGGCAATTTCGGTCCCTTGGAAAACTCTGCTCCAACTCAACATCTGGTTTTCCAAATGGCTCTGCAATGCTAGGGTTTTTTCCAAGTGCTTTTCAAGCTCAGTTTGCTGACTTGCATCTAAGGGTCAAGTGACTTGCCCCCATAGGTCATGCAGCAAGTGAGCACTTTGATCCTCGTCCTGACAGATGAGATCAGTTTGAGGCACTCTGCTGCCAGTGTTGAGATCTGAGCTTCAGGTTTTGGAGGCAGGGTGTTTCCTGGATTACAGAGCTCTGTTTGCCAGAGACTGAAGGGACTGGGTGGAAAGGTTTAGCTATTTGCTTCAAATTTGACCTGATCTCAGGTCTGAAAGCAGGAAAGGCTTATTCTGTAAATGGATTGAAGGTGTGAACTGCCTGTTTTATCACTCTATTCTTTCACCTCAGGGGAAGCATAGACCCTGCGTCACTTCAGCATTGCATTTTAGCTGCAAGGTGTTTGTTTCCATGGGCCGTGTATCCTGATGGGCCTGCTGGCTTTGACAGGAGTTGCTGAATGTTTGACTTGTCCTGGAATTTGCAACCCTCATTAATAAATGTGTTTCAGCTCAAGCAGCATTTTGAGCAGAATAGCAGGTCAGTCCCAGGGCCTTTGAATAGCAAGGAATAGTTTTGCTCCTCTACTATATGCACAACAGCATGCAGGCTTACGGGGCTGAGTGGGTATTTATATCGTGGCAGTGGGGTGGAAAGGTTGGCTGTCTTCACCGAAGCTGATGCCCCCCATCTGCTGTGTTATGGAGGCCTCTGTTGTTACAGCAGAGCCAGCCAGTGCAGGTGTCCTCTGTATCATCATTTCCCATCATCCTTGGAAACCTTGTCACTATTAAGAGGGCTGAGTGAAAAGGAAAAAGTACTGCCTGACCACCTGCCAAGAATATCTTAATGCGTAAAACCTCCTTTTGTGGGCAGGCAGGCTTGGATGAAGCCTAAGGTATTCCAACTATTACTGTTCTTCCTCTTGCAGCCCTTTCTAGCATCCAGCAAGGGGAGCTGAGAACCTGCTCCCTTCCCTTTCTCATCACAACTGCATCCAGGCTGTCCCCAAGTAAAGAAGGCAGCATCTCTGCATCAGTTTACAACTTGCAAGGGCTGACTCGCACCCTGCTGCATTTGTCTCGCTGCTTTTGCTGGTCTGGGATTCTGACTGAAAGCTCTTGGACAGGAGCCTGCACACCAACAGGCTAATGTGCTAAACAGCTGTTGCAGGGCCATATTTCACATCCACACTTCACTCTCAGACCACTTGCGCTCTCCCCTGCATCTCAGGAAGGCCGCGCTTTCCCGCTTATTGCTTCCCACTTCGGCCAGCATGGGAGGGTTCCCTTTCATGACATTCCCCCTGTCTATCCATGTGTGTCATGTCCTGTCCCGCCACCCCCCACCCTCCCCAGTTTTCAGAACTCTATTATTCCCTCCTTTTTTCTCCCCTTGGTGGTGCCTTAAACACAGAAGTTAAGCTGAAAATACAGGGTCAATCCATAGGGCCATGCCTAGCAAACTGCCTAGGCATGAAACCGCCTAACTGGTTTCAGCAGTTAACCTCCTTACTCCCTCTGCCTTTTCTGGGAGAAGACTTCACAGGGAAAATGCAAAACAACAAAAGTTTAGTCTTCTTTTCTGCCGTCTCATCCCAGAAGGTGGAGGCTCAGTCACACTTCAGAAATCTGCACCTCGTGTGGCAATCTCCATATATCCATTCAGAGGCTCAGTGTTCCCGCACTGATCTTTGTGTTTTCCTTTGGTGTCAAAGCCTTGTCCCACTCTTGAGCAGCATATTCAACTGGGTCCCTAGTCTTGTCCCACGGGGAAGGCACAGATCCCGCAGGCAAAATCCAAGTTGTTCATATACACTCTGTGCTCCCTCCTCGGCCTCCCCTGCAGGTGGCCAAGGAAGAAGTCTGACCTTCCTTTCTGTGCTATACGGGCAGTTCCAGGTCTCTCGCCCGATACTAGATTGCCTTTAGCAAAATTCTGCTATTAATTTCAATAGGAGCAGGACTAGGCTTTTGGTTTGTGTGAGTCTGGGAGCCTATGGAGGGTGCTGTGGGAAGAATTCTTCTCTCCAAGCCGTGTTTTTCCATACCCATTCTAGGCTCAAGTTTTCTGCTCATCTCCCAAGGTTTGTATCAAGGACAGGATCTCTGTCAGGGAGGGGAAGTGGTGGTACACAGGGTTTCTGGCTCTCTGCGAGGTCTCAAAGCCATTTAAGTTGCCTGTGGTGCCAAGAAGGGAGGCAGATGCTGATAAATTCCTATCTGAAATTTTATTTGTATTGGCTTCACTATGGAGAAATACAGTTTTGTCGTCCTCCTCTGCTCCCTCAGCTACCATCAGGCAAAGGACAAAGATGTTGTAGACATGAGATCTGCATGGCAGGTGATTCCACAGTCACAAAGCACAGGGAAGAAGGGAATTAAGGGCTGTCTCTAGCACATAATTAGTAAACGCTTCTAAAACCATGTTAGAAAAGAACACAGAAAACTGAAGGTAAAAATATAACCCACCTGAGCAGCACCACAGCTCCCATCTTCCCTTGCTCTGGATGCCCTTTGGACTTGGGACATAAAGCGCCACTTTTAGTGTCCTTTGTTTAGTGTCTCTGGCATTCAGCTTGGCAAGGATATTTGCCTCTGATCTTGGCTTTTACATCCATGTTAATAACTTCCCATTCTGATTATCCTTTGATATGTATGCACACAAGCATTCACATACAAGATCACCCTTCCACGCAGGCAGTGAGGCCGATCTTTCGAGATCTTTGCAAAAATCAGACTTTGAATTACTTGAACTGTGTTACATGCATTGGGTCCTTCCTAGCAGTGTAAGGATGGCAGATCTCTGATTTCCCTGTTTTCTCTGGTATGTTAAGAGTCATCAGGAAACTGATGAGCAGAGAAGTTAAATGACTTCATTCACATTAAATGAATTCACACAAAAATTTAGTGACAGCTGAAAGGATAAAGCCCAGCATTCCCAGCTCCCCATTGCCTGCCCAGTGGCAGGTATGAGATGTCAGGAAGGAGCACTGATTTCCCTGGAGCCCCACAGCTGGCAGATACTGCCCATCATTTTTTCTACAGCACAGCATAGCCATGTTGTCACCACACGCATGGAGCTCCAAGGCAGCTTGAAAAGAATGCCATTCATTCATTTGAAAGCCCCTGAGGGCAGTGCCCAAAACTGGGGAGAAAAAAACTTGGGGGTTTTTACATTTAGGAAGGAGCACTGATTTCCCTGGAGCCCCACAGCTGGCAGATACTGCCCATCATTTTTTCTACAGCACAGCATAGCCATGTTGTCACCACACGCATGGAGCTCCAAGGCAGCTTGAAAAGAATGCCATTCATTCATTTGAAAGCCCCTGAGGGCAGTGCCCAAAACTGGGGAGAAAAAAACTTGGGGGTTTTTACATTTTTTTGCTCCTCCCTGCCAACATAATCAAAATAACTCACTTACACCTAATAAAATAAAATGCAGAATCCAAAAGCCTTCCTTCCCTCCAGCAGTTTGTCTGGATCCCATTCCTTGAAGCTGAGCTGAGAAAGCAAGAGGGGGGTTTTATTTTGGTTTTGTTGTTGTTAATTTTTTAGAATGAAAAATACTAACAGTGAGGCAGAAGGCGCAGCACATTTCTGGCGCAGATGGAAGTCAAGTGTTCCTAACGCTGCTGGCTTCGTGGGGAAAAAACTTAATGTCTGGGGCTTTTTTCGGGGGGGTTTATCCCCTCCTTATCTGGTCTAAATGTATGTGTATGCTTTTCCAATTAGACCTGATATGCCCTTCCCTTTGGTCTGTTTCCATTTAAGATTGCTTTCCATCACAGCTATAAATCTCCAAAGTACCGGACAGCAAATGTGGGAAGTACCAGCAGTCCTTTACAATGTGCCAGGAATGACCAGAGATGACGGATCCAATGGTGCTAAAAAATAAAAGAAAGCATAAAGGCAAGAAATTCCACATGATGTAGTGCCAATCCTATGTATTAATTAACTCTTCTGCATCCTCTGCATATGTAAATTATAACAGTGAAGGGGACTCCTCCTGTGGTCAATTAAAATGCAAAATGAATGACTTTGTTGGTGATGCAGAGCTGGGCTTGCTTCTTGGAGGCTCTGAGTAACAATCGCAAAATGATCAACTGAAAATGAGAGTTTGTCAGAAACTGAAAGAGTTCACAGAAACATGTTGGTTTTTGACATTTTCTTCAGTGGAGAGGAACTGAAAGAAATAGCCTTAGACGTCTCCATTTTAGGTTTCTCCTTTGACCAGGATGTGTCATACTGAATCGGGCTATTACAGGGACAGACAGATGCAGCCCTGATGTGAATGCAAGGACAGCTGTGACCACACGAGGCAATGCAGGAGCACCCCTACCCACCTCTGCAGGCCATGCAATGGGGCACATTTACTCCTCCAGACTGACTCATGGGCTGGGGGTGGGATGCAAGCTGCCAGTATGGTGGGAGGGCAGCAGAAATTTGGGCTGAAGGGTGGACTGAAGCTCCTTCAACTCTTCCAGTAAATCTTCATTGTCATTCCCACAATGGGAGAAAGGGAGATGCAGAAGTATTAATGTGGCCCAGCAAGTCAATGATAGAGTCAGTGACTGAACCTGCAGACACTGATCTCGGTCTTGTAGCTACAGAACATTTTGTATATGAGAGAGATTTATATTCATGTTCAATGTTTTCTTTTTACTGTCATGCATATTTAATATGCATCTAATAAATGACTAAATTCCATAGCTTGCACCACTGCAGCTATGAAAATATGCAGTAACCCAGTGCCTCTTATCTTTGTTTCAGTTTTGGCTAATGACGGAGAGAGAAGAAACCTGCCCTTCAAACACAGGTAAATGGTCTCTACTGAAGTCATCGGGGTCTATGCGTGTGCTCTTTAAGGCAAAGGTTGCCTGTCTTCATTACTGGCTAAACTGTGTCTTAGAAACTATTATGTTGTTTCCAATTCTATCAGGACTTCTATATTTTTTTAAAAAATACGTATTTAAAAAAAACCAAAACTAAAATCTGCCTGGCAAAGGTGACAAAAGACAAAAACATGCTGCATGATATGTAGGTAAAGCAGTAAGCTCCATATGCGTTTAATGGCAGATTTAGCAGGGAGGCAAAGGGGACTGTGACCCCTTAATTTCCCTTACTCCCTGTGTCACAGAGATGAGGGAATTACTCCTGTCACCAACAGGCTTCACCCAACCCTGACACGAGCTAGCTATTCGCCAGTGTCCTGTCCATCCCATCAGGTCCCGTTCAGTGTTTCTCATCCTCATTAAATCCTTTTTCATTAAAACTGCTCATGATTTTAACGCTGGTGGCTTCCCCAAGGTGAATCCTTGGTGTTGGTCAGAGAATGCTGCCACATACATGCATGTCATTTACCCTGCAAACCCCAATTTTTTGAAGAGGCAGATGCAAGGTCAGTAGGAAAATTAAGAGCGTTGATCCACTCACAAAAGCTACCTCTTTTTAGATCGTTACAGTATGTGACATCCTTGAGTGAAACAGAATTATCACCCAAACCTGTAATTTTCAAGTAATTGCTGAGTTTGGAATGTTGTCATGTTATTACCAGCAGTAGCCAGCATTTGAAAAGGAGGCAGCAGAGAGTTTAAATAAAAAATATTTCTCATCAATGGCATGTTTAAAAGCTGAAGCATCAGTCATACCTCGTGAATCCCTGTCTGTATCAGTGGCAGCAGAGCGAACATGTAGCAAAGAAGGGAAAAAGTCTGATCATAAAAAATTAGAGGCACCATGCGAGAGGCGTAATACAGTAATTTGCAGGTTGGGATGCAAAAATATCAATGCTCAATTCTGCGTATTGAGCTATTATGTAGAAGTTATTATTAACAACGTAATTGCTCAGCTCAGGTGCTGGTGGCAAGAGATTTCATGTGATAAATATGCCTCCAACATAACTCAATTCTCTTCACTACTGCTTGACTGAGGACAAATTAGCTTGGTTGTGTCTGGGAATGAATTTGGTGAAAACAGCCTAGACCAAAAGGCCTGGAGAGCTGAAAAGGTAGGGTAAGATGAATGTAAATGTTTCACAGCGCCGAATATTCTTGACCCCTCATAGTAAACCTTTTGGTACAGGATTCAAATACGCCAGTCTGGTACCCATGCGGTAGCACCGAGTCTTTCTGTACGCACCATCTTCACGTAACATTGAAACTACCAGCTCAATTTTCAGTATTGAAAATACGGAGTAATTGTCACTTTAAATTTAACCTGTTGGAGCAGACACAATCCCACTGAGACACAATTCTTCAACAGTTCTCAACACCCAGCACAAACGCCATCCTCCTCCTCGTTATTTCAAAGCTAGATTGTTAAACATCTTAAACAGTTTTGGAGGAATAATAAGAACAAAAAGGTATCAAGCTCATCTCCTTAAATATCAGGGAGGAATGAATTTCCTTTGGTGCCTTCCATGATAGTCCCTTATCGTGAAGGAGGGACTATGCTGGCTTGCTAAAAAGAAAAACAGGGAGGGAGGAGAGTGCAGCCATTGGGGAAGCTCTAGCTCCCTAAATATATTTCCATAGCAAGTTATTTGCAATCTGTGTCTCCCTCAGCCTAGGTACCCTTTGGAGAGGTTTTGCTCCAGATACATCAGTTCAGTTTTGCTGCTGTTACTAAGGAGCACCAAAATGCTCTGGTCTCTTCCATATGCCACAGGGAACCCAAAGTGCATTCCGGGAGCCAAACGCATGACTCAGATCTTTCTTTCTTACACCAGTGACTTGAGCTGCATACTGCTTGTAGCACTGCAAACCCAAACCTGTGATGGACTCGGCACAAAGCTCTTCTGTTCAGTGGCAGAGGAAGCCCAAGCTGAAGTGGCTCTGCACATGCAGCACGGCTCCGCTTCAGGTACGGCTCCCCAGCGCCTGGCGCCTTGCCGTGGTCTTGGCTACCTTGGGTACACCCGAGATGTGCGGGTGGCTCTGCTCGGGGCCGGCCTGCGCGCCCCAGGCTGTTACAGGGGCCCGTGAAAGGAGCCCAGGAGCGCAGGGCAGCGTCCCGGTGCTGCACAGCCCCGTCGCCTCACGCCAGCCTTGGCGAGGACAGAACCACCTTGA
>NW_009260796.1:363411-363692 GCF_000687185.1 Egretta garzetta
TGCTCTGCGAGGCTGACGCCCGGGGCTGTTGTCCCGGGATGGCTAACCCCGCCCCGGCTTACAGGTAGGGGTACGCCGGGGTGGGGAGGGCCAGACGAGGGCTCGTTCTGCAGCATTTCTGTAACGTAATTACACAAGATTTAAATGAGCGAGTGTTTCCTACTGAAAAATAATAACTGTTGTTACCCCCGAGCTCCACTCTGCCCGATCTGCGTGTTTGAAATGTCAAGCCCAGTGTAGGAGCAAAGACTCAAAAATTCTAATTCTCCGTCTAAAAGAAA
>NW_009260796.1:363710-386161 GCF_000687185.1 Egretta garzetta
AACCTACAGTTCCCAAAAGAAAATTAGTTCATAATGCTTCCAGGGTTTATTTCTCCCTTCCACAGGATCTGTCGATTGTTCTTGCTTGGATCCATCACTAACTCAACCTGAGTCCATGGCAAACTTGTGAATATGTCTCCCCAAGAGCCATCCAAGGTGTGGGGCTGTTGTCCCTGCTTCAGGGAAAGGGAACTGAAACATGCCCGGGGCCGTCCAAGGAAATCTGCACTAGATTAGCACCCCAATCATTCATTCTGGTCACAGAAATGCTAATTTCATCAACCAACATCTGAGCAGAGCCTGGAACGATACGGCTGTATGGAAGACGTAGGTATTTCTGGTGTTGGTCCTACTCCATTAAGCTCGGTGGTAAATTTCATTGGCAGCGGAATGAGATCTAACCAAATATTTTCTTTGGGTTTGGTTCTCTTCCTTAATGTTGTTTTATGTAAAACTAATGTAAGCAAAAGAAGAATTAGACCTTTTATTTATTTAATTATTTTATAAAAATTTTTTAAATTAGTGTGGAATTAACGAACATGTTGGCTTCTCGTAACAGACTGGAATATCTCAAATGAACGTAATTTGTGTGTGTGTGTGCAGTTCTTTATTTCTGCATTCCTGACAGCAGGAGTAGGAGATAATGGGGCTGGAATGTCCTCCCTGATTGTTCATGTTAGTTCTCTGTGTCAAGCAGGATAAAACTCCAGCTAATCCTGCCATAAATTTAGGTATTCCTAATCCTTCAGTATTCCCACTTTTCTTCAGGCATTAGGCATGTAATCAGTCCTGTGCCAAAAAAAAGAATATTAAAGAAAAAGTTGGGACTGTAAGCAGTTATAAAAAATGAAAAAAAGTACAAGCTGCCCAGTATTGCTCAAGTTCAGATGGTTTTAATAGCTCTCCCCTCTAACCTGTCTGGCTCTGCAGTCCCTTAGCACAGGAAAATTTATACTTGGGAGCATGCAGAGATATCTCTTGGGCTGTTTACACAGCTCAGCGCTCTTAATACAGCGGTATAGTGGTGCTTTGCTCCCTCTTACTGTAGAGTCCATTAAAGGTTTGTATTTCTGTTCTTGGTATGGTAGAATTGGACAACGACCCCAGCTAACTCACGGGGCTGGCGAGGAAAGGGAGCTAACTGTGACGCTTGCATATCCTCCTGGGATCTAAACAGAAAAGAGTGGTACCAAGCGAGAGGGGACCTGTTGAGAACTGCTGCCTCACAAGCAGGGGCCCAGTTTGAAGATGAGCTGTTTCTTGTAAAGGTGTGTGTTACCCCCGTGGAGCTGAGGTGGGGGAGTCTGCTCTGCAGTCCTCCAGCCAGAGCTGCCGTAGGGCCAGGACTTGCTCCACAGGACATGGAAACAACAGGGAGGACAGGGCACGTAGCAGCGGAGTGGGTAGAAGGAAGCAGGGCTCAACGCAGCTTCTGCAAACTGAAGAACTAATGCTGCTTTGGGGAGGGAAAACATAGGGGGTGGATGTCCCTGCTTGCCTAATAGTGAGCAGAAAATGCATTCCCATCAACCTGTACAGTGGTATTTCGCTATGGTCTACTTCACAGCTGTTACACCCCTTTCCTGATGCCTTCTCAGTAACTGGTATTATGTGATCCCTTGCAAAAGTATTCTGCCTCCTTTCCCCTTCTTCCTAGCTTGTGTTAAGTTTGTTCTCTCCTCTCCTGCTTAACCTGTGGCTTATGTTACTGATACGTTTAAATAAGTGAGTTCATTTTCCTCTTCTAGGTAATATTTATTTCTTCAGGAGTTACCAGTTTGATATATGTACACATTATGAGGTGCTGCGCTTCTTGGCGACTGTTTTGCTGGGGGAGTGTTATTCTTGCTGTGGCTTGAAAGGGCTTTGGGGTGGGGGTGTAATTTTTTTATTATTAAAGATGACAAAAGGAAACCAACCTCACCCTACGAAACTTCTCTAACACAGTGAACTTGGTCATCAGAATTGCTAAATGCCGCTCCATTTAATGTCAGGCTCAGTATTATCAAAGTGAACAGTGAAAAATCAGGCTAGCTATTGGTATAACAAACTGGTGGTTATTTTCAAGGCATCTATCTTTTCTCAGATAGGAGGCAACTGGAAGTTGGAAGCCAGTGCGGGGTATGAACAGTACACATGTGACTGCTGCACGCTCAGAAAAAGCCCAGTGACTGCAATTCCCATGCTAAGTTAGGTATGCTATACAGATATTCCTACTGTCTCACGGACATGTCAGCATGGGACAGGAGACTCGCAGGCAGGCTTCGGCTTACCATCCTTTTTCTATAGGGTGGGAGGATCCAAAGAAAAGGACCTGTAGGGTTTTGAATGGGAGCTGTCAAGGAGGGTACAGGTAGGATCCGAGGGGAAGTGCAGCCACTGTTCCCAGCTCTGGGATGGAGTGGTGGTCAATGCCTCTCACTGCACATTTCTAGACGGTCAGCTCTGCCTGTTTTGAGTACCTGTGGGCTCTTCCATCACAGCCATCCCTGTTCTGCCGGCCTGCTTGGAGCCAACTTGGGGATCCCCTCTGTGCACCACAGGCACAGAGACATTGGCCTGGCTTTACCACCAAGGGGTATTTTCTATATATTTACCACCAAGGGGTGAATGCTCTATAGAACCATATATCTGATATGGTTTTCTGGCTGATGTGGAGGCTTTACAAGCAAGCCAGTTTCCGTAAGGAGGCCACAGCCACACAGCTCCCAACTTTGTTTTTTTATAAACACCAAAATAGACAATGGGGAGAAAAACAGAAATAAACAACCTGGCTGCTTTTGGTTAGGAGCAGCCCTTCGTCAGTCTGCACTAAAAGCACTCATGTTTGCTTAACTGTACAAATAATTAATCATGTGAAAGAGGATTCCCAGACCAGGATAGGAGAGCAGGACCTTTTACTTGCTCCCACAGCTCCATTTCTGGTGGGTTCCACTAGCATCTTGCTGGCATTCTCTGGGGGATGAAGCCTGTAGAAATGTACAGGGATTAGTGGAACAGTTCCTTTGTCATCAAGCAGTTTTGGATCAGGCCCACTGTGCGAGTTTCCCTGTTGTCTCCAGTCTTCAGGAGGTCGCTCCCTCTTGCGCTTGGATACCGCTGAAGTAAGATTATGGGGCTCTCTATAAATCCATGAATCAGAATGACCAACCTGACCGGCCTTAGGGACAGTGGGTTTATGCCTTGATCCTATGGCTGCACACTGACTTTCACACTTGGCAGCAAAGCATATCTCTTCTTTGCTTAGCAAACAGCAGGTTATATCTGGCATAAAAACGAGTGTCATCTGCAAGTTCTACCAAGGGCCTATGAAATTAGGGTTTCTTGATTATATTCCCAGCTTCTCTACCACCTTCCCATGGGCCTCAGTTTGTGCACCTGTAGAGTGGGGATAGACATCATATGTGCCTTAGAGGACCAAATAGTGTGATGTTTGATTGAGAAATGTCTGTGCTATGAGGTGCTCAGATGAAGGATGTAGCTGTGAACAGTTCTTACTGCTCTTATTAGACCCTGCTAACAGAAGGGAGAAATAGTTCTATGCTGCCTGGCTTTAAATGGGCCAGAGTGTGAGGCACAGATACAAATGAAAACTGTTGAGATTGTTTCTTTTTTCTTTTCCCCTGTAGGGAACCTGGCCCTGACTCTGCTGTCATGCTGGCGTGGAAGAGCAATTCAACTGGTGTCAGAGGATTTCCGTTGACATAAATCTAGTGTAAGCAGGAGTATCGTGGGGCTCTATATTGGACATTTTCGACTTTCCAGGGTGAGTGTGTGGGCTTCTCTAAAGCAGACAAGCCTCAAAACAGGCTGCTTTTTTTGTCCTTGCCCTTATTTTTTCTATGTTATTTAACTGTGTAAATTTCAGAATTCTATTCCATAAATGTGTCTTCCATAAATGCAAATGGAGGTGGGCATTAAAATAAGCCATAGTTAAACATTTTAGAGAGACTTTTCCACTCGCCACTGATAATCCCTTGCAAATTGGCAGTAATATATGGATTTTGCTATCCATAGGCAGGCAGCTTTGCTGGTATTTGTCATGATTGATAGTGATAATTTTATTAATTAATTTCATAGCATTTTGAAGTGTTGCAAACTTCCTGCAGAACGATCAAGCCCCTACCCTGAGGAACTTCACAGCAAAGGTATGTCTGATAAAGAATATTGAATTAGACTGAGATGTGAGTACATAAGGTTAAGCTTGCTATTCTGCTTTCATACAACTTCTCCAGAAACTCCCACGATAATAAATAATAATGATTACCTAATTAACTGTAAGGCATAATAGCAGCTTCCATCCGAGATCTTAAAAACTCTTTGAAAGGTGGATTTTGCAAATGTACAACTGCAGCACAGGGATGAACAGCTTGATTTCTATCACACAATGTGGAACTTGCCAAAGGGATACACAGGGGAGCGTGTAGCAAAACTAAGACTGAATTAATGCTTCTTGCAGCACTGTCCAGTGCCTCATTTTTGTGGGTGGCTGTGCCACACAGTTCACACAGTCGCCAGACATCCTCCCCGCAGTGTGCCGCCTTGTCTGCCCTTTTTTTTTTTTTTTTTTTTATGTGACCTAGAGCCCTGGGTAGCATCTTCCAGGCATATCTTTGAGACAGGTACTCCTAGAAACTTAGATCTGGCTGTAGAGATATTTTTATTCTGAGCAAGAGGGTTGTGTTCTCAGCACCCAGGGAGCAGCCTCACGGGATAACCTTACACTTGAAAATTGCAAGATCAGAAAGGTTGCGAGTGTGATGTGCACTGATGGCAAATGCACAGCTCACATACAGGCATGCAAGTGTAGAGTAACTTGAAACATTTGCAGGATTAGAAGAAAATATTTACTGCTGGTCCCCTTCTAGACCATTCTGTTTTTTTAAAAAGACGTGGAAGCAGCTTCTCTAATACAAATGTATTTACTGTAGGTTTTCCCTCCCCCTCATCATTTCTGCCAAAAGAACTGGAGAGCTGTGGTCAATGGCATCACTGAAGGACATGTGGGCTGACAGACAGTAAGTTTGCTACAGCAAATATTGCAGTCTTCTCCAACAGAGGCAAAACAAATTGCATGTTGTCAGTGGTATTGCAGGTCAAGCGTGAAGTTTTGCCAGCTCCCCCAATCTGAGCAGAAACAGAAATCCAGGCAATGAAGGGAGTCAGAAAAGATGGCTGACTGACTGGCTGCCTGCTCAGAGCTGCCCGTTTAATTTGGTTATCTGCTTATGTCTATTTTTCTACACTTTTTTTTTTTTTTAACACAGACAGTCCCCCAGTTTTCTATGATTATAGTAAGGAGTTTCATTCTGTGCCCAGCACCAAAGCTCTCCCCACGGTGGTACATATTGGACACCATTTTTTCCCTTCGCTTCTTATGAATTTATTGCGTATAGTATCCCAACTTAGCTCAGTGCAGATTTGAAACCACTACCTTATGCCCGATGATTTGGGCATGCTGTGCTTAGAGACATGGTTTAGTAGTGGATGGGTATGGTTGGACTTCATGATCTCAAAGGTCACTTCCAACCAAATGATTCTATGATTCTGATTTCATGCTGTCTGGAGGAGCAAGAGTATAGAACACCCTTAAACCCTCTTCCTCTTGGTCAAAGAGGTAAAAGAGGAAGGGCAGAGTAAATGAGAAAGTTGGTCTCAGCTGAGACTCTCTTTTCCCTGCTCCATATCTCTCTCTTCATGGATCTCCCGTCCCTTCTATTCCCTTCTGCTGTGTTTCCTGCTCTCTGACCCGTGCTGTAGTGTGTTGCTGGTGGCCTCACTCTCTTCTCCCCTGCAACTCCTCTCTCTCTGGGACAAGGTGCTTTCGAGACTAGGGGCCCCACACCACTGACAGAGAAGCCTGTGGAGTTGTTCCTCCTCTTTCCAGCTGTGAATATGGCCCGAGGGGCTTCTAATCACTTTCATTCACTCTGCACACAATGAGTAGAGCAGCAAAAGCTCGAAACAGGGGAAAGAGAGGGAGAGAATTGGCAGAAGAAGAAAAGGATGGGAGGAGCGATATGAGTTTCTCCCTTTATCCGTGAAGCTGGAGACTTCCCTGTTTGGGAAATGAAGGCCCTCTGATCCATGGAGTCTGTTCCCTCCAGTTCAGACAATGTGCAGATGTTCTGCCAGGCCTTGCTGCACCCATTTTGTAGCTATAAAGCCTTTGCATTTAAATCTATCAGGCTGGCTCTTTCCCAAAGATATTAAATTCACATAAGAAATAAAAGCACTTTGCAGTACTAGAGCTGTTCATTACTCAGGAAGTCCTAGAACTTCATGGGTGGAAGACAGAGACTCTCCGGGAGACTTTAGGAAAGCCCTGTGTCTCCAAAATAATTTGGGGCAAGAAAGAAGAAAGTATGATCAGACTCGCCTACAAGAGCAAGAGTTTGAAAATATACTGGGGAAGTAAGAGAGGTTAAGGCAGGGAGGGCAAAAACATTTTGAAAAGGCCTAAGCTAAGCTGAGTGCCTAGAAGTTTCTAGCATTGCACTGAGTTAGTACGTCACGGTGTTGTGCAAAGTTGAAGGCAGGAGAGGAGCTTTGCGTGGCCCCATTTGGGACTTGTATCTCCTTCTCTTCTCTCCCTGTGGGGGTCTTTGGCATACCCTCTTAGAGGGGTAAATGCTTCCAGCTTCCTGATCTGTACGGAGAGCCTTGATTTGAGAGCTTTCTTGGAGGGTGGAATCTCATGGCTGTTTTGCTAGCACCTGTTGGAGCTTGGAAGAGCTGTATGTGTTAAATGTGAAAAGTTTTTAAGGTGCAACAGGCCCAGAAATGCTTCCCTCCATGCATGCATGAGATACTGTGATTAAAAATGCTCCCACAGAGAGGAAAATAAAAACAACAGCCAGGAAACTCCTTGAAGAAAGATATTTATGTCCTAAGTTGTAAAACTAGCCAAGCTCCCCAAAGAAACAGCAGTAACAGAATTTAGCTGTTGGAACCCAAAGATGCATTGTTCTGATTTAATAATTAATGTGGAGTTAATCGAGGCTTTTACTGAACTGAAACAGGATAAAAGAAACCCGCCAGTCTGGACGCCATGGTTCTCCGAGAGCAAGTTCATTCTGCTCCCCACTCCCTCTGGTGCACGTCGCTCCCTCTTTCTTTTCCCCCAAAATGGGTGTGGAGCGTGACCGCTTCTGCTGTTCTGAACACAAAACAAGGAGGCAGGGAAGACGGCCACAGAGGCATCTGGGTATGGGGAAGGAGAGAGCTACAAGAGAACCAAGTCTGGTGGTGAATGGAGCTTTCCTCCTTCCCTCTCCTGGGCCATTGTTTGACAAGGATTTTCCATATATGCACTGACTTGGGAATTACTGAGCCATGCAGCAGTCACAAAGAATGCCTCCAAAAGGCAGCAGAATAAAGAGACGCAGGCAGAAGCTGGCTCCATGTTATCTTTAAGAAAGTAAATAATGACATGGGTTTATGGCTTACAATTTAGTGCTTTAGAAATTGAGTCATGCAGAATGTATCCAGAACAAAATGGCTTTTAACCCCTTGGAGCACGTGCAGTGTGAATAAATACTACTCAGGTTTGTTGGGGAAAATGGCAATATTTTGGTGTCAGGGTGTTTAGAGATCAGAGAACATTTCAGGTTAGGGCATGGCTGCTTGTTTTTAGATCCTCTGGAAGAAAAGCTGGAGTGATCTTTATCTTATTGCAGTCAGTAGAAGTCTTTATACCAATTTCAAGGACCTTTGGATGAGAATTTATCAGCCTGTGATGAAGGAAGAGCTATTTTTTATAATTCTATTTTTGATTATAACAGTATTGGGGGAACATGAGGTAGATAGGACAGATGAGTCTTGGAGTAGATCTGCCCTAAATTCTGGCCCCTGCAGTCTCCAGCCCTGGGTCTATGTTTCATGGAAGAATGCAGCCTTTGTTTCAGCCTGCTGACGTATTATGCTGTGTTAGTAGAGAGGTGAGGGAGTTCTGCCGATATGGAAGGGGTAAAAGAAGTGTTCCTGAGAAAGAATGGCTCTTCTCTCTTGATTCTCCTCTCCTTCCTTTCACCTCCTCCTGCATGGGGCTCCTGCTACTTTCATTCCACCCATCACCATCTACTTAGCAACTGGAAGAACAGCAACAACTGCTGGAAGTCCATGAGATTGTGACCGCTTAGCAGTTTGCAAAACAGACCTTGAATTTTACCGCCGAAACTATAAGCCTTGCAACTCCAAGCCACCAGTGGGAGGTTCAGACTCTTTTGTCCCAAGGAATTGCTCTGGAGATAGCTGAGCTTCTGAGATCCAATTAAGCCTTCTCAACACAATCCCTCTTACAGGATGAGGGAACAGAAGTCAAGGGAACCCAAGGAAATTAGGGAGACCCTACTACTTAGCCAATTCTTTTTTTCTGGGTTTGGTGAGGAGAAGGGAAGCAGGGGCACTGGCTGGGACTCAAGACTGAACTGGATTTTCGTTCAATAAGCCTTCATGCACATGCAAAATCAAGTTTATACGCAAATATTGAAAGTGTTTTACTTTCTTCCTCATCCCCATCCTGTTATTCAAGTGGTTTATTAGGGAGGTCTCATAGCAGTGGCTGAAAGAACTACTCCAGCCATGCTGACCCAGAGTTCAGTTCACCCTCACTTTCCATTTTCAGTTGGTGCTTTCAGTTTTCCAGCGAAGGTCTCTGTGTTTTACATCCCTTTGCACTTTCAGCCACCAGTCATCCTCTCCTCTAACATACTGCAGGGAAGGAGTGCCTTAGCATTCATTCTGCCGTGACATTCCAGTTGAGGCCTTGTTGCCCTAGCTAGAAGGGGGATCATATTGGAAATGTGGGAGGACCTTTGCCTGTTTTCCCATTTGATAACTGCTCTTCAGCAACTGCCTCTGGGGTGGAAATTTTTATTTAACGTTTCCCTTTATTATTCTAGGTTCACTGAACACAGTGAGTGAAAACTCCTGCCTGAAACACAAAAAACTTGGAAAGCGAAGCTCCTCTACATTGCTGATGCTCGATGGGATCATCAACAGAAGTGAGGTATGCAACACTTGGCATTCAGACTCTCTTTTTGGAAATGGAAATGCTGGAACATTGGGGTCATTTTCCCTCCAAATGAGTGGGGTGACATAAAAGATTACTAAGCTTGCAGAAAGTGCTTTTTCACCACCTCTAAGTCCACACAGCTGTATCTGTAGCCCTGAAAACCACCTAGGATGTCATCTCCACTGTATTTGCAGCCCTTTGAACACTTGTCTCCAGACCTGCCTGGCATCTTTTTGCTGGAGACAGTTACTAGCCACCTTAAACCTTGACCAACTCTCCCCTATGTCTGAATATACATTTTAGAAAATTAAGTGGAAAGCAAGCGCTGCATGCGCATTCAGGAATCTACTGCACTCACCCCTTCTGCTCCATATGAATTGGAAGGAGTTAGGGAATGCTGCCAATGACAGAATTTGCCCAGAGAAGCACAGTGGTAAATGCTGCTAATGCATGCACTACAGATGTTGGTTTGGGATCTGGTACTACACAGAACATACGCATTCTGATTATGGAATGGGGACTCTCTGGATAAAACTACACAGCTAGTTAATGTACCATCTACAAACTACTTTTATACCCTGAAGAGATTAGTGTCTGTCATTTGGGCTTTCTGATAGCTGGAGATTTAATCCCTTATTCAGAGAAGTAATTATTGTTCATATAAATAGGTCTGTTGGAGTCAGTGAGCTGAGCTCACTGAGGGAGGGAGGGAGGGATAGTCAGTTTTAGCAATCCAAGTCTCTACAGCGTTGTCCAATGTGCATTGCAGTATTTAGTATATATAGGGATGGTGAAGTATATCACACTTTTTCAGTGGTAATCTGTGGAAACATTCAGGTTCAGGTGCTGACCGAGGACGTAGCCCTTCGCATCTACATGTGATATATGTGTCTGCATCAGCCCCTTGCCAGTGATGGGTTGGATGGCAGGACATGGTTCTTCCTGAAGCCAGTGTTATGCAGGGTGGGCCTACTTAGGAGCTGGGATCTCCATCTTCAAACCCCACAGGTAGTTACTGCTAGACCATCCGACAGGGTTTTGATGAAGCTGGAGCTGTAGTTTTGCCCACTGAACAGAAACATGTTTCAAGTTTTGGGTTCCTTTGTTTTTAACTGCTAAATACATCAGGCGTGATTTCTGTGGCTTGAAACGAGTGGAGGTTTGCAAGAATTTCTAATGTGTTGGTCTTTACTGCCTGTACCAGCTGGCAGCTGGTTCTGAAGGGGATCCTGCAGCACTCGCACCCTTATCTTTTGAAGAACATTCCTGGCGATGGCGCTGGGCTTGTCATGCCAGGCCAGGAAGCAGACATGTGCAGCAACAGAGCTGTGAGATTATTTTTTTTATTTTATTTTATTTTATTTTATTTTTTCTCCTTCCTCCCATTTCCATGTGGGGGAACTCCATCAGCCATCAAGTAAAAACACTGCGGCACACAGCACATCTCTGAGTGTGGAAAAGCGGATGCTGGGCACTTGGAGAAAGAGGAAGGACCATGAAGAACAAAACCTGAACGTAATTACACACTTCTTGAGGCTCACGTGAACCCAGTATAGAGGTGCCTGCTGCAGGGTAGCGCTTTAGGTGCATCCCTGTTTATTAAAAAGGGGATACTTTTTTTTCATCTGAGCACATGATGCATGTGGGGTTCAAAGAAAAGAAACGTGTCTGGGATGAGGATCTGGTTGTGATCATTGTTGCCAAAGAAGCCAATTTAAGAAAAAAAAAAAAAATTGCAGCTGGGGCGTATTATTCTTTATGTGCAATCCCATAGTAGCCAGAAGCCTGTATCACAGATTAGAACCATACTGTAACACACTGAACTCTTGCTCCTCTATGGCCGTTAAATTCCTGCAATTGTGTTTTCATTTCTGGTTTTAGTTTTGCTTTTTTTGTTGATGCTGGTTTGTTTTTTTTACTATTGTCACTTCCTCTGAAGATTTATTGATTCTGCATTTGGATGAGATTTTGAACTGCAGTTGGTGCTGCTTTAGCTTTGTTGCCATTTAAGATAATAAGCTGGTCTAATTCTGTTCACAGCATACTGGCTTCCATAGGAAGGGAGTTATGCCAATATTGGTAGTTTTGGAAAATCATTTGCAAGCATGTGCCAAACCCCTGGAGGGTTTGACGTTTAGAAATACAGAAATTAGAAGAAAAGAATGGGTCCAGTGATCCAGTTCCTAAGCTGTTTGTTGTATGACCTTAGGCAACTCATTTAATTTCTTTGTACCAGTTTATCTATCGAAAAAATAGGGATAATATCTATTTATCTCTTGCAATAGGTTGGGAAATCTAATAAATGTTGGCAATAAGCTTTTGATCCCGTAAAAGTAACAAAGAAGAGCAAAAGATGGTATTTATTTACAAATTCATGTTTTATTTTTCATGTAATTGACATCGTTATGGTGCTATTTGGAATTAAACTGATGCTAAATAGTTCACTGAAACAGAATTCAGCAGACTGTTGATCCTGGTATGCGGGAGGTTCTAATGTGACTTTAAAAAATTGAGAGTTTCTCTTTCATTTGCTTAGGCAATTGAGTTAAGTCTCATCGGGCATGCAACCCCAGATGGGTCACACTGGATAGCTTCCATGGGTCACGCTTACCTGTTCTCCGTAGTACCGCCGTCTTCTCTGTGTCAGGCACATTAGATACAGCCCTGGGGTCCACACATAGGTTGACCAGGTGGCCTTTGACTGTGTCCTCTGTCTTTTCTGTAGGTGATCCTATGGTTTTGGCTTAGTGTAGAGAAGGGCATTGACTGTGCTGTGCTTTTATATGAAAACTGGTCCATAAACAAAATAAATCGCAGACCCAGCTGGAGTTGGAGCTGTGAAAGCAAGCAGCACTGGAAAATGAGCCTAGTTTAGGGAGATTTATTGAAATGAGCCATATACTCATACCAATATATATTATCTCTGTGTGTATGCTTACCTGTATCTGTACATGTGTGTATATTAGAAAGGTAGAAATCTAATGGTCATAGAGTAACCATGTAAAGCTTTAGGGAAGAAGTGAACATAAATGACAAGGAAAGTATTTCCTTCCCTAATGAGAAAATTAAGTATTTTTTTTTTTAAAAAAAAGGGGGGGGGGGGAAGAAAAAGAAAAGAAAACACAGACCTGTACATTCTAGGAACAGAATACTGTCAGCTGGACCGGAGGTGCAAATAGGGGACATACCTGGCTCGCAAGGCTTTCTCAGGACTGTGGTCTGCCATTCCCCTAGAACATCAAACTGGATGAGGAGAGCAGATCCCAGATGAAGTCTCCTTCTCAAGGTCCCACAGACCTTTTGAAGGGCCCAGAGGGCACATGTGCATCAAAGAGAAACAGGCAGAACCATGCTATACAGAGGGGGAGAATTTAATTCAGGCTTTGAAAAACCAAAAAGGGGATTAATACACATAATTAAAAAAAAAATAAAATTAAAAAATAAAAATCTCCTGTCCATTAGAAAATCCTTTTCCTCCCTGCAGGAGAGAGGAGACTGGGAACTGAACAGAATGTAGGATGCAAGAGCAAACTGTAACCCAGTGAATTAGTCTTAACTATAGCGAAAACAGCACTTGTGTAAATGAGGCCCCTAAGGGCCGATAACCAAGCAGTAAAATGTTACAGGAGGGAAGTAAGTCAGGGCTATAAACCTGGGAAGTCAGGACTGGGTAGCCAGTATCTGGAGCATAAAACAGGCAAGATTAAAGGATGACAGATGAGGGCTGGGAAGGATGCATGAATCCTTACCAGCACAAGGATTCCAATTCCTGTGGCCTAAAGTCAGGCTTGTTCCTCTGAGTGCTGCCAGGCACCAGAAAATGACTGAGGTGCCCACTGAGAACTTGAGGAGAGTAGAAGAGTGAGCGATGGATGATAAATAAAACACGGAAATATAATCAAATCAACATTGAGTGTATTTGATTTAAAAGGACACCAATGAATAGAGAGGGGGAAGAAAGCGGCAGGGTGGGAGTTGCTGTTGGATGGGACTATGGCTTGAGTGAGATATAGTGCAAGCCCTAAATTATCATCATCATTATTTTTTGGCTGGGCTGTGTTGTGACATCAATACCAATTTACACTCCGGGTGAGTAGCACTTACTACCTTCTTGTCTTCATAAATTGTGCATTGTCCTTATTTATTTGCTTCCCTGTCCCCTTTCTCTCCTCCTGCATTGCCTCTCTCCTCCTTTATAAACATAATGGGGATGGTGTATCCTTGCTATGTCCTTGATGAGTTTGACATTTAACCCCAGTTATGGATCCCCAGCTCCACTCTCCTTTCTTTTGTGCCAGGTATGGAATGTTCAACTTGAATTCTTTCTTGTGAGGAGGATGGTGTGTACAAAAGGAGGCAAGGGTGGCATTACTCTTGATAGACGTGTTAGCAAATGATTCTTTTATCATCACGCAGCTGGTATTTCCATGATACTTTGTGTTCCTCGTGTCAAGCCAGGAGTAGACATGTTGGCTATTCTGAGTCAAAGCCTTCTTCCTGACATCATGGGGATTGCATTTAAAGGTCATCATTTTTATACTTGCTTTCTCTTCAGATTTAGTAAGCCACCTCATATTGTGAAGTCCACAAAAGCGCTGCTGTGGCATCACAAGGTATCTTCAAAACTGCCTTCAGGAATGGAAGAAGCAGGTTGTATCATGGCAACCTCAGCAGTGCCTGGAAGCAGGTCTGCTATTTTTGATATATCCACAGGGCAGAGCTACTAAATTTTTTCATGGTGTGGACTAAATTCGAATAGAGAAATCATTCTGCAGGTCACCTGCCTTCCCAGGGCATCCCTTCGATGCCTATTGTAATGTTAAAAAGACAGAGCATCTGTTGTTTTTATTCAAGCATAATATAGCAGCTGAGGGGAAAAAAACCCATTATAACACTGACCACATTATCTTAGGTAGCTACAAAATGCATCTTTCTGCTGTTCAAAAAAAGCACAGTTAGAGAGATAGAACCCATTTGATTTTTTTTTTTCCCTGTAAATCTGCGTTGGCGTTTTCATCCTGCAGAAAACACAGCATTGAGAAAGGAACCATGGGAGAAGCATTAGAAGACAATAAAATCAAGTGTATCCCACATAAAAGATCGGGCTGTAAACTTTATGGAACTTTTGCAGAAGGGTTGGGAAGTAATCTGAATAGCCAACAGTTTGATCGTGCGTCTTAAGAACAGTCTATCCCAGACAAATTAATAGATCCCAGCTTCAGTAGAGTTCTCAGAAACTGGAGGCAGCTAATGCGTCTGGCCTGCTGTCGCTCACCATCCCCTTTCTCATCTTAAATTGATTAAAAGATTTTCCTACTTGCTCTTTTGGCATGAACAATTAACTCCATCCGTCTTGAGGAGGGGAAGAAGATGAAATTCATTTACCACATTTCCTTGGAGGAGGAGGACTCTCACTCAGCTGATGACCTTTCTGGAGTAAAGTTGGAAATGTGGCAGTCATCTTCCTTTGTTTTCCCTCTACTCCTTGTACTTTCTCTTTTTCCCTGTAATGTTGGAAAGAGCAATCAGCTTGGTGTAGCAGAAGGAGGATGAAGTGTCTATGTCAGATAGATGCCATATAATTTACCAACTTCTTTTGTCCCCCGTTGTGTGCTAAGGACTAAAGGATTCACAGGTTGAATATCCACAGCCAGGTATCTAAAAAGGAGCCCTGCAGAAGAGATAATGTTCCTTACAGCACGCTGCCTATAATTTTATAAATACATTTGAATACATACAATTAAAAGGAGCAAAAAGCACGCCCAGGACAGTGGGGGGCTTTATCTTATTATCAGGTGAGGTTTTTGGGTACTCCTAATCATAAAGGACTGCAACAAGGGAAAAGAGAAACAAAGTCTATCTGAGTTACTGGTTCAAGTTCCCATTATCCCTAGGTCCAAAAGAGTAGGAAGAGTTGAGCTGTGCGTTCCTGGAGCCCCATGGGTCTGCGAATGGTTAGCTGCTCTTGCTGTAGGCTGAGATCTTACCGCAGGATTTTTAGCTGATGATGCGACTTTTGGTTTTTTCGTTCTTTTTTTTTAATATATTAATTCCCACTATGTGACTTTGTAGGAGAAAGGGTGTCTGTAACCATTAACAAGAGTAATTACGGAAGTAGAAATCTTGATTTGGGAAGCTGGTAAGTTGTTGGTTTATGTCAATCAGCAGAGACGCACTGGTTTTCACTGACAGTTTATGCTAAGCCACTGGATTTTACACTGAAACGGCTGAGTTGTGCACATGTTCTACTGTTCCAATTTGCGACTGGGTCAGCGATTAAATGAATTTGAGAAAGTCCATTTGGAAAGTGAAGGTGTGCCAACTTCCTTTTTCAGTTTCATTTGAAACTCCGATATAAATTAAACTGAAATAAGTCTGGTTCAAAATGAGAAACCTTTTTCAGTTGCTTAAAATCACACCTCCAATTGATCTGATATCCCTCAACATATGGGATAACTCTTAATCTCCTCATGAATCGAAGTTTGGCTGTCAGAGGGGCAGATGGTAAAGCTGAAACTAACAGTTCTCAGAACTACCTGTTCGTGATGCTGTAGTGGATAGCTCTTGGCTGTGGCATGAGTGTTAGGAAGTAGAATAGAGCTCATGCTGACTGGTTTATTTTCAGAGCGTGGTGTCCACGCTCACCCACCCAAAGCTGTTCTCCCACAACAGAACCCAAGGAAGAGGGTGATAACACAACAGCAGCATACCGTAAGCAAGTACTCACACACAAAATCCCCTTTAACTGAGAGGGGATTTCTATCTGTGTAAGCACCACTGTTGCGTATAAGGGCGCAGAAAATGCAAAACTAACAGTAGTAAACTCAAGAGAGAGAGTGAAGGAGAGTGGGAGACCAAATTCTTTTGGGGATGCCTCAGTCTGTGTGTTACTTCATTTGGCACACAGGTGCCAGGTGATGGGCAATGTCGCTATCAGGAAAAGGACAGAGGCTTCTCCTATGCTAAAGGATTACAGATTTAATCTAACAAGACCTGTCTCCTGTTTGCAGTAGTAACTCCAATTCACAATCTCTCCTGTCTTACTCTGCATGTAATTGAACGTTTATTACTATATGCAAGAGATACAAGTATCCTTCCTGCTTCCTGTATGATCAGTTCATGTTCTGATGCTTATAGCCAATGGAACAGAAAGTTGGGAATTTGCTTTCTTTTGAGAATCTGCTTTTCTGAAAACAGATTCCGATAATGTGTAAAGAACCTTGGTGCTGGTGTCTGCCTAGACGAAACAAGCAAAGGAGGGATAGACTGGGGGGGAAAAAGCCAATTACCTTATTTAGGGGTAGTAGATTTAATAATCTCTAATGGAATTACTGGTGAGGAATCTACACGCTCATCTCTTTCCTGTAAAGGTTCTTTTTGGCGGGTGGGGGGGGGTCCCCTTCTCTCTAGCCTGCTGCCTTCTGCAGGGAATCGGTATGTAGACATTCTGCTAGGACAGCAGCTGCGTGACGGTACCCTTGCTGTAAGGTTGTGCCCTAGCATAATACATCATGAGACAGTGGGTTAGAATATGCTTAACCCTGTACAGGTGCACAGGGAAGATGATGGATGCAAGGAACTTTACAGCTGCCTCTGTGCGGGGGGCAGGGAGGAGGCACCCTCTCTGAACTCCTTTTGCACACTGTATGGTGCGGTGGGAATCTAGTCCCGACTAGAATGGACTCAAGCCCCGGGCACAGTGCCTCGGGGAACAGCTGCCAGTGTTGAGTCCTTCTTCAGCTTCCCTACCCGCCCCACATAGGCAGAGACCTGCAACTCTAGCTTTTCCTACAGCACCGAGTTGCAATAATGCAAACTAATTGCCAGGATGCAGAAAGAAAGCTGAATCACTTGCCAAAACGATAGAGCAGTCCCTTAATTTCCATTTTCTGCCTGCACAAAGGTAGAGGAGGAATTAAAATCCTGGGGAGCACTCGCACCCTCTCAGGCTGCCTCTGAAGGACGGAAATATTTGGAACTTCACTGCTAGCTCTGTGGTTTGTTTGCTTTGGGGGAAGCAGGAGATGTAGACCTCCCTTGTGCCCCATGCAGAGTAACATGCCTTGCCTTAAACACTGCTTTAGTAAATATTCTGGGTAAATACCGGGTAAAAGCTGCCATGTTAGATTGTCCTGGAGGGGATTTCTGGGGTTTGTAACTAGCCTTGGTGAGAAGGGAATCTCCCTATAGATAATGCCATGAGAGCAGTGTCATTTCAGTTCTTATTGGTGCCATGGGTTTGGACAAATATGAAAGAGTAACTTGGCAAGAGGTGGCGGTTTGGTGGACAGTAGATACCCCCCCACACACTAAAAAGACATAAAACCAGCAGCGTTAACTTTTAAGTTTGAATTTTCCAAGAATTATGTTGAGCAGATGAAATAGGCGATTAGTTCACTATGTTAAAGGACTGCAACCCTTTTCCTTTGTTGCTTGTCTGCATCAAGAACTTATTAGATTGATTGTTTAATTTTAATTGGTATTACAGAAAAATCACTCTCCCAATTTTATTTCTAAATCTCAATCCACCTTACGCTTCTGTAGATGAATGGCCCCATTGTATTCACCAGCACCAGGAGTCAGTCATTCTTAGCTGGATTAAATCATTAGGCCCTGTATTGCGTTATGGGTAACTTCCCTCGGGGATTAGCTGAACTGAGATTTGTAGACTCATCTGGGTGGAGTTGTTTGTCAACAACAAGTGTTTGCTAGACGTGAGGTATTAATGAATTCAGTGGTATGGTTCATTTACTTAAACGCTTCTATAACGCTGAAAATTTGGGGCATTGAATGAGATAAGGAACATCTGAAAGGAGTAGACTTATTTGTGCATCTCATCATAGAGTTTTTGTATGTGAAGCATGCCTTAAACTAAACTGTGTTAAGTCATTCTCCATAGCTAAAGTATCTAAGGGCATTTAAATTATCATGTTGTATAGGTGAGATCTGGTTATTCAACACACAGAAAAAGCATCTAAATTTCCAATGTAGGAATGTCAGGATGGGACCCAAACCTGGCTGTGTCCTAAGACTTTACCTTCCTTTGCAGTATCAGGTACTGCCTGCTGCAGGAGGCAGGATGAAGGCTGAACTCCTTGGAGTAGTGATGTGATCTAGGGGCAAATCTTCCATCCTTCTAAAAGAAGCAAAGCACAACTTCCAGACAAATGATAAATACCCAATAATTTGTGCTTCTAATAGAAATGCCAGCAATCTGTTAGCTCCTTGGCATTGTGGCAAGCTAATTTGCAGCAGACAGCAGGATTGCCCTGTTCCCAGACACCCGTCCTGGTTGTGGCTTCTGTGGTGCAATCAACCTGGATCAGGGCATGGGTGTTTTTGCTGTGTCCATAGCTGACTCACCCAAAGCAGTTCACACGGGCTTCTCACGATCCTAGAGACACTGCTACCTCACACAACACTCCTGGGCTTGATGGCTGAGATGATAGGACTGTTACTTGGGCCATGAGGACAGGTTCATGCCGTGAACACATCACCCTTTTGCTCTGGAGGCTGAAGCATTCTGCTAATCCCCAGGTCTAATAGACCAACTTCTCCCTCCTGCCCTCCTCCTGACCCCAACCTGATCTGGAGGAGCCGCCACTCCTGAAGGTCAGAGATAATTCATGTGGTGTCATGCTGTGTCATTCATGATGAGTGACTGAATTGGTATGATGAATGAGGAAGGGTCAGTTAGAGCGCTAACCCCAGGAACAAATTTGTGGGGCCACCACTGTCATTTTATTTAGGGTCTGCACAGAGCCCTCCAGGCTTTCTGCCTGAAGAATGAACGGCTCATCCCTGAAAGGAACTTAGCTTTTTCCCCAGGGCTTTTTCCCCCCTGACTCTAGAAGAAGAAGAGAGTGAGAAGCATTTGCAATTCTGTAAAAAAATATGAGCATTAAGGCTAGTCCATCTAATTGATAAAGAGCCTTAGATCTTGTTTTTCAGGGGTTTATAATGTGGCACTGAAAATTGCTGAAACTTGGCATTCAAAACTCATCTAGGGAGCAACTCTTTTCTTCCCATCTCTCTTTAAGAAGAGATTATTTACTCCCATCATCACCTCTTCTGCTCCGCACTCCCCCCCCCTAAGTTATAATTCCTGGCAGAGTTTTTCAGTGAGCAATTGCTTATGAGGGCTCTAAGCTCTGCCATTTTTTAATCCCAGTGGGAGCTGCATCCCAGCATTTTTCTGGAATTTAAAAAAAAAAAAAAAAAAAGTTTCTCAGGATTTTCTTGCCTGAAACAAAGAACAAATGATACAAAGGCCTGAACAGAGATTTCTGCAGTGCTATGTTCTTTGCACCGATGACCTACATGTTAGTTAAAGTCATGTCTGCTGAGGGCCTACAAAAACGCCTTGAAGATAATTCATTTCCATTTTAGATCAGAAATGAACCCTGTTTACTTAAGGGTTTTATTCCATTGACTCTACCACTGTAACTGAAGCCCTATAACTTCTCCAAGCTATGCTAAGATAAAGCACGTATCATGATGGTATAGCTGCATCCTTTTAAGGGTTGTACTGATAGAACTTTTCTGATAAAATCAGGTTCTTCTCTCCTCTCTCTCCCAAATATGATACTGGTATGCTAAAAAAACTTTTGAAGGCCATACCTGAATTAAGAGACTAACCTATTGCCACCTCCTGTTTTTCAGTGTTCTGAGCTAGCGCAGCAAACGCTGACTAGGAAGAGGGTTGGGTTCCCGGGGCCAGTGTGCTGTGAGCGCACTTGGTACGTAGCAGAGGCTGGAGTTTTGGGGAATACTTCGCTGCTGTGTTAGGACCACCTCCGGGTAAACTGTGGGATGGACTGAGGAGTGGAATCCCGCCTATCTGATCTAAGTGCTATTTTCCAGTCTTCCTCAGCTTCTCGCCCCAGGAACATGCTAACAGCACGCTGTCAGTGCAGAGAGGAACTGCTGCTCCCACGCGGTGAACGCGGCCTTTTGTATTGAGCAGGTGAACTTCATCATGAGGTGTGAAATTTGCCCCCCCCTCCTTAGGCAGAGTTTTCACTGAGGTCAACGAGAGTTTTGCTGGGATGAGATCTGCACTGTCAGGATTCTTGCTCCCTCCTGGCTTCTGCTTGCACAGCGGTATGACAAATTCTCCACGCTTTTCTCACTGCCATTTTTTATTCACCTGGTTTGGCAAGGATAGCATCATGTCCCTGGCCAACAGGTTCTTATACTGGGATGCACCCAGGTAAAAATACCTCAGAGTCTACTGGAAAGTTTGCCTGCCTCAGGTCTACAGGCATAAATACAAAGCCTCTTTCTCAGGTTTCCATAATTCCAAAACAGCTTGAATTTTAATAATAAAATACTGCAGCTATTTACTCCACGATATAGATTAGGCCCCCCTTAGCGGCTTAGGAGAAGCAAACATAATTTAAGTGGCAGATAGTTTTGTCATTTGAAAATTAGCTACTCAGTATCTGAAATAACCCTTTTTTGTGGTTGTTGGCATGGAAACAAGTATCGCCTGCAAGTCCTTCTCCAGACACCTTTGTAACTCCAGTAGAAGTCAATGGGAACCTGTGGAAAGGCTCTGCAGCTCTGGAAATCCGATGTCAAATACCTCACTTTTATCCTCCAAAAGTATCTGATTTTGAAAATTAGCTTCATTCTGAAGAAAGTCTTTCCTGAAGGAGTGACTTGGAGCAGTTTGAAGTCAGGATGTGTATTTAGAGTTGAGGTTAAATATTTCAGGCTAACAGCTCCTGCCACACCATCTGGTTCCTATGTATTGCGTAACAGCGGGATCAAATGCCTTCCTGCCGACACAACTCCACTTTAATAGGTGTCGTATCCCTTTATCCCAGAGCTGAGTGCTGCTCAGTACTGTGTCTTTCCCCAGTATCACACAGAAGGGGACGTTGATAACCATGGGTTTGTCCCATTTTTGGATCAGTGTTAAGCAGAGTCCGGTCAGATACTTTGTAGATTGCCATGCTTAATTTTTTCTGCAATGCAAACTCAAGAGAGAAAAAAAAAATCTTTTTCTCAATATATGACTTGATGGTGTGGGGCAAAACACCACCATTTTGTGATTAGAAGTGATGGCATTTTACTGAAATGTCATGGGTTGAGATACAATCCATCTTTCCCATCCCAAAATGATTTCCAGGAAGGCGAAATTGAAAGTGGGGCCATGATGATAAATGAGTGAGCTTTTTAACCAGCTTGTTGAAATACAAAAAACCCTTCCTTTTACATAGGAAATATTTTTTAACTGTTTGAAAATGAAGCCAGAAGGAGGACATCTTCAAAACCTGTCAGGTCAGACAAGGTAGTGATTAAAACACACTCCTAGTCCTAATGTAGTTTTTAAACCAGCTGGCTTTTGTGGGATTGCATCAGATCTTCTGATTAAGGGAAATGCTGACAGAGGGGAAAAAAGGAACATGCATATGGGAAACAACTTCCATCATCTTCCTTACTTTCCCAGGTAACAAATGCATCTCTGTGTGAGGGAACAAGAGAATAAGGTGCTGGCCCCAGTTTCATCTCTTGTGCAACGGGGACCCAATCTCTCTTAAAGATGGTCCATCGTGCTGAAAGGAGACGTGGGCAGAGGATGCCAGGAGTCTGAGCCTTGTGTCATTGCGCTGTATCTGATCTTGCAAAAGCTTCTGGTGGGTGGCAGTGAAGACTGGGATGAATGGATGTAACTTGCAGCTAGGTAGTACATCCTTTTGTAGGATAAATGCGGGGCAAATTGAATCTTGGAACTGTATGCTTAGCGCCAAAGCCCATCTCCATGAAAGGTCTTGCTAGGTGTGGAGAATCTTCTGGCAGATGTGGCTTGAAGCGATGGGGCTTTGAGTGTGACTTCATCCTTTTGCCACACCACCAGTGCTTGGAGACGATTTCCTACGCAGCTGGAGCGTGGCACTTGATGCTTTATGGGACTTTTCCTATGTCTGACACCTGTACCTACACATCCAAGGGTCAAAACAGAAATGTGGAAATCTCAGGATGGAAGCTATTCATTGGTAAAATATTCAGAAAAGCACCCATATCGATGTGCAAAATGCTAGTAATGGTGCACTGTTCTGTGCTGGGCAGTTTGATCACCGCACATACCCTGCGCTGTGCCGGCCACGCAGCTGGATGGCTCGTGGAGACGAGGCCACCACGCCTGACACCGTTCTCTGTTGTTGCCCTGAGAATTCCTGTAGGTCGGTGCTTTGTGCTTGCATGTACAGACCAAAGTCCAGGTGCTGCCTTCCCTGTGAATGTGTTCGGCACGCCGGTGTTGACTGTATTTGCACACGCAGCTCCCATGTTTTATTTTTGCTCTTTTGTGGGGTGGCCCACGCGTGCTGCAGTAGTGCATCTGTGCCGGGTACGCGCGCTCCCTCTGCTTTGCTCTCTCCTGCTACTCTGTGTGCCCTTGCCAGGCTTCTCCAGCAGTTTCATCACC
>NW_009260796.1:386707-408995 GCF_000687185.1 Egretta garzetta
CACCGCTGGGAACCCCCACCGCTGGCAAACGGAGGAGATGCCGGCGGAAACCAGGAGAAGCCTCCCCTAATTCCCGTCCCCATTGTTAAGCGGTTCTGCAGGATAAAGCGCTCCCCGAGATGGCGCTGGGATTAGGGTGAAATCTCTCGCCCCAGCTACTCTGATTTCATAGGAGAGGTGGGCTCCTCACTCACAAAGTTGAGCCGGTGTCAAACCATACATGAACAATGTAATGAAGTCTGGTTTTGACTCCTTGTGGACTCACACACAGTACCAGACACCCTGAGATGTTACACATGTATAGCACATATTTTTTGGTACCTATTTTTTCCTTAACAAAAAAAAAAGTGCAGAGTCACCATCCAGATTAAAAGAAAACCTTTGATGAGGGCTTTCCAGGTCTGTAGGAAGGGTGTGCATGTAAAGTATTTGGTTGAAAGGTTCAGTTTTCATGCTTTATGGACCTATTATGAGATCAGTTAAAAACTGAGCTGTGTAAATTTTTATATGTACATGCAATAGTCCGCAGACCAAGCATGTGTATTATTTTTTCTGGTTAGAGTGCTGAGAATGTTAGCAGTACTGTGGATCCCAAGGAGGAAAATTAGAGAGGCTTCTATTTCCTACCATGGTGGTGTGTGGTGAAAGGGGGGTCAGTGTGTTGCCGATGTCAGATATGGTTCTCATTTAACCTTTTTAAGCATACGTGAGAAGGTTTTATTGGCAGTAGAGTGTAGCTTCCGGAAAAACTGGGAGTTTAGGTGATACTGGGTTTGAAGATAAAGCTTGCATTAGCTTTGGCTATTAAAGGGGAGATGCAGGTTTGGGATTAATGTGAAATCAGGAGGGGAGACAAAAGTATGAGACTTTGAATACTGTCATAATTATTGCTCTTTTTTAATAAGAGCTATGGATGCTTATCATCTCAGTTAATAAGGTTGCGTCAGGTGCCTGAATTTAGGCACCCAAGTTTGAAAAATGTCACCTTCCTGGCTTGTCAAGGTCACAACAGCTTGGTGACAGATCTGGAAACAGAACCTGGGAGTTCCAATGCCTTAGCCTCTTGCTGCAGGCAGGAGGGAAAGGAACCATGGAGCAATAACTTGAGGAAAAAGAAGTACCATAATGTAGATCGCGCAAGAGCCAGCTTCGATGCCTGGAAGGGAGAAGCACAGAGCTAGAACTGAAAAGATGAAGGACCTCATTGAACCTGGAGTGCCTCATTAAGTGCAACACAGCTTGTGCGTGCACGGTGGCAGATTTTTCAGGAGATACGTGCAAAAGCTCAGATGGGGAAGGATGAGAGAAATGGGGGAAAACAGTTCCCCTTCTAGAAATACTAAAGTCAAATATCATTATATATAAGGAATATAATTGAATTATTTTAGGCTTAGTAGGTAGTAAGTAGCATGCACGGTCCATTTTAGAACAGTCTGGTCATGTGGAGCTGCCTGTGCATAAGGGAACACAGTTGTCTGCTGTTCCTGTCTCTTGATTCTGAAATGCCAAATGCTTGCGCTGTGCCTTTGTTTTTCCACAGAGGAGTTGAGGGTAGTAAGTTGATTTCTCTGAATCTTTGTGCACAGAATTGTAAGCCAGCGAATATCCATCGGGTTGAACACCGTGAAGTAAAAACAAAAGCAGAATAGATATAAGAAATTGATTTAGAAATTCAACTATGCATTGAAATATTCAGGAATATTGAATAGCAAAATGTTTTTATGAGGTTCTTAGTACTTTGGGGCACTGCGCCTAAAGCATGGGGGGTTTTTTGACATCACTGCCATGCACGTCAGAAATCATACTAATATTTGCCCATGTTTGGTGCTTCCCTGGCTCCCCACACTACTACCAGAAAGCTGAGAAAGGACTGTTTGCCAAGTGTTTCATGAACTTCAGATCATGGTTGCTATTGCTGTGCAAAGGAGCATCGTGAATTAAATTAATGGCATGCTGGTTATAGGAAAAAAAAGAAAAAAAAACCAAGAGAAAGGGATCTGGAGAAGGACATCTGCTTGAAGTGCTGACTTCTTAGGAAGAGAGTAACTGAGGAACTCCTGCCAGCGTTGCTACTATAGTGTTGAGATTTCAAGATGTGAAAATAGGAAGTGCACTGTTTCTTTTAAAGGGTTTCAGCCACGCGTGCTGCTTAATTTATCTTCCTGTCTGGTCCTACGCTGATAGCATTTAACCTTGTAGGGGCCATTTCTCTGTTATTATTCAGATTGAGCTGGCAAGGTTTGAGCAAATGATGCAGACTGGATTTCCAGGGACTTGTTTGAGAATGGTTTGCAACCAGACTGCTCAGCTGAAGAGCTGTCAGCCTGCTCTTAACCTTTAACTGGACGCCAAAGTCCAATTCCATGCTGGTTGTCAAGTAATTTCTTGAGGTATCTGTCTGCTGGTTTTAAACTCACAGAAACTTTTGCTGGACAGGCTCCACTGTAACCTCCCCTCAACGCCTTCTCATTGCTTCACCAGAAGTTTTAAATACTGCTGCAGTTTGGTTTCATCTTTTGCATGAGAGCTGGTATTCGACCAGCTGTCTCAGTGAGGGATGTGTCTAAGGAATCGGGGAGAGCGTGCAAGTGTCACCAGGCGTGGGTCCTCAAAGAGGCAGCATGGAGACAGTATTTTGACGCGTCCTGCCTGTGGCATGCTGCCAACTTATTTTACAGAAAGCATGGCCTTGGCAGGTGTTGATGGCAGCAAAACAAATTTGGAATAGGTTGTGATAAAGGGAGTTCTCTTGGGAAGTGGTAAAAGGAGAGAGAAGTATCTTAACTGTTTGGTCACAGGAAGAGTGAAGATGTGCTTGTGGGAGCACCGGGGAAGTGTCCTCTAACGCAGCAAATGTTGCAAGACAATCTGGGGGCCTGGTGAAAGCCTAAGATTTCTGCTAAGTGTTTTTTCACTATTTTTTTTCTCCAAGGGTAGAAATTTGCCTGTGCAAGGACTTAAAATTCCCAGGATTTTGGGTCCCTAGGCTCTGAAGGGGCAGTTGGCCTTTCTTCTAAATGCGATGACTCGGAAGCCCTGGTTTCAGGTACGCTCTCAGTTGATCTGGGTTTGAACCTGGTGGCTCTATTTCATCCTTCTTTCTGGGTCTTTCTGCAGCCAGGTAATCTCCTGCTCACTCACTTTTTTCCAGTATCTTTTTCTAGTCATGATCTCAATCCTTGGTTTCAAAAGGAACTAGATGGGTTTTTTTCTAGACTAGTCTGCAGCTTTGAACTGGAGAGTCCAAACTGGGAGTGAGCTAGGACAAAATCAGAGTAGTGATGGCAAACAGCATGGGGTATGCGAAACTGGTAGAGAGAGAATCAGGGAAAAGCCCGGGATTTGTGTCCAGTAACCAGGAGCCATGTACACAGTGCAAGATGATTGCTTTTGCTAATGTAAAGATTCTCTGTTCTGTTTGTTAGAGTAATTTACTGAGAGACCAGAGAGCTTGCTACTGTGATCTATAAATCTTTGTTCTGAAGGAGTTCTGTGATGCTGGTGTTCCAGTCTCTGAATTTTTTTCAAGGACAGATCTGAGAAGTGATAAAGCATGCAACTGTTTTGTTTACATTCTTTTTGTTTGTTTGTTTCAAATATGCTTATTACAGCCATAACGTGACTGCAGCTGTAGTCCCTCCTGTGTTAACATTTTCAACACAGACTCCCTCTTTTCCTGGGTGGGGCTGAGTGGGGAGGTTTCTAGCGTAGGTACTCAGTGGTAGGTGGGCTGGGGTTCTGCGTGTGAGCAATGCTTCAGTTTGATAGCAGTCTGGGGGACGTTCTGCAGCACATGGGCTTCCTAAACTACCGTGGGGTGGGTATCCTGCTGCACTTGATGAGGAGGGTGTGCTTCTCTGCAGCTCTGGTACATGCCGGTGGCTAGTGAGATTCTAGCTGTACTGTGGGGGAAAAGGCTGCTCTTGGATTCTGACAGAAATTAGCCCAGTGGAACAGAGCCCTAGTTGACGCTCCTTCAGCAGACTGTAAGAATTCAGGATGGACATTTGGAACGTAGTGTGAACCATGGATGTCTTGGATGTTACCCTGTAGACATAAGCATCATTTTGAAATGATCACTGACTCACCGATGCAGTATAATCACCATGCCCAGCACCGAGCCATCAGTCACTCTTGAACTGACAACACACCCTTATGCGTGTGCTCTGCCTGCCCAAGACCCCTGTTATAAATCCTCTTGGAATGGAGGAAGATATGTTCCTTGTAACATGTCTACATACGCAGGGATGCCCTAAGCATGTCACATCATTCTGTTGCCGACAGACAACATCAGGCCTCAGTAGAGCTGCTTGTGCTTAGCCATATTGGCAGGAGAAAGCGTTCCGTAAAGCTCAAGAAAAAGCCCCCTGATCTCCAACCTGTGGTTCCACTGGAGCTTGGCTGTATGTATGCCCTTTGTAACAGACACCTCCCGTATGCACAGTCATTCGTGGCCTCCTACAGCCCGGGTTACGCAGCAGGTGTTTGGCATTCCAAGAATCTGGGAGGGAGGGAGAGTAGTGGGGCTTTGGCTGTGACCAGAGGAGTGACTAGAGTTGCCAGTGGAGCGTGTAAGAGAACGTGGATCCAAAGACTGCCGCGAATGGGTGTGCATAGAAAAGCACTCTCAATTGGTGAGTAGTTGTCTTTCAGTAAAGAGAAGGCAAAGCTACTCCTGCACCTCCTGACTTCCCTTATCTGCAGAAGCTTATGGTTTGCATAGCCCTTGGCAAGTGTGTTTGCAGATGCCAGACGTGCTCTGTCGTCTGAATCTGTCAGTACTTCTTTTGAAGTTAAGCAGATGTTGGTGCAAATGTTTCTGGGACACAATTGAAAGAGACACGTTGAATGGAGAAGACCATGAGGCTGACATATGGAAAGGTCCAAGAATTTTGGTGTGGTTTATATGTGAACTGCTGTATTTAACGAAACAATTAGCATCACTAAAGAGCGTTTCAGCGCTGTGTCAGAGAAGCAAGAAGGATGTTTTGATTGCTTTTAAATGAGTTTTAATCCTTAGTGTGTTCCCCCACCCCCGATCTTCAAATCCTTTGGAAATGTGAGTAAAGCAGCAGTTTTACAGAGGAGCATTGAGGCGTTCTTATCGTTCACCTGCTTAATGCTATAGGAAGAGAAAGCCCAAGCATCTCCTCAGCTACATCCAAGACTCTTAACTTTTTAACCTGCAACTGGAGATACAGCCATCTTGTGTACGACCCGATTCTGTGCCTCCCGCTTTCCTCCTACTCTTTCAAGGATGGTATGAATTCCAGTCTCCTTTTATCCTCATACTGAGATGCACGTATGCAACTTCCTTGCTAGTATTCCAAACAGATAGCTGATAGAAGCTGGCAGGATGGTGGAAGCCTGTCATTTCCTTACTCGGGAGTGTTGTCAAAGAACTGTGCTTTCATTAGAAATGTAGCTGGCAAATGGCAGAGTCCCTGCCTATCTCCACAGGCAGTGGCATACACAGACACAACACAGTGCACGCACCTGCCGGTGTTCAGGTGGGGAGGAAGATTGGAGGAGAGGCAATGCAAAAGTGAGCTTGTGTAATTAAAGATGGAATAGCCATCTTTGCTGCCTTTCTTGTGCAGCATAAAATAAGACTGAGACTGAGGGGTTGGCTTCTGGCGATCTAGCTGTGGCAGCATGAAAAATGAGGAGGAGTGCGATAAGAAACTAATAATTTATGTTCCAAGCACAGACTCACACCAGTGTGGAGGGAAATTTGTGCCAATAACTCCTACTAACTCAGAAAGGCACGCAATCTTTTATTGCACAAATTATTAACGACCAGAAAATAAATGACTCTGTAATCAGATTGGTGCTGCTGGCGCTTTTCGTTTCTTCTTTTATTTGTATAAATTCTGAAGCCAGTCCACCCCTGAAGCTGAGGCAATGGGAACTTTTACTGGCCCAGTGCCCTGCCTGACAACACAACAGATTAAACAGCGATGAAACAGGAACGTCCTGGTATCTCATTGCCTATCAGAGATGGGCTTACTCAACAAACATTTTCTGGCCCCTTCAGCAGTAACAGCTCTGTAGGTACACAGGGATCTCTGATTTGGGACTCCATTGCATAGGGATCGGAATAGTCAAATGGGAGCACAGTGAACCTTTATTTATGAAAACCTACAGAAAAATAACAGCTCCCCATCATCTCTTGGCCCTGTCTCTTTTCAGATGCCTTTCTTCACGTGCTTCCCATGTCCTCAGGGCTGCTGCTGTTGCATTCTGTATGCTCTGCTCTAGTTTTTCAGCATTTGTATTTAATATTCAGAAGTGCTGGGCACCTACAGCAATTACTGAAGTATACTAGAATTGTGGATTCTCAGCCCTTCTTAAATCAGGCCAAGGTGAATTTGGGCCTCGTACTTGCGTGGGGAAAGGGGCGTGAGCAGTTTGGTTTATTTAGACAGAATCCATATGGAAACAAAGCATTGAACGTTTTCCCTCTCACCAAATGATTACATCCTGTGATTTTTCTTGAATTAAATTCTTTACTATGATGATGAAGAAAAGAAGCATTGATGAAGAATGAAACATCTTAAAGAGGAAAGGTGATGACTTTTGGATTTGCTGCAGGTTCCCTTCTGTTTACATGGTGCTTTGTGTAATCTGAAGGGTGGCAGTGTTCCTGTATCAGGTAGGGGTAGTTAGGAGTTTGGGTGTGATGCCAAAGGAAGATGAGGAATTTGATTTGGGCTTGAACTAGTAGTTATTTGCTGGGAGATACAGGGTGAACTAGAATGGTAGGAACAAACAACTTTGAGCCCACAGGTAACTTTGGATCAAGATCTGAGCTTCACTTGAAAGTTATCATAACATACCGAACCTAAATCTTGGGCTCCAACCTTGGAAGTTATTTGAATTTGAACCTAAGGTTTTGAAGCCCAAGCCTGTATTCTGAATGGCGAGGCTTTTTGGCCCTAGACCCAAATGCAGCTGCAAGGCCCATGTCTACAATTAATGCAGGTTTGCTCTGATTCAGATGACCTGTGCAAGCCCGGGTGACCTGGCTAAGACTCATTTAAGCCCTGTGCTTAAGGTTTGTAGGGTGGTGTTTCTTCAATAAACAGGGTTCCTTGAAGGCAAGGGAGTTACTCTGTATGCAGTTGGAAGCTGCTGGTCTGTCTTTAGTCCACGTGTTTTTCAGTTGGTGGGAGAGACCCATACATGAGGCTCAGACTTTTCTTCTCCCATTCCCCCTCCCCGTTTTGATTATGTGAACCATATGATAAGGAAGAAAAGTGTTTCTATTGTTAATTCAGCCCATTCATTATCAATGGCACTATCTCCCTGATGGCTTCATCTGAATAGGGAGGAGGGGGAGAGTCGCTTTCTCTCTCTCTCTTTTTTTTTTTTTTTTTGGTGAGAGGGTGTTGGTGAAGGCGACCGCAGCCGGGCTGCAATAATGAATAATGTGCGGATTGTTCCCGGGGACTGCAAGTGTTTTATTAACGCAGGTTTTCTTAGACTGAATGCCCAATCACCACAGAACCATGAAACTCAAATTGCCTTACAGCTCTCTCATGAACATACTTTTAATCTCATTGACCTGTCGTTATACTACAACACATAAATTCAGATTTGGAGATCTTATGTCCAATCATAAATTGGGCTGGCAGACTTCCGATCAACAGAATAAAACTGTCTCCTGTGAGGTGGGTTTTTTATTCATCAGCGCTGTTCCAGCAGACGGAGTGGAGGTACAGTCAGCTTTGCTTAATAAACTATTCTTTAAAAAAATGAGGGAAGCTAGAAATCCGGCATGAAATTCACAGGAGAGAGAAGAAAGAAAATAAGGTGATGTTTAAATAGCATTAATATTGGACATAAACTTAGAATGTGGAAAACTGTGAATTAAGGGGTGTTAGCTTCTGCTAACATCATGGAGAAATGATAGAAAAATATAAGAGTTTGTGCAGTGGCATTCAGGCATTCTGTTTTGGCCATAATTCTGTGTGCTTTGGGGGGATGCACACGTGTGCCAACTTCATAGAATTTCTTCCTCTTTTCTTACGTCTTTTTCTTCTTTTACTTAAATGAGTAACCCAGAGGAAATCTGATTTGTCCCCTCTTGTTTTGCAGCGTTTTATTGGGATTCAGCAGTGAATGGGGGATTTGAAATTTCTGTGGGTTGGTGGGAATTTGGATATGAGGGGACACTTTGCTGTGCTGGTATCAGGTGCAGGTACTCGCGCAGAAGGCTTTCCTTGTGTGTGGAAAGATTACAACCAGTAAATCCTGCTAAGTGCTGAGCATGTTAAGAGTGGTGCAGCAGGCCCATCTGTGAGCGCTGTTATTGCATATGGACAATTTCTGTTGTCGTCAGTAGAGATGCGTCATCCTAAATGCAGGTAGAACAGGTCAGATAATTTTTTGTGTATGCACATTTCCTCTTCACAAGTCATTGTAGAAGAGAGTCCTGCCATGATCTGGAACTGCTAGCAGTATTTCTAATATTTTGAGTGGAGCTGCCTCCTCAAATATAGCACACAATGTTCACGTGCTTTCATTTACATAAATGTCACCTTTTTTACACTCCCCAGTTGTATGTGTTAGTCCATTAGATAATGCACATGGGAGGGCGGGGGAAAAAAAAAAAAAGTATTTCATACTCTTGCAGTGTACTGGATCAATATTTTCTCTTTGTCTCCAAAAGGGTTCTAACAGCAAGGCAGGCTTCCTCAAACACAGCTACCTCCAACGTACTTTGCATCCTACCTGTTACGACCAGCTCTGCGGTTCAGAGGGTAAGTCGGTAACATGCACCATCATTACACGTGGCTCTGCCAACCCATGTTGGAGCTAAGCTGGCAGTCTAGAAGTAATGTGCATCCTTTCCTGTGTGTGACTTGGCATGGGGGCATGTTGCTGCTAAAAGGAATCTCTCCCTAAAGACAAAGAGCAGCTAAAGTTCTGTATTCCTCAAAACACGGAGACCTTTTCCCAACCTTTCTAGGAGAGTCTGTGGTGGAAGTGGCTCATTTAAAGAGTATCATGGGCTTTTCGGTGCCTTTAGGGTGTTAGCAGGTGAGAGCAGCACTAGAACCTGAAGAGTTATTGCATTAATATACATCAGGCATCTGTACCTCACTTGAACTGCACGCTGGGCAGGCAGGCAGTGCCCTCGCTTTAGCCCCTGTGTTGGTTCTCTTGCTCTCAGGCAAAGCAGGACAGCAAACTGGTTTTGGACAAAGGTGCTACTTTTGGCAACTGCTTTCCTCCAAGTGCTGTCCTGTGACATCGCAGCTGCCACTGGCTCTGGCTTTGTTCCCCTCAGCGCTCCAGCCTTGTACCTGTAACAATTTAGCAGCAGTCATTTGAGGAAATAAAGCACCTCGGACTCCCTCCCCCGGGGTTTTCTGTCCTTACAGTAATTTTGTGAAGGCCTCTGTTTTCACAGCGCTGGGATAGATGGACTCCTAAAATATACAGCCAATTACATAGCAGAATTTATTAGATTTTATTCTGGTGCACGTTACATGGTGGGGGTGGGGGAGAAAGAGCGAACTCTGGAAGGAAACCCATAGCAACTGAAAATGTAAGTGTGAGGATTAGAAGTCCCCATAAATATACCTGACTTTGCCATCTCTTTTAATTAAATGCAAGTCATGAAACACAGGCACAGAGTGCGTTGGTGACAGCAGTGTTCAGAGACAGGAAGGAAGAGTAAGTGGGGGGAACTGGCTCTGTGGCCTGGGGCTGAGATGCAGAGCAGAGCCAGGAGGGTTAAAGCTACGCGGGTGATTTAGAGCGAGCCCTTCACAGTAAGGCAAAGGGAACTCTCCGATCAGTTATTAATGTTTCCTGGTTTATCTTCTCATCTTCACGGGTTTAATTGTAAATTATCCAGCATGCTGTACTTCTCCGCTGTGTTTTCTTCTCCCATCCCAGATAGGTGGTAGAGGAGAACGTGCTGATGCTAACAAGGAAAGAGGGGGCAGAGGAAAGGCCTGTCCCCTCTGAGCTTTGCCTCAGGGTTGTGCAGCTATGAATTGTGAAGCTCTCTGGGCCTTATGCTGTGATTCACTCATCATCTGAGGCCTTCTTCGCTCAAAATGATGTGCCAGAATTTGGCTTCTGTGAGCAGTGGTGCTTGCTTGGTTTCCCTCCAGATATGTGTGGCCCAGAGGGCCCATGTCTGAGAGACCAGGATGAGGTACTGTGTTAATTCAATCCTCCTGTAAACAGTTTCCTCATTTTCCCCCCCTTCTATGTATTCAAGCATTTTTCCTTTCCCAGCTCTGTTTCGCCTTTGGTAATCTCCCCGGCATGTACTCCATCAGCACTCCTGTGGGGCTTCTGTGTGTAGGAAATAAAGCCCATAGTTCAGCACTATCCATCTAATATCTTCTGACTGCCTTTAATCATAGCATTTTCCATTTAATTGGGAAGGCAGGCACACTTTGCATGTTAATACAGCACAGCCTGCACCTCCTAAGCATTAAAATTGTAGATGGCTGGGATGTGTTATGCAGCGGCTGTGAACCTGCTGGGTGTCCCTTAGCATCTCTGTGAATGGTGTATTTTCAGCAGGGCTGTGTTTTGCCCTCCTGGCGGAATTCAACTAAAATAAACAACAACAACAACAAATTCCCCCCTCCCAAAAAAAAAACCAAACCAAAAAAACCCCCACAAACCCCAAACTTGTATGGATTCTCTCTATTTAAATAATTGCTCTGCAGACAGTGCCGCCGTGCCTCTGTCTGTTGTGTCCATTGTCTTTCTTGGATCATTACACTGCTGGTCCCATTGTCTATTCAGGACAGCCAAAGGGGAAAATATCATCTTCCCCTCAGAACTGCTGGTTGTGTAGCATATTCCCCTTCTGTGATCCATCTATCCATGAAAGACCCATTCTTTCTTTTCTTGGCTTCATACTGCCACCCAGGAGTCTGTTTGTGTGAAACCAATAGTTTTGGCTTCATGTCATTGTGGTTTTCATGACTGTCTTTCTTCTCCTTGATCAAAACTTGCCTCGGGACAGACATATTGGGTTTGATTTGGAAGAGGTCTCAGTAGGTCTTTGGCTTTCATGTCGAAAAAGCTTTTCAAAAGCACACTCACATATGCACCTTGCTATGTGTAAGACACAATGGGCAATTGTTGATGTGATTTACTGTCACGTTTAGTTGATTGTATGTTAGATGCTGTCCAGAAAGATAGCAAACGTGCAGTTCCATTCTGAGGAGGAGGTGTGTGCTTTAGACACAAGATAGGTCCCACCTAAAATTTTCATATCCTCTTGAGGTTGGTCTCCCATTCTTCAAAGTTTATGGTGTATGTCTTTAAGGTTGCCATTCAAAGTCGGTAGAGGAAGAAAATTTATGAGCTGAGTCTGTACTAACATTTGAATACTTCCATTATTCAGAAGAATGCAGATCTAGAGTCCTGCCATCTTTGAGAACAGTTGCCTCTGGTTTCGGATGGTACGGTGCAAAAAAAGGAGTATGCATCAGACATTAATTTGCAGGCTATCTGTGGCAGGGGTTTTCTCTTCCTTTCTGGTTGAGGCGCACCGGCCACAGCGCTGGGTCTGTGTAATTAATGTCACTTAGACAAGCCTCCCATTCCTTCTTCTCCATTATGCCTGTTGAAGCATTCAGGAGGGACCTGGACTATTCAGCACCAAAGTGGCTTCCACTTCTCCAGAAAAAAATCTGGAGTGTTCAGGCACTGTTGTAAAGCTTGTTAGACTCCCGTGCATTGGCTCATAGCTCCACAAAAGCACTTAATAATGGCCCCTGTGGAATGGTGCTCTTAATTGAGGATGGTGGGCTACAGTATAACACTTGTTCTGCATTGGTCATTGTGATCCCAGAGTGAGGTCCGCAGTATCCGGAGGGCACTGTCTGTGGCTTTACCTCTTAGCTTCAGTTGAGGGCTGTGTCTGTGAGAAAGAAAGGGGCAAAGCAGTGCTGCTGCACAACCTCCCCTGTTCCTTGGAGGCCACACACAAACCCCTTGGTTTGCTGAATTTTGCACTGAATCATGCTTCCAAGCTTGACAGGGTAATGCAGATGACGCCAGAAGCAAAGTAGATAGAGTGGCTTGGATTATAGATTGCAACCACTGCCAAGGCAATGTAACATTTTAGTTTTCAGAAATATCACTGTGTCCAAGCCATTTTTGTCCTGGTTATCAATACGTTCAACAGTTTGGTGAACTTTGTTTTGTTTGAGAGATTATCAGCAACCACAAACGCTTACTTCTGCTGTTTGTGTTTGTGCCATTCTTCAGTGTGACAGCTTCCCCAGGAAGTTTTTAAGCATGGCTGTACCTGGGACCTTCTGGATCATGGTCTCTTGTGAGCTGGTATAATCTGGGAATGGTGACTCCTCTGGGCTGCAGTGTGTACCAGTAATTTAGCTAGAGGGGAACGTGTCAGGATCCAGCAGAGGCACACGGTTTAATTATCGGGGAAGGATAGATATGCTATGGAAGAAATCACAGCTCTTTGGAAGTTGATGACACAGTAGTGGAGGGGATTTCAGTGCTCCAAAACGAGCCACTTATATACCAAACCTCTCTCTGACTCTCCTAGTATCTCCACCATATTGAGAGCCCTCAATATTCCATGCGTGTATGTTCTTTCACGTCTACATCTATCATCTCAATGCCCTCTTCTCTGATCGCCTCATTGCTACCCCACAGCACCAGGAACACCCCTGCTGTCCACTTGTGACTGCTCCTGTTTACTTTGGCACAATTCTGCATGAGTGTGTGTTGTGTGTGCCTGTGAGGAGGTGGCATAGCATGGAGAGAGGCATAATCTGGGCAGACAACAGCTTTTTTTCATCACTCACCAGGCTCCATTTTTTAAGCTAGAGGACTTTCTGTCTGTCTCAAATGCGTGAAAGTACCAGGAGAGTGGCTTGGGGAACTGTGATTCAGGGAGAAAGGGCAGAGGGCTTGCATTGCTGCCTTAGGTGATGAGAGAAAAAAGAATGTGCTGGTCTCGTGTTCTTGGTCTCATTTGTGGGTGCCACAGACCACCCTTCCTACATCCCACCATGGTTTGGCATAGCTTCTGGGTTGCATGAGGCAGGGCTAGGGTTCAAAATAGCACTCCAGATAGTACAGAAGAAGAATGAGGGGCTGGTACAGAGTTTGGGACTGAAGAGAGGTGTTTTGAGTTGCAGTGTCACTCTGTGTATGAGGGACAACTTGTGTTGCCTATCTGGCATTATCAAATTAAGAAGAAAATCAGACAGGAGCTTACCTCTTTGGGATGCTTTTGCTCCAGGAGCCACATCCATCCTGGAGCTTGGACTCCCCATTTCATGAAGCAGTCTATTGCTCTTGCTGATTACTCTGCTCTGTCAAAACTGGTTGCATTTCACAGAACTGTGACCTGTTCTTTTACAGAGTAACAGCACTTCATCATTCCCAGTGCTTGGTTACCTCTAGGCTGTGTGTTGATACTGGGTCTTGATCATTGTGACTCATTTTGTCCCATTTAAATCACATTTTTTTTGACCCATTTAAACCACAACACATTTGATTGGAATACTTGATCACACATATGCACAAGCATGCCAATATTTTTATTTTTCCTTAAAAGCATGCCTAAATTCAGCTGCCCTTTGCTTCTACTCTAGTCTGCTTTTCTGGATTCTGATGATAAAAAGTTGCTAGTTAGATTACCCCATCAGTTTGCAGGTATTGTGTTCCTGTTTTGAGACTGCTTCTGGGATTTCCAGCCAGAATTTTGGAAGGAGGACAGTGAATGGTGTTCTAGTTACAAATATTAGTCGGATGTTTTCCATAGCTATGAAAAAACAGCTTGAAAAGGACAAAATAAAGCCAGATCTTGCATGCTGCAAGTATTTTCCTTACTGATCTGTCATCATTCCTGCAGCGTGTCAGTAGTCCGAGTCATTCCTGTTTTTCTGGTCTAGTAAGAGCTACGTCATTGCGCCTCTGTCTTGACCTACAGTTCCCTGTAGACTTCATAATTATGGCCTTCTTTAAAACAGACATCACTTACCACGCCAGAAATTGTCACAGTGTGGAGAAATAGATCAAAATCCATTAGGGAACAAAAGGTGACTTAGATTAATTTCCACCTGAAATTTCAATTGAGCTTTTCAGTGTAGAGTTAGTGTGTAAAGCAAGCCTAGATGTAATGACTCTGGGTTTTTAATTTTAGAATTGGTCTGATAGGAAGAAATAGATGGAGCTTTCTTGAGTTCTGAAGTATGTGGCACGGCTGCAGACAACTGAGTAGAAATGTAGATAGCTGTAAATATTTCAGATGTTGAAAGCCACAAATACGTAGAGGTTCTCCTTGTGTTAGTGTGTCTGATGTGCTTTAAAGCTGGATATCCCACTGGAAGCAAGTCAAAACAGATTCTTCTACTCATTGTTATTTCAACTAGAGACCCAGTCCTCTGTGTGTCTGTTGGAGTATGCAATAAACAGGTCCCCAAGATAATATTGCCGCACGTGTATCTAATAGGTATCTCCTTTTCTGAAGCATCCAAGAGGATTAGTAATCTAAAATGTGCTTGGGCTCGGGGTAGATATGCGTGCATTGCTGGAGCCTTTTCAGAATTTCTGACTAATAGCAAACAACTTTTGGAGACTCATTTCCTATGAGGAACTATGGTTCATCAATTACTGCTTTTCACTATGTGTTCTCTTTTAGGGGAGGGAGAGGGACCGACAGCCAGCCCCCATCATCACCGTTGTTGTAGACAGTCTAAATAAGACTTGTGCTGCAAAGTGTCTAAACCACTTCTGAAAGGAGAGGCGGGATCCTGTGTGCTGAAACTGCTTTGCTGTTTCTGTTACTTCTGTTATTTCTGAAGTACCAGACCTAGTTGTTTCCCCGTGCTAACAGTATGGCTGCATCCCAGCGACTGTTGGGCTAGAAAACCAGAGTTTTCAGCTGAAACATGCAGGCCTGATTCCCAGAACCTTTGGGGAGACAGTTGGCTCTCTGCATCTTAACAGCAGCAGGCAGAGCGTACACATTCCGCGCCTTCAGTGCTGAAAAGCATCTGTTTGAAGCACCGCTGTGGAAACAGAAGAATAATATTGCTGGCATTCTGCACCAGGCAGGAATATGGAATGCAGGACAATGGCAGCTGATCTTTTTTTTTTTTTTTTTTTTTTGGGGCTTTTTTGTATGACACTGGTTAAGGAGTTAGTGGAGACAATCTGTGCAGAGATCTAAAATTTTACATTTTTTTCATCCCCTTTCCAAAAATGTTAGTTGAAACGAGAAAATTTAATTTCAAACAATGACATGTCAGCCCATTAATTACATTCAAATCTTGGTATCTTGGGATTTTTTTTTTTTTTTTTTTTTTAAGGGCCTTTTGGTTTCATTGCCTTTTAAAAATGTCTGTTCTTTTTTCAGAAATTTTATGGGTCTGGGCTAATTAACATTGACCCATAGTGATTGAGCTTCTCAGAGGTTTCTTCTGATGAATGACATTAGCCACAGAGGCCTTGCATAGCCTTTAGCATGCATTAACATTGAGCAGAAGATGTTTTGTATCAGAAGGAGGAGGACCTGAGTGTCACAACACCTCAGGTCTTTCCCTGACTCGGCCGCTTCCTTGTTCTGTGTCCCCAGGAGCCTTTAAGTTGTCATCTTTATCAGACTGTATACAAGTGTAATCACTGACCACCTCCATCACGTTGAAATTGTGAGACTTGGTTATCAAGTACCCATAGAAGTAGTTAGAAGTCTGAGGAAAGTTACAGAAACGTTTCTTATTCTCAATGGATGGAAGACAAAGGATTGTGGAGTTCGGTGATTTTTTTTCATAGCTTACAGTGAGACCATGAATTGCCCTAAAAGATCACAAGAGCCATTAAAGAGTTGACGGGGCTCTTCTCCGGGTTACAGTATGTCTTTCGCAGCGGCTCTTACTGCTCAAAAGATGCCAATGTGTACATGCCACTAACAGATCTGTGCTTTTGGAAGTTCAGCGCTGGGAAGGGCTAACAGATCTGTGATCTGTGCTTTTGGAAGTTCAGCGCTGGGAAGGAGAAGGGGGTGTTACAGGGAGGATAGCAGAGATCTTTGTCATTTCCAGGGCTGTGAAAATAGTTCTGTTTGTTCTTTCGAATGGCAACAGGAGGAAGGTGCCTTCTCATTTATTAGACACTCATGAAGATGGATGGGAGAAAAAGAAAAGAGAGACTGAACAGGCTTAATCAGCAACTCTGAAATACTAAAAGGATACCCCCAAAATTTAGGGACTAGGAAGCCACTGGACTACTTGGAGTCCTTTTTTTTATTAAATTTGGCAGAACGTCCCCTACTTCTAGCACTTGCAGTATACATCATCTGAACATGTCCTTCCACACTGCCAGTGTGTGTATATAAAATTAGATCCATACAAACTATGTGTGCATATAGATCCATGCAAACTGTGTGTGTGTGTACATCCATATGCACACCCGCCCACAGAGCCATATATAGAAACTGCAGCTCTTGGGGACAGACTTGGGAGTCCCTGGAGAGGAGGCTGTTATTGCACTTATTTGGTGTCACCCTTATTTCTAATCAGACACACACATATGCACACACCTCTCACCGGCTCACTTCAGCTCTGTATCTATTTTCTTTTATTACCTGGCAGGAGACGAGCTTCATTAGGGGAATGGAGTCACTAACAAGGATGGGGAATGGCAACAACAAAAGGATGTAGCAATATAAAGTTATGTCAAAAAACCTTTACAAGAAAAACGGCTGACATTAGAAACAGTGTGCATTAAAAATTCAAGACAGTTGGGAGGGGGGCAGGACTGAGGAGAGAAACAAATAAATACACAGGCTTTAAACTAATAAATCCTTGTATTTGGGAAATGCATCAAACCCTGTGTGCTATTAAAAAACTGGGTTTATTTCTATTATTGTTAATAACAATGATAAATACTTTTTTTTTTTTTCTTGGATCTCAGTGTGGGCTATCAGCATTTTAAATACACATTTAACCAGCTAAGCAGTCTTTCCCTTGCACTGTTTCTGTTGCTAATATTCAGTGACTGGGAAGTCTGTTTCATCGTACCTGAAATGGAACTGGCTAACTCAGCCAGCAAATAATTTTGGATGTATCTTGACCAGTGGACCAAATTTAGTCAGCTCTGTAAAGTTACACCAACCCAGCCACCCTGCTTCCTTTGGCTAATCAGATGTGCTAGCAATCGAGTTACCTCTGGGTTTTTCTAGTCAAGTTCTTGTGGAGAATCAGTTGACCCAAATACAAAAAAACCCCTTCAGGCTAATCTACAGATTAATCAGTTTTTGCAAGGAGCTCAGAAGTCCAAATCTACCTGTAAGGGAGAAGGACGTGGAAAGGAAGTTTGATTGCTGTGCTATTTAAGCACCAGGAAACTTACTTTTTAATCTGATCTTAGCATCTAGCCCTGAAGATCAATCTCAAACACGTATTTATTTCCCTCCTTCTCTGCAAATTGGCAAACACGTCTGTGTAGAGTAAGACTGGATCACTAATCCAGTTTTTCAATTAGCAGAATTTGAAATTAGAACTTTCACTTCTGTCACCTGCCTGGTTAGAGAGGTGAGGATTTGCGTGACAGGTAGCAAGCTTCCCTGTTCCCGTACAGCTGAGCTGTACGCCTGGGCGGTGACGCCCCGAAGGCAGGACAGTGGTAGGGGTAAGTTTGCCATTTTGCTCCCCTAACTTTGAGAATTCAGGAGAGGCCCCGGGTTCTCTAGCCCGCCTGGTCCAGTCCTTCTCACCTACACTAAATTCAAATTGTGATTACTCTCGCCCAACGCCTGAGCTTGAATTTGCAGTTACAGATAAGCATGCAGGGATGTTTTCCAGGTGGGGAACATCTCGTGGTGCTGTTTTTGTGTGCCTCTCAGGGTGTGTTAGCAGATGCCTATGGGTTTGGATTTCCTGTAGTGGGGGGCCTGGCTTCCCAGCTTCTCCTTTGTGTCAGGTTTCTCCAACTTTTTACAAGGCTCATTCGTACTGTTGTAATTACAGACTTTTTTTTTTACAGACTTTCACCAAACCAGTTATACCCACCTTTGGTTTTAAATGCAGTTAAAAAATGACACGGCAATACACAGAGGTTACCAGTGGTTCTCAGGAGTGCCAGAGGCTTGGCAGGGTGTGGGGGTAAAGGATTCCCCTCCTCTGAGGGGACAGCTTGCTTTTGTGCAGCCAGCATGAAAAAATGGTGAGAAAAAACCCCTCCCAAACGCATTAAGTCAGGTATTAGAACCATCAGCACAGCCTCTCCTCAATTCAGCTTCAGATTAGAAAGGTCCCACAAAACAAAGGAGATAAAACCAAGAACCTCTTTCTTTGACACTTTCAGCTTTATTGTTTCAGAAGTGGAAGCAGCAGAGCCACGCTTAATAAATCCTGGGATTTGGGAAGTCTATCAAACTCTGCGTGGTATTAAAATGAGTTAAAATGCCTGGTGCTGCTGTCTGTTGTTCTCATGACTTTCTGAATAGCTCCAACACTCTGCCAGGTGCTTTAGGCCAGAAAAGGAGACTGCTACCTACATCCAAACTCTCTCACCTCCCAGTACCTCTCTGTGTCTTTACCTATCATCCTTCCTTCCTCGCTTCTCCCCTAGCAGACAGCCAAGGGCCTGTCTTTCTGTCTCTTTTATGTATAAAGGCATTGGGTTTGCATGAAGAATGGGGCATCCTGCTGGACATAGAGGATTTTTTCCTTTCTATTTTCTTGCTACAACTGCTACATCGTATTCCTTGAGATCTTTCTTCTCGCCATTTGTGCTTCTCCAGTTCTCTTTCCTCAGCAGTATGAGGTTGGATATTTAGAGCTATCCAGGTGGCAGCGTTTTGAGTTCCCTTTATTACAACTGCTCGGAAAGGGTAAAGTAACAGAAAATCTCCTGCAGTTTCTTCTAGCCTTCAGGGAACCGTATCTTCCCTGAACAGCCAAGCAGCCCTCCAGCAGGTGAGGATCTCATGGTGCTTGCATGCTCTCTGTAGTGTGGAGTGTAGACAGAGACTTACCCTGTTGTTTGGAAGCATCATTGGAAGGGGCCAGTTGTGCGTTGTGGTTAGCGTGATATCTGCTCCTTGATTTGTTCAGGTGACATAATGCAACCCAAAGCAGAGGGAAAGCTTTGTATACAGAGACGGGACCTGTGGGAGCTGGGTGGTTTTAAACTCCCACTCTAATGTCAGTCCACGACCCTCTGAGCGGTGTAATACCTGCACGTGTTTATTCACTGGCCTTCCTTGAGCAGCAGGGCAGGGAAAGTAGGAAAAGAAGGTGGTGAAAGGAGGCTGGGGTCAATGTGTTGACAGCAAAACATCCATTGAGAAAAAAAATGTTCACTTTGAAAAACAGTAACAACCACCGTTTCTATCTGTATTTGTACAGTTGTGCATATGTACGTGTGCAGGCTCTCTCTCTCTCTCACAGAGTTCTCTTAATATTATTCATCCTTATTGCGTATCATTATTCTATATTATGATTTATATGCCATGCCATGGCTTTATTATGATTTATACCCCTGCCCCCAAAAGAGCTTACAGAAGGCATCACATAGCAAAAAGACAGGCATCCCTGTACAAGGGAAGAAACATGGCTTTCTTCTTAAGCAGCAGCTTTAACATTTCTTCTAAGCTATAATGAACCTCGTTTCTTGGCTTCTGCAGAAGGATTTGGTTTTAGTTGTACCAAGTCTACAAGTCAAGCTTTTATCCAAGGCTATGGTCCCCAGTTCCTTTGCTGCTGAGTGTGAATAACTGCCAACAGCATTAATAGGAGCTGCCTGTTGCTGGCAGCAAGGAACAATGTCCTTCCCTTCTGCTTATTCTTCTAGATCTTGATTTTCATCTCGCCTATTAAAAGAGATTCATTTAATGATTGCCCTTAAAGCAGGCTAATCCTTGTTCTGGTTGGGGAGGAACTTTCCTGGACTGCTTTTCAACAACAACCTCACTGAGTGCTGCTCTTAAAATTGCTCACAATTTAGGGACATTTCCACAGCTCAAAACATCGGAAGAGGCAGCATTACATTTGGGTACGTATGTGTAAATAACAAGGATCAGGTAAATAATGCTTTCGAAGTTGCCAATAATGTTTCAGTGTTCACTGGAAGGAACCTTCCTTAGGCTGTCACTTGGTTTTGAGCAAAAAGATGCCCTGTTTTGTCAGTTGTGTTGCCTTGTTGAAAGACCTAAAGTGGAGCGCCATGTCTCCAGAACACTGGAAATCTTCTCCTCTCTCTGGTAACAGAATAACTTAGCTCCCCAAACCAGAAAACTGAAAAAAGGAACCTGCTCTGCAGGCTAAAGGCAGAATCTTCAAAGAAATGTAAAGGAGACCGGAGCTGTCTCAGAATGAGACTTTCAGAACTATCTGGGGAGCCCAAGGACAGCCGCCTTCCACTCCCTCAGACCTTTTGTCTTTCACTGAGAAAAATATGTGTATTTTTGAAATAGATGAACTTGAATTTTTTATGGCCAAGGCCTTACTGCTTCATCCACATGAAAATTTAAAGCTGGGCCAGTCCTTGAGCTCCTTGGGAAACGTCAGTCAAGGCCTCAGCAGGTAACAGAGAAAAAAAGAGGGGAGATGCAAGACCATAGGGATAAGGAACCCATGACCTTTCCTTAAGAAAATGTTGCTGTTGAGGCGACTGTGATTCTCCTTGTACACCCTGTGTTTGCTTTCTCCATCGTACCCCGTCCACTCTCTGATCCAGCGTGCGGGCTCTGCCCCCCGAAAGCCCATCCTCAGCCATGGCCGTGCTCTCCGTAGCCCCTGCTCTCTTGCCCCTCACACATTACTGTGCTTCTAGGACTTCCCTGAATGCACATGGGAAGTGGCAAAGCTGTCCGAAAACCTGGATTTCCTGGAGCTGATGTTGTTCATGGCAAGGAGGGTCAGATTTTTTGTGTTATGGGAAACCCATGACAACGATAAAAATAACAACGCCCCACCCTCCCACTTCTTTACTGGCCGTGATTTATAGATGATTGCGATGCAGCGAGGGATAATCTCAGTTGGGGAAATGGGTATAAGGCAGAGTCAGGAAAAAGTTTTGAGAACCATTTTGGGGTTGGGAATACAGCAGTGCATGGTGTGAAGTGCTGTTTTGCAACATGGAAGCTCGCTTTTTGGCAGGGGTTGTGCATTGTAACATGGTATAAATAATCTTTGCTGGGTGTTCAGATCTGTGGGCAGCCCTGTGTGGCTTGTGGACCCCCCGTGATGGAATGATGCCAGTGACGAGGAAAGGAGGAGTTAACCAAAACCTTCAAATACAACCAACTCCCCTGTGGCACAGCAAAGGAAACAAACTCTGAGCTTAGGTTTCTGAACTGCGTTTGGGTTTTTTGATCTGGCATCCAGTTTGGATGCCAGAATTTGCTAAAGTTGGCCTGGTGTGACTCTGATTCTATTTGAAACATTGGCAAAATTCATGTGGAATTCAGTAATGCAAAAAAGAGCGGAGTCTTGCAGTGCGTCATCTAGCTGTTTGGGACCGGGACAGTCTTTTGTCCTTTGTACAGCACCTGATACATGAGCCTGGCTTGGAGATGTAACAGCAATGCAAGCAATAAATAATAATGTTTCGTGAGTTGATCAGGGCTTAGGGCAAGCAGACATGTACGCCACATGTCTGTGTATATGAATAAGTGTCAGAATTAGGGAGTAGCGAATATTTAATCACAATAAATAGACGCATTTTCTTCTCTTTTCCTGAGGAGCTGGTCAACCATCCAGCTATTTTATTTATTTATTAAATATCACTGGGGATAGTTCAGCAGCAGGGGAGCGCTGCTCTGTCCTCCCAAATGATGATTGCCATCAGGCTTGAGAAATCAGTCATTTCTGGCAAGAAAAAACTGTTTGGGGGGTTAATGATGCAGGGTAAATACTGACAGCGGCCAGTGGTCTGAGCACACCAGACATGACCTAAGGGAATCATAGATTCTAAGGGGGCTGTTGCCGCTGCTTCTCTCTAATGTGATTGCTTCTTTGTAATGGCTTCAACTTCTTCTCCTTTCCCCCCCTTCATCATTATTGACCAAGGAGCATCAGTAAGGCTAGAGAATAAATAGTTCCCTGACGGTTAACAACAGGCTCTCCGCCAATTGGAATTCAAGCTGTGCTCCCTGTTATATTCTTTATAATCACACTTTATTGCATAGAGCAGAAAATAAAGCATCTATCTGTCCACCCCGCCCCCCCTCCCCCCTTTTCCTCCTCCTCGCTACCCCCGGGAAATTGGGTGCTGTCTTCTCACGGAGCAAGTGAGAGGAGGCTCTAGGGCTGGCCAT
>NW_009260796.1:409546-423173 GCF_000687185.1 Egretta garzetta
GGCCGGCTCAGCCCTCGCCCCCTGCCCCTCTCGGTACCGGCGCTGCTCTCGCCCCTCCGGTGCAGCCGGGTCTGGAGTCTCCGGGGGCATTTGCTGCTTGATGAGGCGGTGGCAGTGAGGAAAAGGCTTTTCTAAGGGCTGGAAGAAGGCTGGTTGTTAAGAAGCAGTCTGGAGCTGAGTTAAAGGAATTAATGTATTTCTAATCGTAATTTGATTTGGTGGTGCTAGAGACACCGTTATAGCAGAGCATCCCAGGCTCTGCTGTTGCTGATCTGTTAGCTGAAACTCCTGATAACCTAACCGAGCTCATCCCCTCCTTATTCGTGAGCTCAGAAGCCTCTGTTGAGCAAGGGGGAAAATTTGGTTTGGCTGACTTCTCACCTTCGCATGGTGGTCAGAGCAAGCTTATGCCCAGCGAGCACTGTCACCCGATGGGCTCTGTACTAGGCAGAGCTGCTCTTGGAGGCGGATTGCAAAAGGATGGGGTTGTAGCTCACCTCAGCACTCAGTCCTACCTGCAGGTCAGAGAAGAGGAGCGAGAGAAGAGGTTTGCCTGGGTTACCCTTTGAAGGGCTCTGGCGTGTGTGCTTGGCTGGGTAAGCCTAAGGAGCGGGCAGCCTGGACTGGCGAGCGGGGTCAGAGCTGTGTCGCTCGGGCAGCCACACAGTATGCTGTTCCTGATGCAGAATTACTCAAAATCCACGACAGCGCTGTCACACGATTTACATTTGTTTTATTTTTGTTGAGTCACTGGATGTAAAGTTGGATTTTTAAGATAAAATCGAATGCAATCCCTATGCTGACCCTATCTGCTGTGACTGGCTGAGTTACGTTCCTAGGATGCCTTTAATCTAAGGATCTCCTAGTGCTTTCCCCATCTTCACCCTTATTTCAGCTGGTTTGTTTCTTTGCATGCAGATTCCTTGTGTGCCCCCTCAGTTTGTTTCCCTTGTCAGTAGCCAGTGTGACCAGGGTCCCTCCGTGGATTTTGTCCTTTGGGTTGTGACATGAGCCAGCTCTAAGGGATGTGACAGGAACACCATAGCGTCGGGGAAAGGCCTGATTTGTTGGTTGACTTGTCAGAAGGAAATGCCCCCGTCTTGTGGAGAATTGCTACAGCATATGGGGAAAATGGTCTTGCTTCTGTTTGTGATGGGGATTCTGGTCTAAGCTTTACTTTCTATACCTTCTGTACCGGTCTGTCCCTCGGATAGAGAGGAATTGCTGACTGCTGTTCTTCCTGTAAAGGACCCAATCCAGTGATACAACTCTAGGGTCCCCACGTGTGACAGATGCGCAACCCACATCTCTTCTGCAAGGGCAAGCAACTCACAGTTCAGTCCTGCTCCTAGCAGCTTGACTCCTCGCTGTTGTTAAGGTGCCCTTCAGGCTTCAAACTTCCGTGCTGCTTGCAATGTGTTAGCCAGTTCAAAAAAAAAAAAAGCGGGAACTAGCAAGCAAATGTTTCTCTCTCACAGCGAATTACACCTCTCTCATCCTGACCGAAGCTCCTTAGACACAGGGGAATACAAGAAGCAAAGTAAATATTATTTTGTTATTGTTTAGCTGTATTGCTCTCCTGGTGTTGCTTGCTTGTCTGCAGATGCACTGGGATCCCCAGAGCTCCTGGACCCTTTTTTTTTTTTTTTTTTTTTCTCCCCTCACCCCCACTCCCAAGCAGTGGAAATGTGTCCTAAAAGGCTTCGCCTCTGGTTAATGGGGAGAGGAGAAAAGAGAGCGCTGTGAACTTGTAGGATGTGTCAGGACAACTATTGTTACAGGCAGGTTAAAAGAGACACACGTTGGGGGGGGAGCTTGGTACTCTGGAGGCAGAGGGGACTGCACATGCAGGTGGGAAGGCCGGGGAAAAATGCTAACGAGTGAGAGGTGGTTAACAGCAGTCAGAAGCTGCTAATTATCCCACGCTCCAGCTTGGTCTCATGAGAGCTGGGAAACTCTCTCTTTGATCCTCCTGCATTTCATCTTATAATTGGATGGGGGTTCCAGATGTTACTGCCGAGCGTCGTAGGGAGCTGATGGAAAGATGCATCTTGAATCGAGGGCCTTGGACAATCCCAGAGGTATTTTCAGTGCTTTGCTAAAGGAGTGCTTGGGACACCTTCACCTTCTTGTCCCTGTTGAGTTATTGCTAGGGTTTATTTGTATTGTCTCCTAAATGGCCTTTTCTTTACCATACACATCCTTAAGGTTCCACCCTTTTTTACTCAAGTTTTGTGGAGGGCAGAGCTGAATGTTTGTTTTTTCCTGCTTAGAAGAGGTTTGAATTGGATTAAGTTTGTGTCTCATTGCTGCAGTTCTGTATGACTATTCCAACAAATGGATTTACTGATTTACTGGCATTTAGTGGTAGCTACTGCAGCAGCAAGGCTGAAGACAGCTCCAAGAACATCAATGGAAAGGGAATTTTGAATTTGTCATTGCAAATATACATGTTGAAAGCCTGATTCTGGCAGCTAAATCTTTTCATGAACAGTACATCCAGCCTAAGCAAAACAACTTGAAATGTAAAGATGTAATTTTTGCAATAAGTTGCTTGTTAATGGGCTACAGATCAAGGTATTAGCAGAAATCAGCTGGGGAGGATTTTTCCCGTGTGTTCCATGAGGAGACAAATCCATTCCCGAAACACCTGGTCTCACAGAAGCTCTGCTTAACAGGCTCTCATTGCACTGCAGGTTTCTTTAGTATTTCTAGAAGAATTTCTGCTGTGGCACAGTACTGACAGAATGGAGAACGATAGGGACTGAGAAAGAAGGTCTGTTTGCTTGGAAAAAAGTTACAAAATTATCAGTGTGGTTAAAGTACTGTAGGTCTGACTGTATGATCTCTATTATTATTCCAAATAATAATGCCTTTCCCCAGTTGAGTAATACCAATAAGATCAGAAAAGTACCTCTCTCAGAAAGGCTTCCCAAGTGGGAGTTATGCCGTATGAAATGGCTCTATAATTTTAGTGGTACATGTCTTCATGCAGACAAACCCTGGCTCTTGTAACAGGCCTGGGGAATGCCACAAAAGAGGGCATTAGTGTTACTAAAGGGCCGGCAGTTTTCTAAGGAAATGTTTTCCATAATCAGCTGTAATCTGAAATGAGATAACAGTGCCTAGCTGCAGTAGTAACATACATAGATGGGATGTGCCAGCTACTCCCTGTAACAACCTCTTGAGGATCTCCTTACGATTAGAACACCCAGTCACACACTTATCGCGAAGGCTTATAGCTCCAGGTGGAAGAAAAAGCTGCATTCACCCAGGCATGCACGCTCTTGTTGATCTTACTCGGCTGTTGACCGTGAGCACTGCATGTCCCCTTCCAGGACTGCTGATGTAGAGGAGACTGGGACCCATCATCCCTACATACTCATGAAGTAGAACAAGAGCCTAGAGGGGAGAGAGTGTCTTTGTCCCCTGTAAAATGTTGTGTTTACCTCCTGAGATAAAGGTTAAAATGCACAGGAGAATCCTCAGCAAGGGGTACCAAAGTAGTGGTGATATCCCCAGGCAACAGAGGTGGGCAACCCTCAACCCTGAGCCATACGCTCTGGAATTACGGTTCAGGAGGCAAGTGGTGGCATCTAAAACTGGTTCACACTGCAGAGTCTGTGAATGCACTATGGTTACCACAGTCCTTGACTTCTTGGATACGAGCTCTGCTCCACAAAGAGTATGACAGAAAGCAAATACTGAGGAGTTTCAAATATGGATGGCTGAAAGTTAAGCAGACACGTTACTATGCTAATCTCCATAACCAAGGGCAGGTTGTCCATTGCTTTTGGAGCTGAGACTTGGGGCCAGGTTTATGGTGTTTTTTAGGAACCTCTTGTTTTCCTAGATGATGTGAATCTTCATGCCTGGGCACTGGAGCACAAGCTGTTTCAAGTAGGTCATTCAGATCTCTCCCTGCTTTGTCTTGATACAGGCGTTCTGGCTGCTGAAACAATTTTGCAGCTTTCGTACGGCAGTAACTGCCGTCAACTCAAAGTGAAGATAAAACCACACTGCTGAAAAGGTCTAAAATGTTTGCAAAAAGGTGTGGGGCATGCACAGAACTGTATCTTAGTTTGAACTGTGTGCTTGCTCGCTTGTTTTCCTGCTGCCACAATAAACAGGACTGGGCTTATACCTGTACTTGGGGAGACCTCCTGCAAAGAAACCCCCTTGGTGTTGATGATTGGGTAGGTTTCAGTCTGTTCTCAGAGGATGTTGGGCCTGGTGGCATTTCATACTTCTCCTTAAGTTAAAAAAAAAAAAAAAAAAAAAAGAAAAGAGTGGGATGCCATGAGACTTGAAATTTCTCGCAGAGAGTCTTTTTATACAGTATTGTTAGTGATGAAGGAATAGTTTAAAACCCTTTAAACCCCTTTTTCTCTCAGTAGAATTAAGGGTCCGGACAGATGTCAGCTGTCTCAGAAGGGACTTCAAGTTGCTGTTCCAGAGTTGGCCTGGTGACTTCTGGTATCTAGAGCCTCCTCCTGTTGTACCACACCACATGTCCTGAGAGCAACAACATGGGCTGCTTCTTCTGTGAGGATGGAAGCAAACGGTAGGAGCATATGCAAAGTATGAGCAGTAGCAGTAGCCACGGGGACCAGGAAACTAAGGGAGGAAGGGGAGAGAGGAAGGGAGGAGAGGCTCAGCCCCAGGATAATATGGATATAACATCCCTAAGCAAGTCCATTTACCTGGGTTTGCACCATGTCCTGGACTTCTCAAGGTTGATGCTAAGAGGGTCTGATTCATTTTAGAAAGGGAGAAATGAATGGCTGAGTTTGCATTACTATTTCAAGAAGCAAACTACAAATCTGATTAGAACAGCGTATAAAATTGCATAGGTGTATGTGGCCTCTGTGTGTGTTTATGTGCACATGTGTACAAACACACAGATTACTCTAAGCAGCACAACGTGTTTGTGGTTGTCTGAAGGTTAATCTGGATTGGGACTTGATTTCCATATTCACTCAGTGAGAACTGATTACAGTCTTTGCAGTAGTATACAATACTGATGCTGATACAATCTCTGTAGTAACGAAAATACCGAATATATTGGAACAATGAGCATTCTTGCAGTCAAATTCAGCAAGTTCCCTGGTGAGTTACGCTAGGTCTACTCTCTCGGGTATTATTAGGAGCAGGGGGGGAGGAATCTTGTACTCAGTAATTTATGGATCCATAAAGATTTTTTTTGAACAAGTAATAATTCTTTGGAAATTAAGGCTGATTAAAAGCAATACCATCCCTATAAATGCATTCAGTTACTTTGTCAAGACAATTTTATATTTGTTTCCTGTGATGTTGCCATGTGCATCCTAATCAGTGCTTTGCTGTAATTGTGATTAGAGACCATACGACAGAGGCAGACTCCTTAAAAACTGAAGGAAAGTAACAAGCAGTTGGGTGGTAATAGACTCGAGTCTCTTCTGGATATTTATAATGGATTAGGCTTTTTTATTTTAGGGTCAGTGGAGCCTTAACCTATATGCAGTGGTTTATGGCTAATGCCAGCAGTGCTTTTGGGTGCGAAGCACGTGTGAGAAATGTCTGCATGCTGGATGTACTTAAAAGGGAAGACAGGAACTTAAGAAGATCTCTTTCCTCCACTACTCATCCTCAGCAATTGGCTCCAATGTCCTCCTAAGTCTTTCCTGGGTAGTGAAAAATGAAATGTGTGCTGGAACCCAGCTTTTTGCCCCTTCAGCTGTTGGCACATCTGTTAGTCTGCTGAGGATGAGATGCAACTACCATATGGCTGAAACATTAGCGACTGCAATTCTGATGACTGCTCCTGTAAAGCCAAACTAATATTTCACGAGCGTGTCTCTTACCGATTGATACGCACAGAACCTCAGGTTTGGTATTTTAGCTCTTCCTGGCTTTCTCAGGGCACGAAACAAAGAAAAAATTAGTACTCTTGTTTACCCAGAATCTATTTTCTGAGTGCCCATGCCCGTGCATCTGTGCGTGTCTGTGTCTAACAGCGGATGACCCTTGGTGCCAGGCTGTCACTACCACTGTGTGTGTCGGTGGCTGCCGGGCTGTAGCTGTTCCCATCATTTTATCTGCAGCTATGGCTAACTCTGCGCTACAGGCAGCGGATGAAAGGAATAGCTTTTGCAAACTGTCCAATGTTCAAAATGCCTTTTTATCCTTTCCTTTGGTGCAAAACTTTAAACTTTGTATCAGTGTACAGAGTAGTTTTTCACGTGTGTGCTGACAACGTATCTGCTTGCACGTGTGCCTTTTGAGTGTGAAGAGTGAGTGAAAACAGTTTGCACCACGTCTGGATGCAGATTAGTTTTCACTAAGGCAAGGAGGATGTATGAAAACCAAAATCCTTCTCTCCTGCTGTGAACAAAATAGTTATTTGTAAGCATTTGCCAAAGAGTTTAGATGAACAATTTTAGGCATCGGGCATCAAAATTACTTGTAAACTGCTTGCTCTGACATTTCTGCACTTGTGGTGTGTTATGGCTCACAATTACTTGGTTTTGCTCAGTGATTGAGTTATTGAACTTGAGCAAAACAGAGATATAGAAATATATAGTATGAGAGAGAAGTGAATGCGGAGCATGAACACCTGCAGCGTTGTGCTTCCCCGCTCTGCTTTACAGAGAGGTTTTCTCTCTGTTTTATGAGGGAAGAACCTGAGTTTGGAGTCGCTATGTGAGTTGCTGCAGTCACACAGCAAAGCAAAATAGGCAGAAATAGAAGTTGGAATGCCTGACTCCACATGTAGAAAAGTTCAAGTTTGGAAGTCTGACAAACAAATAAAACTCGGTGCTAACTAGTTGCAGCAGGCAGCTCCTCTTGTCCACAAGCGTGCTGCATTTGCTATGAAGCAACACAAGGGAAGGAGCAGAAAAGTTGCTCTTCTTCCAAGGAACTGAAATCGCCACGAGAAGATTCAAATGTGTAAATGCCTGTTTACGTATTTTTTGAAATTCTCTTTGTTTTGGTTTTGTTGTTGTTTTCTTATATCTTATCTGAGTTTTTGTTTGATTAAAGCACTCTGTTGCAGTGTAGTCATGGCAACAAGCTTACTTGAACGAGTCTCTTTTTCTAGGAATGGAAGATGTAAAAGAAAAGAAAAACAAACGCGAACAAGACAAGTCTTCATGTGGTCCTGACCCAGCGTTTATTCATAATGACGGAGGCACTAGTGAGTGAGTGAGTACCAAGCTGTTCACGTGCATCTCCATGAGTTCACTGGAGACTCTACTTATACCTGTGCCTGTCCCTAGGTATGTCTTTGGGTATGTTTGGTTCAAACACAATGTACACGTAGAAGAGACCGTGTAAGAGTTCTGGTCACAGTGATGCTGAGGTGATGACTGCCTTCCTCTGCTGGCATTGACCTGGATAGTCCACAAACCAATTGCCGAGAAGGCACAGCAGCACAAACCTCAGTGAGAATTCCCTACAGAAACAAACATAGGTCCACGTTGATGGAACTCCTATGTGATGTCTTCTCAGAGTACCAATGTTAATTTAGTAACATTTAGCTATGGCAGGAGGACACTTGCTGCAGTGGTATCTGGAACTGCAGTATAGACATAGCCCTGCCTAGGGCCTATTGAGACATAAAGTTTCATGTTGCTATAACAGTAATTGTTCAGAAACATTCCTAGTGGAATTTGCACAGCTCTCTAGTGGGGTGCAGTTATACCAGTGGAGAGGTGACGTGTGCTAATCCCATCATTACTAGGGCAACGACTACACTACACCAATTTCTAGAAAGGAGGAGAATTAGAACAATACAAAACCTGTCTGCAGAGATGCCCAATGATTTAAAGGCTTTAAAAACATGTTAGCTCTACTTAATGTGTTCAAAAGCAGTAAGCCAGCTCAGGTAGTGTGTACTTCAACACTTCCTGAATCCGTCAAGGTGGGCTCTACCTAGTCTTCAGTTTGATCTTTCTAGCATGTATTAAAAGCAGTCACACCTTCTGACACGCTGCTTCCAAAGGGTTAGCTCACAAAGTTAACTAACCTAAACAAAAAGTGCTCTGTTTGTGCACACGTGTTGGTATACACTTGTGAATTAAGGGAGGCACCCATAGCTTATTCTTTTATGGCACTGTTTGACGTTGGGATGGCACACCTCATGTTATCTCCTTTTCAATGTTCACTAATATTTTTTTTATTGTTTTAACCTAGCAATAGATTCCAGCCATACCCAGATTCTTGGATAGTCAGTTTTGCGGTGCATCTTTTTGTTACTATGATTGCAGGAGGGAAGGCAGAGCAGGAATTTAGGGAAGTGGAATAGCAAAGAGTGATCTACAAGCGTTGGGACACAGCCAAGCTTTAGATTAATATGACATGACCGTCCTTTCACCATCTTCTGATACAGTGAGTTTTTCTTAGCAGTGGAGCAGAGTAGAGTAGCACAAACAAAGGCTTTAGGGAAAAGAGAGAGAATCTGGTGGAGGCTTTCTTCTGCCTTAGAACTGATATCTCAAGTCTTTCACAACAGTTACGAATTAGCAATAAATAACCTCTGAGGAGAGAGGAATAGACAAGGGAGAAAGATGCATTTTTAATTGCAATATGCCCAGAGAAGAATAGCTAATGCAGAGAGAAGCAGAGGGAAGCTGTCCAACAACTGGAACTGCAAAGAAGGCAGCTCTTGCCTTAAAAAGTAAAGGGTCAGAGAGAATGGTTACTATAACAGCTGCTTTGATACTTAAGGCCTTATCCCATTGGTGATTTCTGTAATTGCTTATTTTACATCGCAGGGGCATCACTTGAGCGTTGCTAAACTTGCTGTTTTCCCAAACCTTTGCAGAGAAGGGCATCCTCTTGCTGTATTATGGGGCTAGAACACTGAAGCGTGAAGTCAGTAAAAATTTGCCATTGGTTTTAATGGAAATAGGACTGTGCCCTTTTAATTTAAACTCCTCATTGAAGAGATCTCAAGGCTGATTCTGATCTAAGTTACCACAACATACCTGAACTTCAACCAGTAAGGGAGATTAATCAGTCCTTCTATTATGTGACAGGTTTTCCAGTGCCGTATCCTCTCCCAGCACATCACAAAGGAAAATGGTCACTCCGTGCACAGCCAGCCCTCCAGTGCAGTCGCAGGGTGATTTCTTGCTGTGCAGCATACAAAGGTCTCTGAGCTCCAGGCCAAGTGACTGTTTACAGCACAGCACAACCGCTATACCAAGTCGGAGAGAGAACAGAAAATGTGTTCCCTGCATGGGAAGTTACTCGTTATTTGGTAGAAGGGAGCAGCTAGCTTAGAACTGGAGTCCTTGCCTCCCAGGTAAAACTTCCTTCACCTCTTCCCCACAGACACTTAATTCCTCTCATTTTTTGAGTACTGATCTACTTAGACTGGTCTCGTAGCTGTACAGGGCACTTGCAGGGAAGGTGATTTGAAAGAGGTATTTTGTCAAAAGAATTTGATGAGAAGAGAGTTCCTTAAACCACTATTGACTGTCCCAGGCTGTTCTCCTGGAAGCAGGACAAAATGTCTGCATTTGATAGGGATGTATGCAATTTACAGCTCTGGTTTGTTGTGTGAGCTCTGGCTACTGTGACCCTACTTCCAAGAAAGACAGAAAAAAACTCTTGAGTTCCATGATGCTTCTTTTTCACTCCAATAAAGTGGTGTAAAAGGCAGTGTTCTGTATCAGTGGGATTAAAAGGGATACAGCCTAGCAGTTCCTGAGAAAGCATTTTTTGAGAGGCAAAACCCTTTCCAGTGTCCTCCTTGCCAGCTCTCCTCCCCTGAATACCCACCAGTGTCCTCCCTGCTGTGGCTCTTGCTGCTGGGCTGTCAAAATATCTCTCGTAATGAAGCAGTCTGGCCTGAGGCTACTATTACCTCCAGTCCTGATCCTGCTGAGCATGACTCTGGCAGCATGGCTGGCTGTTCACATGCAGCGAGCATAGAGCTGGGCTACACCTAGCAAGGAATAAAAACCAAATATCAGTGAATCCTGGCTGTTAGACCGCCTTGATGTCCCCTGAGACTGAGAAGAGACTGGGGAAGGCATGGATCTGGCTGGCTTGGGAGGTGGTGGTGTGGCTGTTTGGTCTCCTTGTGTCTTTTGGTAGGGTCAGCAATTTGGTAGGGGCAGAGTTGTTGCTTTCCATCACCGGTGTGGGGTAATTCTGTGGAAAGATAAGGAAGTGGGGAGATGAGCTGTTAACTTGCTGTAATAAAGGCTAAGCACCCCAACTTCTTTGGGGGAAACAACAGTGTTCAGTGGATACTACACCAACTGCTGAAAGACCTGTTTTATTATCAAAGCTCTTCTGGTGTACGGGACAGAACTTTGCTGGCAGAGTTGGTTTTGGACTCTGAGAAACTCATGCTACAGGCCTGCTACGACAGGGACAGCAAGACCAGTGCTATAGATACAGCTGTGCTGACAGAACGTTGTCTCTGTTCGTTTAGCCTTGCTTAGGCAGGGGCATAATGGTGCCAGAGATGGCATGTATGGCGCCTGTGCTGGAATCCTGCAAAGACAGAAGCTCCGGGTTAGTTTGTGAACTCAGGCTGGTCATTTAACATGTAGCTGGGCGTCTCTCTCCTCCCAGCCTCGACCTGTCTTTCCTGTAAAGGGGCAGGGCCTGCATCTGCAATGAGTTTTTAAAACACTTGGCACAAAGGACCTTTGATCTCAGTTAGAAACGCAGAGGTTTGCTGTCGCACATGTAAATAACAAATGCATTTAGGAAGTTTCTCCTCCTTTTATGGGTAGAATAATGGAGATATATCCAGGATAAGTAATTTGTCCATGAAACTGGTGATAGAGTAAGGAGGAAAATCCTTATCTCTTCACTTTTGGACCTGTGCTTATGCACCATCTCTTGTAAAATGCTTTACAGCACAGCTAGTTCTTTGCAGTCGTTGACACATTTGACCTGAGAGAAATAAAAGATCCAGGTTTTGTTTTGATCCAACATGACGTATTCCAGAGGTGGAGAACTAAATGTTGGAAAATGATCACTACTTACTATGTTTACAGTGGTAGTGCCCCTGTGAGCAAATGACAAATGCTTTCACTTTGCTAGGTGCTGTGGAAACACACAACAAAAAGACACGGTGATATGCGCCCCCAAACTTGAAAATGTGTTCCAATTCCTCAGTGTGGAATTTGCAAAATGTACCTGGTTCTCTCTCAAACCACGTGTGCATGGATTTACTTAGATCTCTCTGATCTGCTCTCCAGTGGTGAATCTGTTTACACTAATCCTGAAAGCTCTACTGTTAAGAGACTGGAGCTGAACAACTTCAGACTCCTGCTGTCGAACTCAGACATCCAGACAGAGCTCTTGTTCTCTATTACAGTGGGGAGGGACAGGGAGGACTTGTTAGTAACTTCTCATGCTTGTAAGAGACTGATAGGATCAACCTGAATCTGTGCTTCTTGTTCCCCCAAACTTCACTGAGTTCTGCTGGAACACCTTGCGTGTGCACGAGAAACCCTGCCTGGTCCAAGCTGTGCACCTCATGTTGAGCCACCATCATCAGGCCTTACTCTCCCAGCGCTGGACCTCTACACAGCTTGGCCAGTGCACCTATATCATGACTGGCATCAGGTGCCTGTTTTTTACTGGGAATGAAACACAGCCAAGCAGATGCTGACCTTCTAGAATGAAGACCCAGCACATTCACTTCCCTGATGACTAGGTCTGGATTTGAGCCCAGTTTCTTTGAAGATAAGACACAACTCAGCTGAATGCAGTAGGAAAACCCCATGGCAAGTCACCTTTTCCTTTAAAATAAATGGTAAATAAAAGTTCTCTGGGTTAGGAAAGGTCTCGTTACAGCTGTTTCATAGGGGCAGACTGGATGGTAATGCAAGGTGCTGTGGGGAGATTTCAGTGTGCATCCAAACCACAAGAGTCTGAGAACTACCAGACAAGGATTTGCTCCTGGAGGATGAAGGCCATTCTTGTTCTGCTCTCCTGTGACCCCTCCTGGAGGAAGCATGGAGACTTTTCTTTGGAGAAGGCTGTGGCCAAGCTCTCTCTCCACTTGGAGGTGAAGCTGCCTTTAGGAACAGAGGTGGAAGACTAATAGGAACCCTTATGGCGGTAAAAAAGAAGGCTTTGAGAACAAAATACTCACTCTCCTGTAAAAAGTGAAAAGAAATTAGTCCCATGAAGCCAAGTTACAAAGAAGATGGAGGCAAAGGAGGTCTGAAGTAGCTCTCAAGCCTTTGCAGAGAGCTCAGTGCAGTTCTAGGTATGCCAGGCATGAAGGCTTTCTGAGTGTGTAAGAGCGAACAGTTCTTCTCACTGTATGGCCTTCTCACCTGACCTCCATCCAGAATCCTCTTACACGCTTTCACGGAGAAAGCCTGTGTCTCCCAGAGCCTCTTCCAAGCATTTTCCTTGGTTCATTAGGTGATAATAGAAAGTGATTTTTCCCCTGTCATCTTGAGCAATCAGAAGCATTAAGGCCTGAGAGCCTAGGCCTGAGAGCCTAACCGAGAGGGTTTTGATGGGTATGTGTATCTGCCTCCTTCATTAGGGCAAGAAGCAAGGATGGATCCCAGAGCTTGCATTTCCTGAGAATAAATAGGCGAGAAACAAGGATCGTGGTCAAGTAGCGTCAAGAGAAAACTGAGGTTTGGGCCTTAGATTCCATTCCCAGAGAGGCAGTTTCCTCCGCCTTTACTGGTATGAAGCAATAGCTTGTCCCACAAGTGGTCCATTAGTGGACTTTTTGTAGAGAGGGGTGCTTACCAGCTGAGAGCTAAAGGGGGCAGAGAATAACACCTGTAAGATCTCAGGTAAATTGCTTGGTGCACAGATGTGAACTCGTCGCCTGTATTAGCCTGTATTTACTCATAGTGGGACCGAATAGCTGCACAACCCCCACGTGAGTACGGTGCTTACGTTCTGGATCTCAGCCTCTTTACGCTTCAATTTCTCCACCGGTGAAGTGAAGCTAAAAGCAGCTTCCTCAAAAAGGTGCTAGGAGGTGGTGCTCTTTTCTCTTCTGTGAATGCTCTGAGATCATGAGCGATGGTGCTGAAGTGGCGGGGGCCGTTACTGCTCAGAAACTCCCCTGCCAGCTGTCCACGCTGGTTGTCGCTAGGGAGAATCCATTTCTCACTGGCTGAAAGGCAAGTTCAACTTGCCACTGCCTCCCCCTGTAAGAAAGCAAGTAGTAAGGGGCACACGTTGGGACAAAAGCTAAGAACTTTTCGTCGTTGTTCCGGGAACGCTCAGACAGAACTCACACAGAGCACGCTCTGGCCTGCCACCTTGTAAGGCTTGTGGGGCTTACTTCTTGTACTGTGTTTAGGGGCTTATTTTATTATTTTTTTATTATTATTTTATTATTTTATTTATTATTTTATTTCCCTTCTAGGTAGGACTCTTCCTGTGCAGTCGATCCCTACTTAGCATCCGAAGGTAGGGAACTCCACTTTACTCATGTGACAAAGCTCTGTAACAAACATGCCACTTAATTTTGGGTGGTGGTGTCCTCTCGGGGCAGTTTCACGTGGACCTTGTGCCGTACCCGCCACAGCTCGTGACGAAAAACAAAATTTTGACTCTGTCTCCCGAGTCTTGCTACCTGGGAGAAGAGAAGGCTGTAGCCTGCCTTCTCAAGGTACAGCTGGTCACAAGAGGG
>NW_009260796.1:424125-424446 GCF_000687185.1 Egretta garzetta
CGGGCTGCTCGGGGGGATCCCAGCCCCCTCCGGCACCCGGGCGCCAAAGGTGCTTGTGCTGCTGCTGCTGCTGCTGCTGGCGCATTTCATCCAAACTCCAGCCAGAGCGGGGGCAAGTTCAACCGGAGACATTAGAGCCACTGTGCTGTGGAGAGACGAGGGCGCACGGGGAGCGCGGCGGCACCATGCCTGCTATCAAGAAGGAGCGACTTGACAGGGAAGAGATGGCCCTGGCAGCCTTTAACCAGCCCATGGAAACCTTACCTGACTATCTCGCCCCTCTGGCCGCCGCTGCCATTCCGGTGGTAACCCCGCACCCGC
>NW_009260796.1:424500-424833 GCF_000687185.1 Egretta garzetta
CCCCACCCCCCCCACCTCCCCGAGGACCTGATGCTGGAGAGGTTTTCCTCCATCCCGGATTTCCAGCCCTTCTTTGACAACGGAGAGCCTTGCATCGAGGTGGAGTGCGGGGAGAACAAGGCGCTGCTCTACATCAATAAGTTGTGCCAGGGCAGCAAAGGACCCTCTATCCGGTACCGGGGAGAGTGGCTCACCCCCAACGAGTTCCAGTTTGTCAGCGGCAGGGAGACGGCCAAGGACTGGAAGCGCAGCATCAGGCACAAAGGTAAAGGCACCGCTGCCCGCTCGCCCTGCGCCGGGGCCCCCGCGCCGCCCTGCCCTTCCCGAGCATCC
>NW_009260796.1:426496-428607 GCF_000687185.1 Egretta garzetta
CACAGTGTGCCTGGGTTTCAGGGGGAGCTGGCTCTACGCAAACGGCAAAGCGTTCGGCGGCCTCTTTCCTGTTCTCACCCCTTCAGTTTTGTGTATTGTGCAGAGGTGTAAAATGGCTAAATAAAGCAAAAGGGAATTATAATTGCACCCACGTGGTAGAGCCAGAGCAGTCACAGTTTACAAACCGTTAGTGATATTTTTTAGATAAACTGAAGGAGGAACAAGCTTACGACTTTTACAACATTCCCGTTGTAGATCGCAGTTACTGCTTTTACAGATCTTCCCAACTTTTGAGTTCCTTGTGTTTTCTGCTGTCTGCCTTTATCCCGAGACTTTTAAAATCTCTATGTGGCATCAGCGTTTTCATGAAAAAAGATGTTGGTGCTATAAATAAAAAGCTATTGAAATCATAGTAAACTAAGGCATTAAACCCAGTTCATCATGTGTAAAAAAAAAAAAAAAACCAAAAAAACCCATAAAATACAGTAACGTCTAACTGGGCCGGCAAAGCTGTTGGTTTATGGAACTAAAGTAGATCTTGGTCGGAAAAAACACACCGTGACTTAAAGGATCGTCAGCAGCACTGTGGGAACAGATGCAGCTGGAAATTTGTCTACTTTTATCCACTGAAACCAACCATTTTTTCTTTTATCGTTCCTTTGAGATCAAATGGACAATCTCTTTTCACATGCAGTATTTTTATGATTCTGCACGACAGACGGGATTGCGAATTTCAATTATTTCTGCATGGTATATATGTGCATGTCTGCTTATGTATACAAATATACACATTGACATGGGGAAGGGGCTTAGAGCAGTAACCAACAGTTACACAAATGAATGTGAAGATACCATCTCTGTGACGGGGAGTCTCCTGCCTCTGTTTTGTGTAGCAGCAGCCCATACCAAAGCAGTAGCTGCCCATCGAGCTGACCAGTACCAGTTGTGTTGCAGCATCGCCGTGGTGTTTTAAACCCAGCCAACCAGATAGCCTGAAACCTGGCTTTTCTGACGGACTCGTAGAGTTCCTCTGAGTTGACGGGGCAGAATGCGAGGCGGTGTAATAAGCTTTCTCCAGTTTTGAGTTTTTGCATGTGCTTTAGTTGCCGGTTGTGTGGATCAGAGGCCAAGCAGCAGTGATGGGCAGACCAGGGTGATGCGCCACCCTTGCTGGTGGTGGTGAGAAGTGTCTGGCCCGATGACGTCTACTGGTCACTTCCTGGGTACCGCGTTGTGTGAGGTGGTAGCCAAAATGACACAATTTGCACTTTGCTGGCAGCAAGATTTTTAATAGTTGCACAGGGATCCTGGGCATTTATGGATGGGAAGGCAGCTCTGTGTGAAGCAAGCGTCTTTTAAAACAACACTGAATTTGTGAAGTTCAGATAGAGGAAAAGAGAGGTTGGTATAGTTTTGGGAAAGGAGAGAAAAATCCTTCTGGACTTGCTTCCTACTGCTTCCCCAGCTGTATAAATGAGTTAGAGGGGGGGTTGATGTCAGAATTTGCAGAGCAAGGACAAACCCCAGTGAGAGCTTTTTTCAGAACTCTGTTTCTCGGTGCTTGCTGCGTTTTCTGCGCTGTAATTAGAACATAGTCTCCACCAAACGACAATTTCACATTTTGAACCGGAAATCTTTTGGTAGTGCCTTCTCATAGCCACATGCACAACACATTCAAAACAGTTATACGAGAAGGAGGATTAAAAATCGGGCACAGTTTTATCTTTCCCCGCTTAGTGATCACCGACTTAAGCATCACTGAGATCAAAGGGCTGTTTCTCCTCAAATGTAGAAATGCTTTATGTTTTATAGCGTAGGTAAGTGGAGCCTTGCCATGCCAGGGTCCCTGTGCTGCTGCGTTGTCACAGGGGGGGCGCGGAGGCTGGTTCTGCTGGTCCGAATTCGGTTCTTGGACAGCGGGAATTGTCCAGAAAAACTCGGGCATTGCTTTGGTAACGGGGCAAGCCGGCTGCTGGTGGGCATCGGCATCTTCCCCGGGCTGCCAGCTGCAGGCAGAAGGGCAGCGCTCCGAGGAGCCGGCCCGGCGCTTCCTTCGGGAGAGGTGGCACCCCCGGTGTCCAGCCCCGCCGCCCGCCTCCCGCCCGACTGGT
>NW_009260796.1:429246-454815 GCF_000687185.1 Egretta garzetta
GCGGGCAGCATTGCGGAGGCTTTGGCGGGGAAGCGGTGCCTGCAGGGCGCGGGGCTGTCTGCTGCTCTCCCCGGCTCCGCAGAGATGGGGAAGGGGGCACTGCACGCTCACCCCACCCCACGCCCTTCTGGAGAGTGACCGTGCCTCCGATTTTCCTCTCCCCGTTCCTCTGTACCCTAGCCTTTGCACCCGAGATTTTTCAGATCTGGAGGGGAGAAATGGCACAGGTCTCAGTCCCTTCGGTTTTTTTTGAAGGCGTAGGATGCCAAGCGTTCACAAAGTAAGTTGTCAGATGCGAACAGGGGTTTTCCCCCATATTTGTATTTGTCAGTTCTGGGCAGACAGAGTTCATCTTGTTTGGAGCCCTGGATGGATTCCAGTCTATTCTGGTGAAACCCATTCGCTACAGGGTTCCTTCTGTCCCTATCAAACTTCCCTCCGTGCTCCAAATACCACTCACACATTCTCTCCATCTCCCCTTTCAAACCCACAGCCGGGGCTGGTGTTGGAAGTGTGCTCGCTGGCGGGGGTCTTTTTAGCCAGTGGGAGGGGGGAACCTAATGGTCTTGAGAACAGCGCTAAAAGCTTTCTTGCTCAGCGTATCTCAGATTTGCAAAGTCCAGCATCGCATATCCAGTACAACAGAGGAGGGGCATTCCTTGCAGTAGATACACTTTGATTGTTTCCCTTAACAGACGGAGCGTGACCCTTACTGTGTTTGTCATACTAGCCATGAAAGTGTGTTAGGACTGGACATTGGCTGCTCCTCATTCTCTTTTCCCATCTTTTCTTGGATGGGATGTCTGAAAGGTAACTCATGTTGGAGTTTGGGGTTCGGGTCTGCACAGGTAAAGAAGGAAAGGCAAGCTTTCAAAAAGCTACTATGATGTGGCCGTATGCAAACAAAACAAAAAGCATGATAGAAGTTTTGGGGTTTTTTTAACCCCATCTCCTGCGTTGCATGTCAAGACACGTGGTAATTCTGCATAACTTGGTCAATGACAGTGGTAATTAGTTTGCTTACTGGAGCTGTGTTTTGCTCTTGATTTGATTTATACGTGATTCTTTTTACTTGCTTTTTGCTTTTCGTCGTCATCATTATTGTTGTTTTCTTTTGATGCCCCTGAGGTTAAGGCATTAGTCCAAGACTTTGTCAAGGATGGAAAAAGTAACTGTTTGCTTACTTAAACAACTGAATGCCAGTAATCAGCAAAATCTCTGTTACTAAGCCCTAAGAGATCTGAGCATCCTCCTGTCTCCCCGTTTCAGAGGTGCATGGGTGGAAGGCAGCTCTGCATCTCCCCCAAAGTGTGGCTTTGTGTGACTTGCACTGGTGGGTTCTGGCTGCAGCTGCGTCCACTGCCCCTCCCCGGCGATGCCCTCCTGGCCACCAGGCTGCTCCGCAGTTTGCCTGGAAAGCCGGGAACAGAGCTGCACAAAGGGAAAGAAGGGAGATCCCTGGGCTACTGAGTAGATTCTTGTGTTGTGGGATCCAAATTCAGAGGCTGGCCCCCAAAAGGGAGTCTCCCACACTGGACATGATTCAAGAGGGCTTGCCTATGAGAAGAGGACTCTGCCTGCTGGAAAATTTAGTTGGCTGCCTGTAGAGGCAGGATTAAGTCTGAAATTTTACTTTTAACTGAATAGATTAGATTTAGGTTCCTTTCTGAGCTGCTGTGGACTTAAGGATTGGAGTTGGAGAAGCTTGGGGTTTATGTGAAGGGGACTGTTTTCATAACTTGGCCTTCGTGTCTCTGGGGGCTGCTTTATGAATGTGGAAAAAGCCCCTCTGTAAAGCAGACTTATAAACCTTTTTATCCCCCCAAGGTCTTTGGCACAGTCTGTTGATTTTTATTTGTGGTTTCATGCTGATTTGGATTGTTGCTTTTAATCCAGCACATTTTAGTTTAGGTTAGCATTTGTTGGAGGTTTTTTTGAGTTGGTTGGGGGGGTTTGTTTGTTTGTGGGGGTTTTTTTTGTTCTGTTTTGTTTTTTAGTGGACTTCACTCAAGTGATTTTTGGAGTGTGTGTGTGTTGCACTGCAGACGTGCGAGTTAAACTTGAACGCTTAACAAAAGTTTATTCAAAATCTGTCAGACATCACCTTTACAGAGAAACTGGAGATAAGGTATGTTGTGTTCTTAAACGGGGTGAGAGACTCACACATCCCATCCAGTACTGGGGAGAGGTGCTGAGTGTGAGTCCGCAGCCCCGGCTTGCAGGGCTTTCTAACCCGAGGGCGGTAGGAGCATGTACGTCTGCTTCTCTCGCAGAAGGGTCCCTAAAATCAACTGCTCTTGGGTCATACAGCGCTTCCCAGGGGAGAACTGACAGCTTCAAATGGGAGTCGGTGTGGATAGGAGAGCTGCTCCTACACGTAGTGGCGTTGGAAGTTATTCCTAATGGTCCTCAGGCGCAGCTCCCGAACAGGGCACGCTGCAACTGCGTGATGTTGTCCACTCTGGGAGATTTGGAAGATGGGTGTTGCACCAGTAAAATGACTGGTTATTATTTTATGCAGAGGCGGAACAAACCCCGATCAATGGCACTAAGAGTGCCAGCACAATACTGAAGGATTTAATTTTGTGGATTATTAAATACCCTCTGGAAAGGAAAATATTAATTGGATTGCAGTCTTGTGAGTGAACAGCAGAGACATACAAGCAGCTATGGCTTAGGAAAAGAATTTTATCTTACAGTGGGTTTTTAAGGAGTTCCAAGTGGGGGAGGTTTGCTATAGTGCAAGAGCTGTGGTGAAGATTTCTGCTGTTCCAGTGAGCAGTGATGAGAAACTGAATGCAAAGGGTCTTGCATGATGGAAGGACAGGGGAAGACCCGCCTGTGCGTTCAGGTTGGTGTTCGTGAGGTGTTTGTGAGTGATGGGCCAAGCTAACCCTCCCTGAAAGAGGGTGAAAGAATATTTACGCGGAGGTTGTGTGTACAAGGGATTCTGCTTGGGGGTGAGCAAATTTCCTCCTGCTGGAATTCCATAAAGACTGCAGAGGGGCTTTCCTTGTCGCACAGGCTTTTGCATGGTGTCGGTTCCCTGGAAGAGCCAAGACAGAGTCATTTCTGGCACCGTGCCGTTCCGTTCTCTGGTAGGCTCAGCTGTAGGAAGAGGCAGTTTCCAAGCCCTCAACCCCTTTGGGAGCAGGTTTTACACACTAAGTCAGCAGAGCGGGATGGGCTTTGCTGCTAGCCCTGCTTGCCTGACGAATTGTACTGTACGCCATCAGATCTAGAAGATCTACTGGTCTGAGGAAAAGAAAGTTAAGCATGGGAAGAAAGATAGATAAATAAATATATAGAAGCAGGGAAAGCAACATCATCTTGTTAGCAGTGTGTCAAGGGCAGTGTAAAGGTGACATAGGATAAGTAATTTTGCTGTCAAAATTATTTAGAGATGTCATTAAACTGCTTAGGGCTGTCTCTACTGCTTCAGGGCGCAGACACCTGGTTTTAATTTGCAGTGGTCTATGTCCAAACTTGCTGGCCTTATTCAAAGGGATCAGTGCTAATTTGGAGCCTGGTGGCAAATGCCTTTAAGTGAACATGGGATCTAAATGGCAGAGGTGACTAAAGGATCAGCATTAACTCCCTCATAAACTTTGCTCATTTTTCTTTTCCTGAGGTTTAAAACCATCAGCCAGTTCAAGTTTGCAGAGATGATGAACTTTTCAGATTGCTTGTTCTGGTTCAGTTATGAGACGGGGAGAACAGAGCAGCAGTTTCCTATTGGCCCTAGACTTTGGAAAGGAGATCCACTCTGTTTTTAATGAAGTAATGCTTGGTCAGAATTTTATGCTTGCAAAATCACTTTGTTTTGTCTATATTTGTTTTTGTGGGTTTGTGTTTGTTGGGGTTTTTTTCTTCTTCTGCATTGTCTTATTCTGTCTCTCTGCACAGTCTATTCCCTTTATCTGCGAAACATCTTGCTAGGCAGCAGATTCTTGTTTGGCATCTATGCCCTCTTCTCTCCCTTCTTGCTTCTCCACCTTGAAATGCATCATCTTCACTTACTCAACAGCCGAAGAATCACCATTCTCATAATTTTGGGGCTGTTTTCTGTTAGGAGATGCTCGCCTTCCTCATTGCTGGTAGGCATTGGTGAAAAACTCACTGCAGGGCTCTGTGTCCCCAAGTTGTCTTTTCCAATTGAGCGCAGTGAAGGACATCTCCTGAAGAGTTAGTTATTGTTGCAGGAATCGCGTGCAGTTTCGTAAATAAAACTGAGAACACCTTTAGCATCTCTGCTTTACTTTCATACTGCTCTTGCGTGAAGGTAAACCTTCTGTATGTACCACGTCCACTGTTGGAGCAAAGCATTTCCTTTCTTTTATTTTTGGCTCTGTTATTTTAACAAAACCAGTGAGAACAGAGAGGAAATTACACGTTCCCCAGGGTCATAAATATAATCTGATATGGGGTTTTCTTGTAACATGTCTGAGGACGAGGAGGGATGGATGGAGGGAATTCCCAAGCATGGAAAGAAAGGTTCTTACTCATTTATTTTACCTCTAGTCAATGTGGAACTTCTAGCTTTTCCTGGTTTCACTTTCTTTTGCACATGTATACAAAGCCACAGAACCTGGGAATACCGTCAAGCCCAAATTCACCCTGTTCTTTGATTACCTGTACGAAAATATTCCTGCACATCAAATCCCTCATTTCAAGATGTCAAGATAGCTTCAGTCGATACGCAAAGGAGGCTTTTTTTAATCTTTTACATCTTCAGCTAGAAAGAAACTTGCGCCAGCGTTCACCAGCAAGCCAGATCCTCGGAGGCAGTCTCACCTGGGTGGAAGGCGTACAGACATCAGCGAAGGCTCTTGGCCCCCTGGCTGCTGTGCTGGGGCTCGTACAAACAGCCTTGCTTTTTCCAGTGGGGTGCTTGCCAGAAAAAGGTGGCGTCCATCTGCATGTGCGCCGCTGCGGCAGCTTGTGCTCGCAGAGATGTCCTAAGTATTTGGCTAAAGTTGCTGTGTTTACCAGCACACGCCCAGAGCTCAGCTCTTTGAAAGCGATGTAGGGGCAGTGCCGTCGAGCGAGAGGCCTTGTGCCTCGGTGCAAACTGAAGGCGAGTTCTGCGCCGATGCCTACTCATATTAGAAACCCCGAGCCTTGATGTGGCATTTTGTTTTATCACGTTGTAAAATGGAAAAAAACCCCAACTTCACAGTAAGGTTTAATCAACATTTCCAAGAGTAGCAGCACCTTTTGTCTTAAGATACAAGATGATGGACAGTGCCTGTTATTTCTTGCGTTGTGCTAATCAATTAGGAAGGTAGAACTTTTTTGGATGGTTTCCAGAGAATTAAGAAGCAGGAAAACTTGACAGCTTTTGGTGATAGAAGAGGCACTCAACAGCCTTTCGGTCTAGAAAATACATCTTCTAAAATATTTCTAATGATGACACGCAACTAAGTCGTGTGTTTGCTTGTAGCTGATGCCCAGTTTAGCGCTGGGAGGTATGATTGTTTCAGGTAATTTAAAAAGCAGCTCTGGGATTTTAAACAGTTTCACTTAACTTGGGCCTCGTATAATCACCACAGCTTCGTAGTATAAAACTTTTCTCTTTCTTCTGAAAGCAAGCAGACCACTTCACCAGACTAGTTTGCTGTCTATGAGTATCTTACCCCTAGGAGCTTGTATTTATCCCTGAGTCTCTGGGGCCTTGCTAATTCAGAGTTATGAGTAGATTCCACTCCAATGGTAGCTGCTGTTCTGCCTATCTCTACCCATCAAATTGCAAAAACTCCCTTGTAACCCCATCCTTTCTTTTTATCTGGAGATGAATGTGATAGGTGGTACTCAGCTCTGTTGAAGCTGCTTTTGCTGTGTTGCTAGGGTAACCGGAGATAGCCCCTGAAGACAGGAAAGGGCAAGCATTCCTTTCTGCCACCGTCTGGAGCATCGGTGATTGAATGAGATTAGATAGAATTAGATAATCCCGAAATTCACAGTGATTTGACGCCAGACCTTTATTAAATAAGTAAAAGTACCAGCCCTTATAGTAAAAATGAATTCTTTTAGATCAATAACTTTTCCCACCATTCGTCACAGCTGTGATTCTTGAGATCTTTTTTTCTGTGACATGGGGTAAACCGCACAAACATACCTTTTTTATTTCTTTCTTTTTTCTTCTTTTTTTTCCCCCAGAGGGGACGATGATATCAATTCCTCTTTTATTTCCCCCTTGTGATTCACCCACTTAACCGTAAAGTACACTTACAAAGGAAGGCACTACAAGATTCTTCAGTGATGGTTCAATGAACTGGAGTTTACAATAGTGGTGTTACTTAAAAATTGTACACCGTTAGTCTTAAGTGTTAGAGTGTTTTAGGGTCAGTTAAAAAAAAAAAAGTTGTATATTGTGAATGGCTGGGTAGTTTTTTGCTCCTTGTGTGTTCAGTGCCTAAAACTGTTGGGACCTCATCCATGCCTGCATGTTCCTGCTTAGCTGCAATAGAATTGATAGCATCATATTCTGCTCTAAAGGAAATGAGAGTTAAAATGAGCATGGCAGTGTGAGTGCAGTGTTGGACTTGGATCACGTCAGTCTAGATTTCCCTCAGTTTAACGCTGTTGACTTCTTTTTCATCTTTAGACTGGCGTGGCTTGCATCAGAGGACACCTAGCAGAGCATGGACAATTTGGTGTGTTCTGGCCCTCAAGCAGTTTTGTTTCTTATCAAACTAAATTGGCTCTTTCAGAGCAGAGAGCTGACTTTTTTTTTTTTTCTTTTTTTTTTTGGTGATGGCGCTGTCCTTCAGGTGCAGCTCCGACCACCGCTGTTGGGGTTTTTGCAGGCACAGTGGACAATATGTGGTCTCAAAGTAGTCAAGAAGCAGCCCATCAGAATGAGAAGGGCAGCCTGCATACTCCTTATAAGGATGCTTTTAATTCTGAATAAAAACAATAATACAGTTGGTCTGGATTTTTTTAATCCCGAAATTAACAGCGTGATTCTTTTAAAATGTTTTTGGCTTGAAATTCACGAGCTGGAATCCAGGGCTGGAAGTCTATGGATCTGCACTTGTTTGCATCAGCAACGTGGATTGGTTTTTTGGAAGTCTCGCCTTGCTGTGATGGATTTCTCAGCGATAAGTTCAGTAAAAGTAATTCTATGAGGCTGGTAAGCATTTCTCTCCCCTGGTGTGTGCAGAGGGCAAAAATGATCCTTGCTTTGGGAGGGTTTAGTTCTTCCTTTGATGTCTCTGCTATTGTCTTTAAGGAACTATAGGATCTAAAAAAAAAAAAGTTTGGTTAAAGCATATTTGAAATTATATGCTCTGCAAGTTACCGTGCTTTTCCTTTAGTGGTGTGATTCTGAAAAACTTACATCTTGAGAGTGATTTTGTTGTGGTGGTGGCACTCCTAATAATACCCTGGGCTGCGTATCGCACCAAGCTCTAGAAACAAGAGCGAAAACTCTTTTTTTGCCCATATCGCAGGGAAATTCATGCAGAAACGTAAGAGAGAGGGGAAATAGAGGAGTCTGTGTGTGAGTACTGTATCTTACGACCAAATTCTCTCTTGATCTGCACCATGTATAATTCCACCCTCTCTAGCAGGGTAACAGGGTGCATTGATGGTAGGATATTTTTGCTTGGTACATAAGGATACAGGCAGTCTGAATTCTCACCCCTGCCTTTATCGAGGATTCAAGTGCACTGAAAAGAGGAGTTGAGTGATGAAGTGCCAACTCCCACTAGGAAGCAAAGCCAGGACTACTCCAAAATACAGAAAAAGCTGGGATTCAGATCTTTACCCCGTGTTACGAAGCAAGACGATTCCAACTTGTGATCAAGTTTCTCACCTGTCCTGCTGTTCACTGGCTCTGGCTTCTTTGGGAAACAAGGTCCCAAGTGTACCTACAGTGGGTAAAGCAGAGGAGCTGTTCCTGTATCACATCCCATGCAGCTACTGCAGGAGTAGGCAATGCTGTGTGAAAGGCAGTGACCCGGGTGTTCGTGTTTGTTGTAGGTGGCAGCTTCAGCTGGGACAATCGTGCTCTGTTGCCTGGAGATCTGCCCCACGTGAACCCTGTCCAGCTTTGGGGGGATCCAAGATGTAAGCCAGGGAAGGATCTGGCTTTGTAACTTCAGTAGTGGGATGGTAAAGACCACACATGAGTTCAATACATAATAAAGTCTAGGTATCAGTTGCTTCAGTGATTTCCCATGTTTGGACACCAGCCTCCACCTGGGGAGGTTTCTCGGCGCTGACAAGGAAAATCAATTGGAAACATACACAGTGCAGAATTCTTTGTGGTGAGGACTGAACTCCAGCTTTACGTTGTTTGAATGTTTTAAATTGTACTCCAGAGAAGTTGGCCTTAATTTGTTGGAACTCTTTAATGTCATCTCAGTGCATGATTCTTTTTCTAAAGGCTTGTTCTCTGTCTGGATGGAGCTGGCTGACACTGAAGAGCATAATAACTTGGGTACTTGGGGCTCTGCTGTGGATTGGCCCTGGGGCTGCTAACCACGCGCTTCAGTGGTAAAGCACAGGGCATTTGGAGAGAAAGATTTTGCTTTGCCTGGTTGCTATTTGTTACCGCTGAATATACCACCCGATTTTAATAGACGTCAGATTTTGAAATGTCAGTTGGCAGCAGTTCTGCTGCATGTTCCTATGGACAGAGAGGCATCTAAAGCCAAAACATAACTGCGTAAACTCAGTGTTTCATTAAGAAAACCTGATTTGTAACTTCAGAATCAAAACCATAGCCTGCACACCAGGATACTCATCCTGCACATACTGGCTTGTGGAGTGGAGTAGTGAATGCTGTGGGCTGGCGGTCAGGTGTCTGGGCCTCTGCCCTCATCCCTGTGGGATAAACCACATTGCTTTCTCCAACCTTTTTTTTTTCAAATGCAGCTTCTTATTTGGGATGTTTAACTCACCTTACCTAGAAACATACCTTCTCAGGGCCCATGTGCCTTCTGCTCCCTTTCACATCAGGAACCTGTGCAGTGTTTGGTACCCTTGCATGGCCTTTGGAAACGTAGGCGCTAACCTTTCCATGATTCAGCTTCCCCATGTACAGGTTGGGGAGAGCACCTCTGGTATCGCATATGGAAATTGAACTATTTAGATTTATGGGTTAAAAGGGCAAGAGACCACTGTTGCCATCAAGGCTGAGTTCTTGCACTATAATAAGCAATAGGACTTCCCCAAACTAGTTCCTGTTTATGCTGGCTTGTCTTCGTACTTTTCTTTTTAAGGAAAGCATCCAATCTTGATTAAATGTCCCGGTCCTATCCCGCATTGATCCTAGTAAATTGTTTCGGGGGGTAACTACTCTCACTTTTTAGGAAACAATGCTGATACTGCTAATTTGGATTTGTTCATTGTCATGTTCCTGCCACCTGGTCTCCTTACAGCTTTGTATGTCACTCTTTGGAACTCCCTTTTCGTAACCATAGACCATCATCAAGAAACTTTTTAGCCTTCTCCTTTAGTGAGTTAAACAGAGTGAGGTCCTTCAGTCTCTCCACATAAAGAGGCAATCCCAAATCTTTAATCATCTGCATGACTCTTCTGCAACCCCCCGACACTACATATCAGCATCCATCTTGAACTGCTGGCACTGTATTCAGGCAATGTCAAGCATATATGTATAGACACACTGTAATCTTCCTGCTCTGATTACTACTCTGGCATTTATGTCCACACTATTGATACGGCTAGGGCATTGCCCATGATAAACCTCTGCACCTGATTCCCACCCTGACCCTTGTACCCTTTCCAGAGTCACTTTTTCCTGGGATAATATTCCCTGCTTTTAAAATGCCAACTTCACCCACTAGCCCGCGCTTGTTTTGTGTCTGTGACCCTGGGATTTCATTTCTTGCCATTAACTCGCACATTGTCGGTGTTAAGCATCAGTGATGCCTCTTTTGTTTTCTTCCAGCTCATCGATAAAAATCTTAGAGAGAACTGGCTACATGCTTACATTCTGAGGTCTTTGAATCACCTTTTAATCCATTTAATTTGTGCCATGTTGACTTGCAATGCTCTAATTTCTCATCCAAAAAGTTGTGTGGTGTAAGATCAAATAACTTGCAGGAATCTGCGCACATTACACTAGCACTATTGTCTCAGCAAAAAAGATGTATTAGTTTAGCATCTTTTCCATTAACAAGCTTTAATTTGCATAAATTATATCACCCTCCTTTTAATTTATTATTACTTGTCCAGTTTCCTCTATTCCATTATTTCTCCTGGGGGTTATAAAATTACTTGGATTATTCTGCTTATGCTTATGCTTTTTAAAACACAGGCACAGTGCTGTGTTTTCCCGTTTACCTTGTATTTCTTCATTGTTCTGAGGCTCATTAAAAACCTGTGTAAAGTGTCTGAACTTCTCTGGCTGACTTCTGAAACTCTTTGAGAGCAAGTTATCAAAATCTGCTGATTTAAAACTATCTAACTTTAGAAGGTTCTGTTTGGAGAACTCCTAATGCACTGCTGGAATGAAAAGTATTTCATTTTCATACCAGGTTAGAGCTAGCTTTTTCTCCCAGTGCAGAAGTGAAATATTTACCCAACGTTCTTATTTTTTTAGCATTTCTGACAGTTCCGCCATTCCCACCTAGTAAAGGACTGAACCATTACTACCTCCTGTCCTTCATACGCCAGTGTTTACAAACCAGTTTGGAGTTCTCCAGTGAATGAAGGAATTATTAAAATTACACGTGCAATTATTTAAGATTAGGATCTTTATATGGGTGGGGAAGGACAGGCCTTCACCACTACAAAGGCCCTTTACCGCATATTATGCTGATGAAATGTCCAACTGTCTTAAAGGCTGTTACTCCTTAGTATTTGCTTTATGTCTCCAGTGGGATTTCGGCCTTTTTACCTCCTGTTGTTCAGTGCCGGTTTAATCGGAAACCTGGCGTGTGGATCAGCTGGTGGAGCATTAGGTCTCTGTGCGGGGAACGATGCTTTCTCTTAATCTTCTCAATGTGGTGCATGCTTCTTGCCAGACTGAGTGCTTACAGCTTGTGGGTTCGGGTAATGAATAGATGCGTTGGGCTTCAAAAAAAATGACCTCTGTGGCTTTCTGATGAAAGCCAAGCCTTTTCCCCCCACCTAGATGCTATTCGAGCTTACACTCCTCGTCTGGCTGCTTTTGTTTTCTCCTGATCTTTCAGTCAAGTCTTCCTGTCTGGCTGCCAGATTACGAAGCAAGGTGGTATTTGAATTATCTAAAGAAGTGATCACGGTGTGTTCTGTCAAAGCTTGCAACTCCTTAAACAATCAAATCTCCCTTCCTTCGATGTTTGCTTTAAATGATCTTGGAAAGGTGTCGGTACAGGGTTATACATGCAAGAGAAGAGGTGGAGACGTGATACATCTGAAACTCTCAGCTTCACTGCTTACTGGGATAACCATTAGGAAATAACCCTGTCGTCCACCTCCCTCTTCACAAGACTTGCGTTCATCTGTACAGAGACACATCCCCAACATTGGCGTGCACTAAGATGCTGTGCTGTTAGCCTTGGCTGGCACGAAACATCTTGATATCCTACGAGCTGTGAAACTTGACATATGCTAAGGCAGTGACAGGAAGAGAATCTTTCCTCAAAGCTTCCCTGGAATGTTCTGACAGTATTTAATCTGTCGGGGTCTACTGTGTCATTCAGACTGATCCCAGTAGGCCGACGAGTTAGAATCAATAATATCCTTGATCAGCAAATAATTCTACCTTGATCAGAGAATCCTGGTAATTAGAGCTGAAAAAGATGCGTGGCATCACTCAGCCTGCTCCACAGAGTACTCTGAAACGTGCTGGCACTTATCTGCCTGCTTCTTGGGGCTTTTTTTGGCTGCTCTTGTAATACGGCGTTCGCTCGGCTGTGCTTTGAAGGAGGGCTGCATTACTATTGCCAGAAAGTGGCCAATATTAAGTGCTGCATTATTTCCCCTCAGTACAAACCCCCCCCGTGTTAAAAATGGAAGAGATGAGGGACAAGTGGGGCACAAGGAGAGGAAATGGCCCCTTGTAACCATCCTGGCAGAGAGCTGGAAATGGAGTTCAGCCCCTGTGTCGCAGTCCCTGAGGCTGCATTCCCTTTTAGTAGATGGCCTGTTTATCCTCAGACCTCCCTTCTCTCAGCCCTGAAAGTATGTCCTCTGCTTCCCCGACCAGCAGGCGTTATTCCTGGGGGGCAGAAGCATCCCTCAGTCTCTGCGGCTCACTCAGTCTTTACTTGCCAGTTAAGATTGAGCAAAAAGAGGGGCTCTGCTGCAGCAGCACTTTGGTGTGATTTGGCAGGCTGGTCAAAAGAGTCAAGATCAACCCACCGTAACATACAGCCCACTAGATATCTACTTGGCAGTGTCACCAGGCTGGGTTTGGCTGTAGATGCTGGGGTAGGTGCAAGTGGCTTCACTTCTTCTTCTTTCACCGATGCCCTCATCTCTCCTAGAGTTTGGAATTTGCATAACTGGGACAACTTGTTTATTTGGAATGAAATCACTTCATGGGATTCAGCTGAGCAGCACTCAGTGCAAGGAAGGGAAGGAGAAGGTGGCGAAGGAAGGTACTTTTATATAGCTCTTTCATGGTAGCTGAGAGCATTTTTTGTTCTGTGGCATAAATTAGAGCAGCTTAGGGCTGGCTGAAGGCTCAAACGGTTCATAAGTGAATGTGGGAAATGGGTTGGAGTGTGCTGCACTGGGGCGACGGCGGCCCCGGAAGAGTTAGTCATCAAAATGCAAAGCTGGCGTGTGCAGTGTGGTGCGTACCCGTCAGGTCGGGTGTGGGGAGAGGGGTCTGGAGATGTGCAGAAAGCCAGTGATAGTTGCTCATTACAGTTCTTTGAAAATGAGGAAATAAAGCTAGGTTTTCAGTTTTTTGTGGCTATGTGAACCCATCAAACATGAATATGGCTGCTTGCCTACAAACAGATTAGTTTTTTATTGCTTTTGCCACCTCTGTGATGCTATAAGGCCCAGCTGTACTATATATAGCACAATAAATCTGGTTTATATCAATGTGAACTTTGATATATTTTATTAATATCACGCTCATGATTTGAATATTTAAATATGCATGAACATACAAAACTGTTATTTAGCTTATGCTTATTTTATTTAATTATTTTAGATTTATAGAACACCTGTCACCAGCTCATAAGTGCCATGCAATTAATTAAAAATACAGTCAGAAATTCAAAACTGCCTTTCTGGCCCATCTAGATTATCCCTCTCTCTTGCACTCATCACTCCTTCCTTTTCCTAATCAGGTCTCTTCCAGTACCATAAACCTGTTCAATCTAATTCCAGGATAAAACATGGGGAGGACAGGGAGCTGAGCCTTAAAATAACGTGCGTGCAGGTACCTGAACTGCAAGTTCACATTATAGGAGGAGAGCTTTGCGAATCCTTAACGTGGATCGCAGTCTTGCTGTCATAGGTGCTATGCAAACAGCCTCACTGAATTACACAGCCCCTGTCCTGGAGGTTTTGCAACCCAGGTTTACGCCTGGACGCACAAGGGAGTGCAGACCATCTGAGGGATGGGGTACTCTGGGGGGTTTACGCCTGGACGCACAAGGGAGTGCAGTGCAGACCATCTGAGGGATGGGGTACTCTGGGCAGCTTGTTCTCATTCTGAGCCATTCTTTTGGCACTGATTCTAGAGATTTCCGTAGGATTTGGCTTTACATGCTGATGTGGTTGCCAGGGCCGCGGGATAAGACCCTTTTTGGAGCGGTGATTTGTGCGTGTCACAAGTTGCCACTAAAAAAGTCACTGGTGGATTGAGGAAGGAGCTGTGGCTAGTGAAACTCCTTGACCCAGCAGCAAGAGCAAAGGACCTCAGCTGCATGGAGGAGGGGACCCAGGCCTAATTGGCTCTGTGACCTTGGGCAAATAAATGGCTTATCCACCCTGTGTGCTTGTCATTCCGGATGGAAAATGGGGTGAGAAAAAAACCTCAAGGGCCTCAGCTGAAACCATGTGATGTCTCTAAGTGAAGCCTTCCTGGGTTAACAGAGTGCAGACAATTGCATTGAAGTTTGGCTGGAAGAAGGAGGAGGGGGAAAGGCGGGGAGTCAGGCAGCCCAGGCAAAACATCTAGACCTGGAGGAAATGGGATGGAGGTTCCGCAGCTCTCATGGCCCAAGACCTTTGCTTACGGGGTTCTCTCCCTTTGTGAGCTGCTGTAGTGGCCCTGAAGAGACCCTCCCCTCCTCTTGCTGTGTACTAAAAGCCGTAAAAGGGGAGGGTGTGGGAGTGAATGCTGCATTAACTCCCACCGGGATACCCACAAGGTTTGGAAGGGAATGTGCATTAGCATGTCTCCGTTTTCCCCAGTTTCAGCCTTACTGTTAGCAAAGAGCTGTTAAGAAACAGGCTGAGCATCTGCTGGGGACTTTTGAGGCAGGGATAGCTTGATACAGAGCATGTGTTGGCTCCTGGTTTCTCCTGCCCTCGCTGCCCAGTCCATCCCCCCTGCCCTCAGACTGTGGGTATCAGTAGAATTACAGAAACATTATCTTGTTATTATATTATTTTTTGGCACGTCTGGCCCACGTACCCCATAGGAATTTGCAGCCCTTTTCAAAGTTTTGCATATGCAAGTTCTTATAGGTGGAAGCCAAAAGGCACAGTGAGAGCGTTTACCCAACTTGGATGAAGCACTCTTGACCAAAGCAGCCTGAAATGTGTTTGAAATAGTTCTCTTTCTCTTGGTCCTGATAAATTACCTTTTAATAGGCTGCAGAGGGCGGCTGCTGCAGAGTGCAGCGTGAGCTCCCTTCTCGTTGACTAAAGGTCAGGTGTAGCCCCTTTCTGTTGCATGAGGTGACATGGCTGTTCTGAGTAAGTTTAGAAAATACACATGTATCTCTTTGTGGTACCAGAAATGCTGACTAAAACCCAGAAGGAAATAACAAAGTGGCTGCAAACACGCTTCGGAAGAAATTGTTTCACTGTATGAAATATCCACTGTTGCATTTGCAATAAAATTAGCGAGAAGGGAAAATGCCAGGGAAATAGGAGGTTAAGAAGCTGTCAAATATTTTTACAAGCGTTGGCTTTATTTAAACAGCAGAGATCTTGGGGTCAGGTTTGTTCTTTGTTCCTTTGTTCTGTTTATACAGCGCCTAGCACCACGGAGTTATGTTTGGGGACTCCTAGCTCGTGTGGCAGCCAAAGAATACATAATAATGATCTGGACAGGAGTATGTGCTGCAGTGGTAAAGATACCTCACTGTGCTTGCTCTCTCTATATTGGTAACTACAGTGATAAGGCTGATGTGTACCTGTGTAAAAAGGGCTGAAAAAAGCCCGTGTCTGGCAACACTGAAGAAAGAAACCAGTAGATGAGCCAGTGGGCAAGAGAGGTGGGTTACAATTTGTAAAAGACTGAGAGACATCATCTGAAAACTCACGGGGCATTTGCGTTTCGGCCAGAATTAGAGAGAGCGAGCATTCTGTGTTTGACTGGACAAGATCAGCTGGCGATGAGCCAGAAGACAGAGAGTTTAGTGCGGTCCTGGAGAATCCAAGGATGTGTAACAAACAGGAGGAGCATCTTCTACGTCCTCGTCGTGTCTCCCTGCCACCTGTACGCTATTTTCCCTGCAAGTGAAAGGACAGCAGCCCATTGGACAGGACAGAGCAGTCAGCAAACTTTTTGGTCGTCTTGTGCTTTGCTTCCTTGCAGAGAAGACAGCATATAACTTTATTTTCAAGAAAAAGTAAGCTGTGCTCCAACTGCAGATTGGCAGGTGAGGGAAGATAGGAGTAAAAATGGCGACTCTGAGGAGGAGATAACAGGTGAGAAGCAAATGGCTCAGGAGCTCATGCTAATGTGCCCGATTTAAAAAACATATCCACTGCTTGCCTAGTTGTTCCGAGGTAAGAAAGGCAGCAGCAGTGGTGCCAGCACAACAGATCTGCCTGAAAATAAGGCGCTCTTGTGTGGTATCGCTCCTCCAGGGGAGGTGGAGCTCTTCTAATCTCCTTCCCCTTATCCCTCTTCCAGCTGACCTCCTGGGCTCAGTAAATAACAGCTCAGGAGACTGCAGGAATCGGCGAACAATGGGTGGCCTCTCAAGGGGTCAGAATTTCTTTCCACCTAAATTCCACCTTTGCAGTCTTTGCTAAAGAATCCACAATTACTATTCATTTAATTTAAACAGTGTATCCATGAGAATTTGGGTTTGCGCTGGGTTTTGGTTTTGTTTTGCCTGTGCGGAGACTACCTTGTGGCATTCAAGTGATGCTGTGCTGTACTTTGACATTTGTATTCTGCTTTTGTTTTGAGCTGGAGTGAGGGAAATCAAGAGAAATAGTTTAAATCCACCTGAAAGGGACTGCATTGCCCTCCTTACGTAGGGGCTTCCCCTGTCAAGACTGTTGAGCTGTGTTTGCGTTAAGGATCCCCGTACCAGTACCATCCCAGCACAGTGGATAGACCACAACTGGGGCCCGTATCCCTGCTCTTTTTCTCTTCCCTTTATCTCTGTCCCCCTTGCTTCTCTCCCTTTCCTTGGTGAGTGTTGCTGTTTGCTATCTTCTTCGCTGGCTGGTTGTAGTGGGGTGCGGTTAAGGAAAGGCTTGTGTGGAAATTCCTGCAATGAGCCCCAACCCTTCCACCCCCACACACTACCCTGGGAGAGACCCAGACGGGCAAGGTGACTCATCTAACGCTGGCGGAATCCTGGGGCTGCTTACGGGGAAATGAAAGGCCCCCGGGCAAGGCAGCCAGGCAGCTGGGGGTGGTGGCTGCCGCTTGGGTTGCTTCTCTTTTTACACAGCTGAAAGCACAGGGACCTTGTAGGGTGCAGGGGAGATGGTTTTCAGTTGGCTTTAGGAATTGGTGGGAGAGGGGCACTGAGTGGAAAGAGGAGGGGAGCATGGATGAATGCTCGACGCATCGCTGCCTTCTGTATTACTTAATGCAGGGCTAGCTAACGTCATTGTGCACTGCGTCGTGCCATTGCAGGACGTCGTCAGTACCACTGCAGGTATCATATGGAGCTGGCATGTAATGACATCCAAGGTCCCTGACCTCACTGTGTCGTTCCTGACCTGTTAAGGTGGTAAGAACACAAGAGCAGTAGCAGCAGCAGGGGTATGTTTCAGATCTGGAGGTTGGCCACTGCCCCAGCACTCTCTTCTGAGCTCAGCTTCCAAGAGTCACTGTCACAGCCCAGGCCGCTGTTTTGCATCCTTTGGTCTGTTGATCCTAGCTGGTGCATGGACTCCCAAGAGTCTCTGGGAAATAATCAGGGAAAGCAAGCCTGTTACCAGCAAATTTAAGTTCGGTCTGCAAGGGTCCAGTCCTTCACTGAAAATATTTCAGATTCAGCAAGTTGGAAGCAATTGAAAACCAGTGGCTAGATTTTTTTGCATTACCTAAGCAAGTCTGGGACAAGGTCCATACAAGCAGAAGACCTGGATACTAGAATGGAATTGATCCTATCTGCTTCTGGAAGGTGGTGGTCATGGAGAGCACAAGTCAGGTCTGCTTTCAGGATTTAAATGACTCTAAACTTGGGGATGGGTAAGACAGGGAGAAGAGAATCCCCTCATTTCTTACCCCCTGCCTGGGAAATGTGGGGAAGATACTGGCTTTTAGCTGCTCCCTTCCGTGCCTTCTGGACATATGGGAACACAGGTGTGCCTGTAGAAATGTGTGAAGACATGTGCGTGCTAATGGCACCTAAATATAGCAGCTGCTCCATGCTCCTGGTAACCTGTCAAATGACTACTCACCCTCCTAGGCTGTGTCAAATCGTAGATACTACTCACCTCCGTGACTAATTCCCTATGGAGGGCCCCTAAAGAGGTTTAGAAGACAAGTCCTCTGTCGCTCTGAGCCACAAAACGTGTATTTTTTCTGAGTTTGGCTAATGAGAAACTCCTGGAGATAGACTTACCCTTGAACTGCAGACAGGGAGTCCTCAAGCCGGTTTTCTCCCCAGCAGCCCGGTGCCCACATGAGGAGGCGTATGCACCAGTTCTTGCAACACTTTGAAACTGTATGCCTGGGTGTCTGCAGGAAAGACCAAAGCTGTTAATTGGAACTGGTGATTTCTGCAGGAGGAAGATGTGATGGAAACATGCCTAGGGTGGGATTTCACTTTCACTTTCAGAGACTTCTCCAATGCAGATGCTTGCCGGGTAGAACAGAGCTGCTTAACAGTGCACAAGAGGATCATGAGACCGCAGAGAAGTCTGTGTCTTCTTGGAACTGCAGGGGGGGAATTAGGATTGGCAGAGCGTAATTGCTAAAGCTTGTATTTGGCTGGGATTTCTATTTTAACAGGCCCAGAAAATCACCAACTAATAAGTCAGGACCTTAAATTTGCTCTCCAGCACCTCTGATGGCAAAGTTTACCCAAGTACATTTATTCAAGAAGGAAGAGTGCCACCTATTGAGTCACAAATTCCCCCTCCTTCAGAAGGCTGCCTATCCCAGGTACTATAGTATCCCATCCAGGTACTTTCCAAGCACAGCTCGGCATCATTCACGTGATGGGAAGGAACCACAGCCTGGGGTGGTATACTCATGCTAGAGAAAGCAAAAGTGCATGCACTGAAAACTGTGTGTGGTTTTTATTTTAGATTTTTACAGATGTGCTGTGTTTTAAAGCAGTGAATGTCAGTTCCCATCAGCAAGCTTCCAAATACAGACCCTTTTCTGGAGCAAGTTCTTTGTTTAAAAAATGGAAGAAAACCTACAAGACTTACAACTCGTTATAGGCAAGTTATGTTGTCACGGCTTTATGTACATTAGACTGATGATTTGGTGGCTCTGGGTGAAAGAGCTACAAGACTTGCTTCAGAATAAGTGTTGGATGCGTGAGCAGGTTGGTTTCTTCATCCAACTGTCTTGAAGTCTCTGTCCACGGTTGAAGCGTTGCTGGAAGCCACGTAAGACCACACTGTCTCTGTCAGCAGCTTAGCGGCAGACTTTGGTTCCCACCTCAGGGAAATGCTTAAATGCCTAAGAGGGGAGATAACCAGTTTCCAGACAAAAAGTTTCACCTTTAAAAACATGCCCCCCCCCCCACCCTCACTTTTGTTCCAATTAATTTTGGTTCTGGTTTTCACTCCCATGAGAGCTGAAGTTTTTTTCACCTGCTCAGAAAACTCTTCCCTTTGGTATTTCTTTTTTTTTTCCTTCCAACATCTTGTTTTTTATTCTTTTGATGAATTATTTACCTCTCTTGGGTTTTGTGTGTTTTTTTTTTTTTTTATATTCTCTTTGTGTTTATCTTCAAAACATACAACTCCCAACACTCCCTCCTTCCACTCAGTACTTGTCGGAAAGCCGCTGTATTTGGTGGTCATCTATTTCCCAGTGTTCTATCTATACATACAGATGTATTGTAAATCGTGTGCTATCATCTCATGTTGCTCCTAATGTGCGGAGCCAACTACTTGCTTATTTCTGTGAGTAGTCTTGGTTTATCCTTTGGTTTTGTTAGTACACACAGTCTAAGTGGAGCCTGTGGTTCCTGATGCTGCATGGTCCCCGTAGATGATGAGCACTACCCCCAGTGCTTGCAGAACACATCGGTGAGGCAGTTGGGTAGAGGATAACGATAATGATACAGGCATAGTGTGTTACGACAGCAGCACCACCAGATCTTCCTTCAGTTACTCACAAGTCGATCTCGGATAGGTTTCTTTTTCAGGGGTACACTGGTTACTGAGCGGTGGGAGCAACAGATTTGGAGACAGGACCATTCTGTTCCAATCTTGGATCCTTTCCCGTTTGACTGTGTGATGATGAGCAAGCTGTCCCACCGTCCTTTCCCTTGGTCTCACTTGCCCAGAAGATGATATAAAAGTGCTTCACAGCAAGAACTGCATGCCCTTTTTGCAAAAGCTGCAAGCCTTGACGTGAAAGGCTACAGACAATTGCAAAGTGCTGTTACTGATACGCTAGAGTTGGACTTAATGACTGCGCATTGTGCCTGTTGAGTGAGAAGAATGGGTTTCACATTGGGATTCCAGGGACTTCGCCTTGCGAAGCTGATAATCGGTTCCTTTTTGTTGTCCTTGTCAGAGCTGATGCGACGCCCACAGCAAGTCATCTGTCTGACACCCCGTTTTTTTATACAAAGCACCAGAGCTAGGAAGTTTACTGTACTGTCTCTGGATTAGGTTCTCGCTCTCCTGGCACAGTTAATCAGCACATGTAATCTGGTTTCTGAGTAGGAGTGGGGTATGACAGCAACTTGATTTTGTAGCGCTGACTTCCCTGTTGAGGTGGACTTTCAGATGTGTTCTGGTCACTGCCATACAGCAGTTACTGTGAAGCCCATAAAAATGTGCCACGGAGTGAAACATCTGCACGCTATACCAGTAGGTTGTGGGAGGTGCATCCTTGCTTATGTTAAGGATGAGTGTCATCCTCAGTCGTGACATATCTCTTTCTGGTGCTCTCAGCCACGCAGCGTTTTGATGGACTGAGGGCCTGTCAGTCCTTAGCAGTGCCAAGAAGAAGGGAGGGATTCCCCTGAGTCAAAGAAGCTAAGCAGGAATTTGGCGTGCTTTTAGCCTCATGCCTGATACTCCCAGACTCCTTCCTCTCATTAATTCCACTCTGTGCTGCCGCTGAAGAGCACGTATTAAAACTCTAAGGAGGCGTGTCAAGTAGTTGTTCAAAATCAGTTAATTTTTTATTGGATTTGAAGTCAGACTTCATGGGCCAAACCCACCCCTAGAGGACTGGGGATGGGGGATTGCGGGCAGTCGGGACTTATTCCGGATAATTGACTTTCTCTTCGGTGTCCACCCTCACTCTCAGATTCACCTGAGAAACCTCTCCGTCTTTGCTTCTCTGCAGCGCTCAGGCTGAGAGGCCTTTGTCCCTAGCAGCCTCAGCCATCAAGATGTATTAAATTAAACATACACACACATCACAGCCCTGAGGCTATTAACCCCCCCATGCACACAAATAATCCGTTGTGGTCTAAGTAGAATAACTTATGTTTGGACCCTGATCCAGTCCAATTCATTTCCACACCTGCGGGAGTGACCTTCAAAACTTGCTCGAGGCTCTGGCTCAAAAGTCGTTTTCTCATTAGTGGAAATGAAATGTATTGTGGAGCTATTGCTCTGCCTGCATCTCTGGGGAGACGAGTGCAGAGCAACACTTCCAGTCCCTGCCCACAAATCACGCCAGGCCGCCTCGCTCCCAGGTGGTTTTCCAGAAACCCTGCCCCCCTGACTCCTCCTCCCTTCCCCTCCACAGTAATGTAATGAAGATTAAAGGAAGCTCCTTGCAGCGTGTCCCCAAAGGTTGCGATCAGCAGGGGCTGCCATTTCAAATGCTTTGGGCCCCTGGGCAGGTGGACAGAGGAGGCACCTGCGGTGGCTCACGGCCTCCGCCATCCCCGCTCTGCCCACTGTCCCCCTGGTTACTTCATCTGCTTCCACTTGGCCTCGTGGCTGGCCGGTCCCAGGACTGAATCTCTTTTAAAACAAGACAATTTATTCCCATAGTAAACAATGCTGTAGAATTGCTTGGTCCGGTACCGGTGTTTACTTCCAGCTGTCATCTCTGTCTGTGGTACTATGAGCGTAAGGGGGGGAAAAAACCCCAAACCCTCCTGTTGTGCTTTGAGTCCTTGCCATCCATCAACCAGGGGTCACAGTAACTGCAGATCATATGCTCGGGTCTCAAAAACTGCAGGAAATCAGTCTTTGTTACATGGAAAATAAAGCAGTCTATGGGGAAAATAACCATAAATGTTCATTATTTGTACAGGAAAATCAATTTGTAGGCCAATTGACCAAATAAAGTAATACAATTTGCTGGGAAATTCCCCAGGTGTGGCAGGCAAATCATGAAGTGGAAATGGAAGCAGCGGTTTTCATAGGTAGACTGTGGTGGTTTGGGTGGCAGGGATGTGGGGAAGGGAGACAAAGCTTAAGAAAATGAATAAAACGACAGAAAAGGGTACCTTTAGCTGTGCAGCCAGTTGAAGGAAAGGTGCTGGTGAAAGGAGGAGAAGGAGGAAATGGTCTTTTTCTTGTTTTTATATCGCAGAGGGCGGTGGAAAGATGTGACAGTGCCACCATAGAGACCGTGATAGCAGGGAAGGTGCTCTCTTGAAGGGGTTGGCAAACGGAGAAGTGGAGCCCTGCGGCATGGCTGGAAGCGCGTGCGATCTGGCAGTGGGGGCAGGGGAGTGACAGACACACAGCCCTTCTCCCTCATTTTGTCACCTGCCCAGCAAATCTTGGGCAAGTCGTTTCCATCGTGCGGGCTATGTGTGTGGAAGAAATTCAGATAATCACCCCCAAATGACTTGAAGGTGGCTCTGTGAGTCTCGTGTCAGTGGTAAATATCAATGGCAGCCTTAGAGCAGAATCGATGGTTTTCTGAACGATGACACCCAAGTCTGGGTGATGGGTGCTCCGTGCCTGGCCGGCTCTTTGTCACGGGTGCACGTTGACACTGGCCAAGTTAAAAAAGCTACGGATCCATTTTTCAGTCAGTCTCTTCCAGTTACCTCAACCAGATCCTTTCCACTTTGTTAAGTGGAGGCTGTGTCTCTGTGCCCCTATGAAGGCAATGAGGTTGGGAGGGAGGGAGAGACACCGACGTCGTCTTCAGCTGTTTTTTACTTGAAAGGATGCATTTGTGACCATAGCACTAGAAGGAATTGCTAAGGTATCGTAGTCCAGTTTCTGTGATACTTGAAAAGGGTCCACAGAGCTTCTTTTCCACACTGGATGCGAATAAATTGTCCCTTCGGCTTTGGAAGTGCAAGAGGCCGCTCCTGGCCCTGCAGCGGCCTCTCTGCATGACTTAGTTCATGGGCTTGCATGTCTTCATCACACCTTGCACCACTGTGGAATGGATCTACCGCTCCTCACAGGCCTCCCCGATGCGTTAAAACCCCTGAAATAACAAAAGCTTACAAACCACATTGTGCTTTCCAGATGAGCAGTATGGCGTGGTGGCAGTATCGCTGCCGCGGGTGACAGGCCTGTCGGCTCAGCATTCCCTTGCTTTCGGCTCTCTGTGGTAGGGAAGGGGCTCCCGGGAGGCTGTGGCCTCGCTCTTGCACATGCATCAGGTGTGAGAGCTTTTGATCTGTAAAACAGGATCCTTTGAAAGCCCCGAGTGGCCCCACAGAATATCAGTTAGACAAACTCCGTCAGTCACGCCACGTCTGTGAATGAGCTGCACCCTTCTCTGTTTTGTTTTGGTATCGATAGTTTAAAGAGTATGAGGTCTACTTGAACACCGAGCTTTTTTTTTTTTTTCCAAAAGTGGCAGCAATGCCTTAATTAATATTTGTAGTTTTTCTTGTTTGCTTTGGATTTTCAAAGTTTGCTTGGCTGTAGGGAGGGTTGAGTCATTCCGAGGAAACTTTGTGGGCAGGCCTGGCTGTGGCTCACTCAGTAAGTGGCAGCTCTCTCCTCAGAGTTTTCTGCTCTGCTCTTCAGTGCTGGGATCAGACTTGAAACACTGCAGTCTGTGGATCTTTTTATATCTTTACCAGCCTGATTGATCTCTGTGCAGGTGTTAACTGAAGGCTTGAGCTCAAGGTTCCTCAAGAGGCACGTCTACCATCCAGGGAGGATGGTGCTGCGCTGCTGGGTGGTCCTGTCATGGAGGCAGATGTGGCTGATTTTTGGCACTTGCCTCCTGGGGAATGCTAGGGTATATAATACAAAGCTCTGGTTACTCTGTCTCCGCTGTGTGGAGCAGCTGCTGTTTCTCTGCTCGTCAGTTTGGTTGCTTCAATTTTGAGGGGAACTGCTGAGAAATCAATTTTTTTTAAAGCTGAGAAAAATTGCCCTCTGGTTAGTTCCCATCTCATTCTGCCCATGACAAGAGTGGTCCAGCTGTGGGGATGGACAGGAGGCTTTTCTTGGGTCAGTCTAACACCAGGGGGTTTGAGGTGAGTATGGCTGGGGTCAGGGACTGACAGTCTGGGAGTTCCACTGATGCCCCTAGGAAGTTAGGTTTTCAAAGTCACCACCGATCGTGGGGCACTTCAAAATTTTGGAAGCTCAGCTTTTAGGGTGGTGTTGGACCTGATTTTTCCCAAGGAACCAGCGATAGCTCTCAATAACTAGAGCAGCAGCAAAAAATTCTTCTGTATGGACACCTAAAGGAAAGGAGGAACTGACTCTCAACAAATCCAGGTCTGTCTATCCCATTAAGTGAAGATAATAATTATTGAGCTTTGTAAAACACACGGAACTGTTTAGATAAAGCCTGTTTTGATTTCTAACACTGCAACAAAATGCATTTTGGGAGGAACTGTTTAACATTTCTGTCTGATCTCTGTAAAGTTGCTCTTTACGACAGTGAAGACTTACCAAAAAAGAAAAAAAAAAAGCTCAAAACAGAACTTGAGACAGAAATTTCACTCCACCCAATGACAAGCTACAGTGGCTGGTCCTCATCCTTGTAGGACTTGAACAAAGCCTGAGTCAGTCTCCATTTGGCTGAGCAGGCTGTAAGCCACACTTGGGAATCTCAAGGATCTCAAAGAAATGCTTTAAGCGTGTGTCTCCAGAGCAGAATAGAAGTATAAACCCCAGTCAAATTCCTCTTGATGAAATATTTCAGACTCTCTGGGAAAGGCCATTTTCTCATGGACCTAATGTAATGAAACTTTGGAGTGAAACATTAATACCTGGGGGAATGACGGACAGTTATTTTGTTCTCTTGTCTTTCTGTTACTCGAAAGGTACAGCAGTGAGGTGTACAAAAAGAAGGGAGACGTCTGAAAGCATCTGTGCCCTTTTGCTCCTTGTCTCTTCACTAGAGAGGAGGAGCAGGAAAGGAAAAAAAAAAAGAAAAAGAGAAAAATACGTAAGTTTTGCTTTTATTTAGGAAATAGCATCAGTGCACCACATCCTCACCTGGTGTAAGTTGACTTCTACTCCCATTAATGGTGACTTGCATTGCCTTCACATCTCTGCTTCCTTCTTTGCAACCTCAGTCTGAAATGGACAAAGTTGTTTGATGTGGAACAGACACAGAAAACAAAGATTAGGCCACTTTTCAGCCCTCTTCTAAAGAGTTTTTGAAAACAGGTAGTTCCAAAGGACTGATAGATTTTTCTTAGAGTTACCTCCCTTCAAAGACTGGAAATTCCAGTTGGCTTTTCCAGAAAAGCGTAGCTCTTACTCTATTAACAAATTATCCTTTGGGCTTTATAACTCACTCGGAGGTAATAAATGGGAAATGTTCCCTTCTGTTCACAGATCTTGTTCATCTGTTTCTTTAGGGCTTCAGAAAATAACGTTGTTAATATTGATGGGAAGAGCTGCAGCTTCCCTTCTGTGTAACTTTCTTTTGGTTTAAAACATGTATATTTTCTCCAGGACCTACAGCCCTGTTTCTGTGCCCAGCCTCAGACTCCACATGTGGTTCTCTCCTCCGAAGAGCTTACAGTTTAAACAGTATAGAGAAACGGGTACAAAGGAGCAAAGGTGTTACTAATGGCTTTCTATAGCAGGGAGGCTGAGCGCAATGGGGTCAAGTGAGTTGCCTGGGATCACACCAGGAAATTGTGGTTAAGAGCGATTTTCTTCTTTGATATATTTCCCTCC
>NW_009260796.1:454856-466396 GCF_000687185.1 Egretta garzetta
AAAAAAAAAGGTAAAATACCCTAAAAAAGGGCCCGGACTGTCCGTACTGGAATTGATAACTTCTGTATAAACCAGTTGATGACAACTCAAAACTGTTAAGGAGGAATCATCAAGTGTAGACCTAGAGAGCCTGCTGGGGTACAGTTATTCCCAGAATCTGTTGTGCCCCTGGCTACAGCTCTTAGGCTTGTCTGGCTACACCGAATTGCCTCCTCAGCTTGCCTCTAGTCATTGCCAGGAATTGTAAACCATTTCCATGAGGCTTGATGAAGAGGGCGACACAGTCCCCAAAACCTGGAAGATTCTTTGTGGTCTGTACTGCCTTACTTTTTTGCCTGACCATTGCTGTCTGTTCCCTTCTGCTCCCTCTGCACTTCGGGCCACCCCTCCTGTGCTGGAACAACTTCCCGTGTAACATTGGTGTCACTGGAAAGAGATGATAAATAGTAATTAGTGGTCAGGTTAAAGGGCTGGGCTGCAGCTGACAGGGAGGCAGAAAAATAGCTGCAGCGGAAGGCGGCTGACTGTTGTTTTATTCATTTGTTCATTACTGAACACTGGAGCAGGAGGTAAGATGTGAGGCCGGACAGCTTCTTCTGTCGGTGACCTCAGTTTTGACGGTGAAGCTGGTAAGCGCGGGGCAGCAGAACCGTGCCCGTGCTGGATTTGCTACCGAAACAGTTGGCCTGGTAGCACGCTGGCCTAGAACGCCTAATGAAGGCCCAGGGGAGAGTGGAGGATTATCTTGGAAGGCAACTGACCCTTTCTTAGGTGTTTACACTAATCACAGCTGAAGGTAAATGCAAACGCTGTCAGTTACCCTACAGGGGCATGTGGGGGCTCCATTGCTGTGTAATTCCCCTAATTAAAGACATTTGACTAGGTTTATTATTTGACAAAAGTAAAAGAAAAATATTCCAGGCTCTCAGAACCTCCCCCTTTCCTTTTCCCTATCTTTATTATCAATAAAAAAAGAGAGAAAATGCTGTCTGGACTTGAGGATTTCCTTCACATATGGAAAAGATTTAGCATTCTTCATCTCCCAGCATTGGCAGTGCACAAACCTCCCCTCTTACCTCCCCCCCCAGCATTCCCTGTCTGCTCCCTGTATTTCCCAGATCTGCATATACAGAAAGAATGCATGTGCTGTTGCTTCTGCAGGTTTTTTTTTTTTTTTATCCGATAGAAATTATTTTTGAGAGTTGAAGCGCAGGCACGTGAATCGTCTTGCAAACAGCTTTGATATTTTTATCAGTGTGCAAACTCTTGGTGCATTTGCATTTCTGTGCTTGCTTTCTGGTACGGATCTGGATGCTGAAGAAGCAGTGTCCATAGGGACTGCACCTGCTCATCTTCTTGGGTCAATTCCCAATGGGATCAGATGTCCAGAGTTTGGCTGACAGTTAATGTGGACTGGCAAAAGCTTTGCTTTCATGTGCATTTTTTTTTTTTTTTCATGGAGCTTTTTGCCTTGCAGCTCTCATAGCAGAGGCCTTTCCATTGCTGGGATCAATTAAATGCTCACCAGGGACTCTCTCGGCGAGGAATCTTCCCTTTTCTGGCTGACTTTGAATGTCACACCAGGGCGTTCAGCTGTTTTGACCTTGTTGCAGTAGGTCCCAGGGCAGGAAACCTTTCCTAACCCTCCCTTCCTGTCTCTCCCCCAAGTCCTATGCTCTCCGCCGTCATTCCATCTGCAAGCTCTCCCAGGGCTCTTATGCAACGGTTCGGGTTTTGGTATTCTTGGCTGGGAGAACATGGCTCCAGGGGAGAGCTATGAGGGGGTTGGATGGGTGGGGGGGGAGAAAGATTTTATTTTGTAACTCTACTGACCTTGCTTAGCCACACAGAGCGGAATTTTCCCCCCGCTCTCTGGACGGGAAGAAATATCACCACTGTTTTCTTTTCCATCTTTCTGATGGTCCCTTGCTTTCATGACAGAACGATCGGGCTTCCAGGCTTCTCCGCTCAGGTAACCTACCACTGCTCCCAAGTTGTGGGTTTTTTTTTTACTTGTAGTTCCATCTCTAGACTTGGGTAATCGCTAACTTTAAATTGTGTGTTGGTACCCATCTGATTTTTCCTGGGGAAAGGAAATATGCCTGTCTGTGATTTTTAAAAACAAAGCAACCCCCCACCCAGACAATACTTTGAGAGGCAATGAAAGCAATTAATGGTGTCAAAAGACCCTAGGAGGGTGAAGTGGTGAGTGACTGAGGGCTGGGCTGACGCAGGAACGGCTGGGTGGGTAGCTGAATGTGGCTGGGGAATAGAGGGTTATTGACTCAAACTCCAGCTGTGTTTCGTTAGTTGGTATCATAACCCACAAAATTAATCTTTAACAATGTGTAAAGGGAAGGGAGTCCTAATACATGAGGCAGTTCTGCAGTGCCCTCAACGCTCACCCTTGCAAAAGCTTCGGAGAATTGCAGAAATGTTTTACTTTCTAGATACACAAATTAAAGAGGGGATAAGCGATATTCTGTTCTCCACCCTCCCACCCTCTATCCAAGGGGTGGGGGAAATCCTTGGGTTACGGAAGGAAGCTGCAAGCTCTGAAGAGGTTTTCTCTAAGCTGAGTCAGTGTTTGTCCTGAAAGCAAACATGTTTGACCCCTCTCGAGCACCGAAGAGGTTGTTGGAGGGTTGGCTGCCGGGTAGGGGCGAGCGCCTGTGCAGTGACAGCAGCGTGCCGGCTGGCTGTATTTCACCCAGAGATGAACGCGTCGAGAGCGGGTCCTCAGTGGGGATCCTATGTTCCCCCTGCTCTCAGGGGTATAATCTGTTCCTTACACCACCTTCTGTCTGTCTTCTCCAGGGCAGGGAGCTGGCAGGCAGGCAACCTGGCTTTGCTGGGCTGGGCTATAAGACATATTTACCACTACGTATGCTTCGTCTTTTTGCCAGGGGTACTGCACCTGTACTAACAGCTGCAGGCTCTGCAGCTATAGAAAATGCTCCTGACCCACTGGCCAAAACAGTCCTACTAGTTTAAGCAAGCCAGCTGGCAAAGCACACCTTCCCCCTCTTCTTCACGTGTGTAAAAATGGAGTCGTTTATCGGGGGGGGGGAGCTGGAGTCCTGAGATGCAGTGGGTGACTATTGATTGGGTTGTTTTCCCAAGCATCAGACATCCCAATGAATATCAACAAATTGGGAGGCAGTTTTCTTTTTAAAAATATGCAAGCCTTCTTACAGGGTTCATGGTTCAACATCAGCATCCCATTAATGTATGAGATCACTCTGTAATGACACTGTCACACAAATACAAGCTTTTTTAATGTGAGATTATGAGGCTTACGTCAAATATCTATAAATCCTAATGTACCTCCCCATATATAGCGATGCTGCTGCAGTCTCTGGGTATATTCTTGCACATAACACCGCCCCACTAAGTGCGTACTTTACTACCTGCCACTGCGTGCCAAGTGGTCGTTGATAACCCTGGATCTGAGTAACGGTAGGTATCTCAATATACTGCTCAGCTCTGTAGGTACATTCCTGTCCTGTGCGACTGGCAAAGGATTTTAGCAAAAGCCGGAGTCGTAGGAATGCTTCCTGGGATGGAATGCGTCTCACAAAGGAGTGTTTTTTATTTGCAGCTTGGACCAGTGCCCTTTCAAGTCAATGGAAAGACAATTGATTGTAGCAGGTTCTGGAGCAGGCTTCTGGCTACCTTTGTGCTTAATTTAAAAGTAATGTGTATCTACTGGTGAATGCCTCTAAACAGATTAAGAAAGTGCAATTGATTCAAAACTGACTATAGGTGAACATAAAAGGCAAAATTGATTGGCTCAGTCTATTTTAATTTTCTGGGAATGGAGAAACGGAATAAATAAATAAATAAATAAACAAAATGCCCCAGTAGCAATGGCAAAAATACAAAGTCAACACAACTTTAAAAAAATGCCTTGCTAGTGCTGGAATGCAGGTGTTCACGAGGGCACTGGAGCCACTGTGGCCTTCATTCCCATGGTGTCCATGTCTGGCCGCTGGTCAGAACAAAAGCAGTACAGGTCATCTGTGACCAGAGATTGCTGCTGATTTAGATTCTCTTTTCCATTCATGTTCACTCATTTGTCTTTTAAGGGAAGAAGCTGTCTGTGTATTAGGTGATACCTATATGGCTACGAATATACTTATTTATATATTACATATGGAGGCATGTATGTGTGTGTATGTATAGGTGTATATATATGCAGCAGCTTTAGATGTAGGGATACAATGTATCCAGGCTCTGGAATGGGCTGCCCAGGGAGGTGGTAGAGTCCTCATCCCTGGAGGTATTTAAAAGAAGGATGGATGAGGTGCTTAGGGCCAGGGTTTAGTGGTGGGATGGCAGGGTTAGGTTAACGGTTGGACTCGATGATCTTAAAGGGCTTTTCCAACCAAAGTGATTCTGTGATTCTAATGTACAGAAAGGCAAAGAATAAGCATTCTGAGGAGCAGGGGAAAGGAGGAACCTGTGTTCCTGGCCTGGTGGGCTGTTTCTAGGTTTAGTGCCTCCCTTTTTGCTGCACTCTCACTCTTGTTAGGGCTGATGAGTCCCTGGGCAGTCACTGAGACCTGGTAACTGCTTGAAGGTACCATAATGGCCATAAAATGATTTTTAGTATCTGATCAGTGCAGTTCTCTTTAGCCTGTGAAGTCACAGCCGAGAGTGAATTGCAATTATTTGGAAGCGGAAATTTGCACACCCTCCCTCCCCTCCCCCTTTAATTGTTATGATAAATTGCAACTTCAGAAAAATATATAAAGCTTTGGCATGATAAAGCTCATGCTGGTATAAGTCCTAGCTTTTCAGCACGACGGAAATCTGATGCAAATACTGCCCTCCGTGCTTTTCCTTTCCTTCCCCTCACTTTTCCCTTTCTCTCCTCTTCTTCTCCCTACTGCCCTTTGGACACTGTGCAAGCTGGAGTTCCTGAGACGGCTTTGGGCAGAGGGCGGGCTCTGCGCATGTTCTCCGTATGCACTGGAGCAGGAAAGAGCAGGGGTGGAAATGGCCTAGCATGTGAAAAGTATTTAAGGGTAGGAGACGCACAATTTATATCGCGTGTTCCTCCAGGGAACTGATGGTGAGAAAGCTCTTTGCAAAGGGCCGTGTGAGTGGATCTGTGCTGCTGTGCAGGGGAGCCCACGGGGAGGAGGGAAAGCGTTTGCTATTTGTCACATAGATGCTGTTGGCCGCTCGCACCGTGGCAATTCACCGTGTGCAGGTGGGTCTCTGGGAGTCCCCAGCGATGCTCACAGTAAGGATATTCTCCTGTGTCTGAGTCTGGGCGTTTGGACTCACCACAAAGCCTGCTTGATCCAAGTTTTGTACTTGGGATACTCAGAGTTGTAGGAGCATTCGCCTTGTTGCTGTCCAAGAGCGCGTTTTTCTTCTTCACGCCCCTCTCAAGAAGAAAGTGTGTGCCTTTTTCCTTGTATACGTGCGTTTTGCCATTTTCAAGCCAGTTTGGCCCACTGCTCTTCTCTCCCTTGGGTGTCAGCTGTTCACAGGCAGCTGTGTTCTTGGCTTGGAAGTGCATCAGAATGGGAAAGCTAATGTGCCTCCTTAGAGTGATGCCTTCCAGATGGATTTAGCTAATTATCACAACAATTAGGGCTCCCCTTAATGACCACAACTGGAATTTATTGACAGAGGTAAACAAGAAGTTTTTGGGTTGTATTTGTGGAAAGTTCTTAATTTGTTTAATTAAAAAAACATGGGCTCTTCTGTCACTCAGTCTTGCTTGGTTCTCCCCTGCAGAGAGCCCGACTGCCTCTCTCAGGATGTTTTCATTTTGCCAGGTTTATTTGGAAAGTTGGACTCGATGTTTCAGAGAAACTGTTATTAGTTAAATGTTACTTTGCATTTATTTGACCTGTTTCACACACCTTTAGTCCTTGCTAAAACCATGTTTCTTTTCTGTGACTTGTCCTGTTGAAGCAAGTATGCCTACATACCTGTGCAAAGTATGTGCATGGAACTCTGCTTCATAGAATCATATCACAGAATGGTTTGGGTTGGAAGGGACCCCTAGAGGTCATCTCGTCCAACCCCCTCGCTGTGGTTCCCTTCCCAGTTTGTGGATTTTGCTTCCTAAAATTTTAAATTCTGGGGGGCAATGACATTACAATCTCCCTGGGTTTCCAATGTACATCTTCCACTGTAAGTGCTCTGTCTTGGTCAACCACAGATGGAGCTAGAAACCACCCCAAGTGCTAGAAACACGTTCCATCACAGTGAGAGCTAAAACCCCAACACGCTCTCGTTTAGGCTGCACTAGGCTCATATCTTCTTGTGGATCAGGCACAAAGGGTGCAGGGACAGAGTAATCTATAATACATTCTCACTCCTTGCAGAAGACAGGAGGTTGGGACCAGGGTCATGTTGTGCTAGGTTCTGTACACAAATATACATGCAGTTGAAAAAGCAGCTTTTGCCTCCTTGGAATGTTCCTCCTATTTACTTGGGTCTTGTCAGAAGTGAACTGTTGAGGGACGTACACTGCCAGGACCACCTAGGGGAAGTCTGCACAAGGCAAGACCTGCTAGATTCATCTGAACATGCAAATGAGCAGTGAAAAGTAGCCCCAGTAATTTGAGTTGAAATTGATGTGGACTGTTCACTGGTGTGAGTGTCAAACCTCCTGCTGGCCGGCATAGGCGGTTTTCCCTTTGCAGCCAAAGGTCTTCTGGATTATCTGGATCATATCTTCCCTGGGCTACTGGCAAAGGTTTAATTTAATCTATTCTGCTATGTTAACGTGCAATTTGGTAGGAAATATTCTGGAGAGAGAGTCTGGTGCCTAAAAAGGAAAGGCTGAGAGAGTTGGGGTTGTTCAGCCTGGAGAAGGCTCTGGGGAGACCTGATTGTGGCCTTTCAATACGTAAAGGGGTCTTACAAGAAAGATGGGGACAGACTTTTTAGTAGGGCCTGTAGCAATAGGACAAGGGGTGATGGTTTTAAACTAAAAGAAGGTAAATTCAGCCTAGATATAAGGAAAATATTTTTTATGATGAAGATGGTGAAACACTGGCACAGGTTGCTCAGAGAGGCGGTAGATGCCCAGTCCCTGGAAACATTCAAGGTCAGGCTGGACGGGGCTCTGAGCAACCTGCTCTGGCTAAAGATGTCCCAGCTCATTGCAGGGGGGTTGGACTAGACGACCTCTAAAGGTCCCTTCCAACCCAAACCATTCTGTGATTCTAATTGTGCTGCCATCTTCCTTTCCTGTTGGTGTGGAGGAGACGCAAGCTAGGAATGAAGAGGTGGGGAGAGGCTGGAAGTGCATGACTTGATATCAGAACTGGAAGAACTAGGTATAGGTATGCCTCTGCTGAAGAGTCTTTTGCAAAGTAAACATAGCCTTTGCCCACCCAACATACCAGTCTGAAACCTGCAGTGACTAACAGCATTGCCTTTGCAGAGTAGCTATTTGAGAGGAGCTGCTTGGTTATGGGTTGCCTAACCAAATTCTTGTTTTCTTCTCTTTTTCTCCTGCACTTTCCCATTCCAACTAATTCCATCCTGTGCCAGAACCGGGGTCGCCTGGCAGAGAAGAGGACGATCCCCTTGCCTCCAACCAGGATCCCGAAGAAAGAGCTGACCTCAATTTTCTCACATAGTGACGACAGCGAAGAGAGTGACAAGAGCAATGGTCAACACCCTGAAGTGAAGCAGGAGGAGGATCTCCATATCAGTATCATGAAAAGAAGGTACTTTCCTGCCAGGGAGTGCTGCATTGCAAGAGCAAAGACAGAGAAAACTGGAGAGCAGGTGACCAGGCTCTGTAGGCCAATACTGCTCAGGCTGCCCAACGGAGTCACCTCCCAGGCCTGAAATTAAAGCGCAAATGTCACATTATCGCTCAGAAAGAGTCGTTGGGTCCCCTTTTCTACTTACTCCTCCTCGGGGTGAGTAGGGCTGTGTGGGGTCTTGCACCCTGTTTGCACTAAAGGTGTCTGTATTTGCAGGCTGTGAATTGTATGTCACCCTCTGTCCAGCATTCTGTGTCTTTGTGCTTGGTGAGGCCAACTAATTACATGACCAAGAAGTCCTCTGTGGGCCTTTTATGTAGCTGTCTGAAAGGGTGTGAGTCCAAACTTCTGCATTTTGCTTTCAGTTGCCCCCAAATTCTGATGTAATATAAACTGGATGATTTAATGTTGGGGAACAAAGTTTGGGAAGGAGGTAGCAGCAATGCTTGTTGTTACATGTTCTTGATTACCAGTGTCAAAGAGCATAGCCGTGTCTCACTCATCTTGAGTGCCTCTGTAGTCTAGAAGTAGAAGTAATGGAGTTGCAGTAGGCAAAGAGTCACTTGAATACTGGGGCTTACCTCAATATTTACGTATTTTGATCGTGTCTTTCTCAGTTCCATACACATTCATCCTGGGTCACACAGGGTTAAAGGAAGGGGAGAAGGGATTGTCTTGAGTTACACTCTGGTAACTGTGTCTTGGGCTCTCATGGGTAGTCTCAGTGCCCATAATATTCAGCTGCAAAATTTTGGGTTCTCTCATCCCTCTGAAAAAATATGATGTTTAGAAGACCTGTAACTACAGGAAAATAAATACCTCAAGGCACTGTGTCTCAGCCTCCCATGCATATCATTGCAACTCATCTTGATTGTCATCTTCCTCTGATGCATAAAATCACTCAGATTCTAAGACAAGCCCTATAAAAACAGAGGAGTGGAAACCGAAGGCATGTAATTGCTTTTCTTATGTTTTATGTGTTTCTTGCTCTTGAGTAGATAAGCTGTTTCCCCCCTTGCCTTCCAGCAGATGCTGGTACATTCAGCAACTGAGAGCTTGAAAGTAGGGAGACAAAACAGTAACCAGCTCTTCTCATAAAACCCGCCTGTAATTAAAGCCTAGGTTTATCATTGCAGCTGTCCAACAGCCATGTTCAAGGGTTATCGCTTGGAAATGAAAAGGTGTTTGGGGAATGCATCTGCACTGTGCATGCGCACAGGAGCCACAGAGGAGAGGGAACCCTCCTAATCAGTTTTGGTAAACTGCCCTTCTTCTCCTGCCCCCTTTAATTATGCTGTTAATTCTACAAAATTATAGTGCTAGATTGTCTCATTAGGAGAGAGAACAACATGATAACTATATAATTGATATGCTGGGCCCCCCAAATATAAAGTGCTCTTATCTTAAATCTTTAATTACTGTAATTGCTTTGCCTTGTTTATTAAGGAATGAAGAAAAAATACTTAATAGTTATTAGCCAAAGGTCCCCCAGCTTACCATTTCTGTGCTCTTCAGTACTTTTCGATCAGTTTGTCTGAAGGTCTCTTGTTTAAGCTTTGTCTCGATTCCTTAGAGGAGTGCATGATTCCTACCAGGCAGGCTAGACTCTCATTGCTTTTGTACAGTAGTTGTTCTCCTTTTCATTTTCCTGGGAGCTCTGATACAGCGCATGTGGGAAAAGCTGGAATAGCTGGGGCAAACGGGCTGGGCAGCCCTCTTGATGAGTGCGGTAATAACAGAAAAAAAGGGGCCCGTCCTTCAGTGCTTGGTGCCCAGGCAGGGAACATCTACTGCTCAAATCCCTCAGCAGTTCCAAGTATTTTGTCCCTTGCAAATGGGTCCCCCGACCCTCCTGCCCCAAAGAGGGGGAGGACTGGCCATTTCCACCTGCCCAAGAGCAATGGATGGGAAGTGACCTGACCCCACTGTTGCACAGCCCTGCTGGAGGGAGCAGGCTCTGGCTCTGGTCCCAGCGTCATTAGCAGCCCAGGGACTGGGGTGGAAGGTGCGATGGGGCTGGCTCCAGAGACGGCAGCGGCATCACGAAGGCTAGACAGCTCGCAGACATGACAGCTGGGGCCCGGCAGAGACAGTGCCCCATCTGCTTTCTGTTTTTAATTCACCTGTTGTATCCTCCCCGATTGGTGATGGATTGGGCTGAGGTTTTATTGTCTCCCACTGAGAGGAAGAAATAGGTTAAACTGTGATAGCAGGAAAACAAGGTCAGGGCCTAAGCAAATCTGTGTTTTCCTCTTGTACCCCTGGATGGCCCTCATGCACACCTCCATGCACTTACGTTATAAACACTTGCACTATTGCTGTGGACATTGTTGCCTTTTCTTTTTTCTCCTATTCCCACTTTCCTTTATCTTGACTATTTCCTTCCATTGTTGGCACAAGGGAATGCTTACTGCTACTTTGAGGTCTGGGCATCGGTGAACAAAAGACTCTAGAGATTAGAAGAGTAGTCGGAAGCTTAGTTTCATGGCTGGTCCTTCACCCTAGCCTTTGACGGTGATTTCCTCTGTGATCTTAGGCAATTGCCCATGGTGACGGCCTTCAGAGGAGGTCTGAGGCAGAGAAGACCTGCCTCATGATGTTCTTGCAGTCCTAGAAAGGAGCAGGGACCTTTAACTGCCACTGAAGTTAGTGCATTTCAGTGCACGCCAACTTATTTCACAACCAAGTCCTTGCAGAACTGTGTCACTTTGCTGTCTTGCACATAGGTAATTAACTTAAGGAACCCAGGCCTCACACTGAAGTGAGCTTGGCTCATCTACTTTGAAATCCAGGTGACCCAAGCTTAAAGGTGAATGTTTTTATCTTGCAGTGAGACCCCCTTGAGTCCTCTTTAGCCTGCTTTGCAGGGTGTGCTAAGTAGCCTTTGTGTTACGCCTCCTGTCTGGAAGACAGAGGACTTAAAATCTTGTCTCATATAACCAGAGGCATCTGCTTGAGCTTGATACCGTAGCTTGATACCCAGACTGTAAGCACTCCGCTCTGAAGATTACTGGGACAGCATTGCAGAGGAAAATCCTTTTCTTTTGATCAGATTTCGCGTTCCTGAAAATCTTGTTCTTTTACAACCTTGCCTACATGCAACGGTTGCATTGTCTTAATTACTATGGTTTGCTTAAGTTGTACGGACTCCTGGTGGGAATGCTGTCTGGCTGGGAAAATAGTTTTTCCTATTTGGGGAAAAGAATGCTGTGAGTACAGGGCCTTTCTATACTGATGCACCTATGTGATGTGTACAGTTATTTAGTCTTAATACTACTGGCATAGCTGAACTGGTACAGGAACTGTGTAGAGCAGACTTCAGTTAGAAACTTCGGCTTCATGAAGCCTTTTTTCCTTTCTCACAGACTGTTAACTGAGACACCTCTCCCCAGCAAGCTAAACTAAAAGTTACTCCAGTCTGCTTTTTTGTTACCGCTTTCTGGTTTATCCTAGACACAAAATAAGCAATGCAGAGGAAGCCTGAGACTACAAATTCTATTGCTCTGCAATAGTTTGGGGAGTATTAACTTTCTTACAGTCATGGGGAGATTCCAACCAACATTGACAAATGCATTACCTCAGGAACAGCTTGTGAGCTTTTTCACGTGGAGGCTCAAACTGCCTTTAAGGATCTCCCTTAGTTATCCCAAGAATCTCCAAACGGAGGAAAGCCAGTGTAGCCAGACAGTAGGGTTCAGCTTTAACAGTAAGATCCTCACATGCTGTTGGATTTAAGCCCAGCATTGTCTTGTGGGTGCATGAATTTAATTTCTATTTTAAAGACTGGCCTAT
>NW_009260796.1:466463-473178 GCF_000687185.1 Egretta garzetta
TGGGGTAGGTTAGTAACTGCTCACGCACAGCTTTGTCCAAGTCCCCAGCAAAATGTGATGGCATGGCTAATAATAAGAGCCAGTAGTACTTAAGTACCTGTTTAAAATGATAAAAGTTTTTGACCTGACCTGTCTCTGAAGGAACCCTTATGGGATATCAGTAAGCATGTACACTGGACTGAGTAATGGGCAGGATAGGTGCAAATGGACACGCATAGCAAAAATGTCTTTGAAATGCTTTTATTAAAAAAAAAAAAAAAAGGATTAGGAGCAAAAGCAGGAGCAGCTTGTACAATGAGAGCAGACAACAGGCTGGGTTCCTTGCCAAATACTGCTCTGGAATAAAAGCCATTTTGAGGAGAAATAACAAAAATTGCCCTGTAACAGGGTGTCTGTGCACTGAGAAGCAGATTGCTGGAGAACCTCATCATGCCTTTACGTCCTTCCTCCTTTTTTTATGTCGCTCACCCCCACCCCCCCAAATCTGCTCTGTCTGTGTCAGCAGCGTGACCCTGGTGTGTAGCTCTGGGCATGGGTGTTATTTCAGACCAGAGGGGAGAGCATTTGAAATGAAGGTGCTTACTGAAGGAATGGTGGAACACTGTCTCCTTGCCCCTGTTCACACATGAACACAGATAGAGTCCAGACAGGGACAAGCTGCTCTCCCCTGTCCCCCACATCCCACACCTCGCAGACCAGCTTTACGGCATTCTCCTCACTCAGCGTCCATTTTCTAATAGTGGAATTACTGACCTCCACTAAGCCCTAATGGCTAGCGCTGTCAGCCTTTCCACTGCCTGCCTTTCTGAGTAGAAAGCTATTTCTTACATCCCATAAGGCTGTTGCTCTTTGACTCCCTAATTGATTGAAGATCAAACCCAAGCACCCCCCCATTATATTTGTCACACGCACCTGCTTGTAATTCAGAGCCGTGAGGGCCCGATGCCTTATTGGCGGATGTGCAATGTACACGATGCTGCCTTTGCCTTCCTTCTCTTGCTTAGCCTCTTCTTGCAGCGCTCTCAAATGGTTCCCCTGGTGCTGCCCTGGGATGAGAGCTGTGTGACATCCCCCTTCCCGGTGGAGCCCAGTTTCATGGTGGGATATGCCACACAACACTGCTTTTTACCTGCTGCCAAAGCCAGAGCATGTCTGGGCTCTGGGCTAAGCCGACAGGGCTCTTCCAGGCAGCACGCAACTGAAGAGAGACTCGACACATGGCAGAGCAGGGCTCTGGGCTCCAGCCATGAATCAGGCTCATAGATTAGATTTGATAACCCTTCTTCTAATTGCCATACGGCTGGAGACGTGTTTTGCTGCTTTATGACACTTTTCTTTCACAGCTTCCACTGGTTATTTTCTGTCAGTCCCTTCTTCCTTCCTCTGCAACCCGTTATTTTCTCTTCGCCTTTCTCTTTTGTCCCTCCTTCCCCCTTTTTCTCTGAACCATGCACCACTTAATAACAGTCACTATATTCAATAAATATATTAAAGATTCCTCTGGGAAGCAAAGGCTGGACTTGATCCAGAGTGCCAGGAAGCATGTCATTGACCTAATGAGGACATATATTTGAGGGGGGGGGGGGGAGAGAGAAAATGACTACTTATTTCTCAGGGATGCCGCAGGATAATATATAATAAACAGCAAGAAATCCCTTCTTGCCCAGGAGGGAGATAGGAGACCAGAAATAAGGTGAAGTGTGAGAATAAAAGCAAAGGAAATCTTGACCCAGAAGTGCTCTTGGCTGCTCTCTGTATCTCCTTCTATCTGACCCTTGCAACATCAATTCCATGGTAGAGAATAACCCAGACGCCCCAAGCCCAAGTCTCAGTCCTGCTGTGACCTTTAGGCCATTCTTCCGGCCATCCTGTACGAGGTTTCCTGGAGGAGCCTACCCCTGTTCATTGCCTGCACAAGCTTCTTAATGTTGGCTGCCTGAAAATAGCATGCCGTGGATGTAGGGAGACTGTGGAAGCTGCGACAGTGAGAAATGTGAAGAGTAGGGAGGAGAGAGGGGCTAGCTCTGACCACCCAACCAAGCAGCCTGCATAATGGCACCTGCAAATATATCTTCCCAAACGGCTTCCCTGCAGCATTGCCATTTGCATTGCATAGGCTTCACCGTGTGCCGAAGTGCTCTGTGTTTCCATGCAAGATGGTGGTGCGCAGGGCCTGACCCTGGGCGCCTTGAGTTCCCAGTGCCCATGGTGGCGGTGGGTGGTGCCAGTTGAACAGAAGCCCTTAATTCACTCTTTTGCCAACGCGTTCCCTTTGGTGCAGTCTTCTAAACCAGAGGATGTGGGGAAACCTTGTCAATATTTTTCTCTTCTCTGTGGCCTCGCCTATGCTAGAAAATTGAAAGGTACAGACAAACTCCATCCAAAGGAAGTGTTGGTCTTGTAATTAAATGGTAGTAGAAAGGGAGAGTTGTGGGTAGGAGATGGAGCTGTGATGGGTTCTCCTTCTGGTGTTAATGACCTGTTCCTGTAGCTGGATGCTGCCCAGTATTCTCCACACTTACATGGCACGTGTACTGGTTACTGCAGCACGCACCTGGGACAGGGAGCGAGCCAAAGGGAGCAGCAGAAAGCAAGTTGGCCACAGTGCAGAAGCTCAGCTGTAGAATGAGGTTGTTGCTGCCCCTGGAGTGACGAGACGCTATGGGGGTGCCTGACTCGCTCTCTTGGCTTCTTCCCTGGTTGCCACTCTGGTGTTGAAAGCTTGCAGGGACTGTTAGGGTAAAAACGAAACGACAGGGAAGGGAAAAAAACAACTTTGAAATTAAAAACTATCCCAGCTGCTCTCCATTATTTTGCCAGCTCTGTCGCTTTCTTTTCTGGGCTGGATTCTCATTCCAGTACAGGCTCCAGAGATGCCTTGAATAGCCCCAGCTCTTTCCAGTTCATTTTTTTTCTGGTTCACATACATATATAAGCATTTCATTCTTTGTGCAAACCAAACCCTGACGTTCTAGTCCCTCCTTGCTGAGGCACCTGGTGCAGCAGTTTGTTAATTCCTGTGCCTTGCAGACCCCTCAGGCTGCCCTCCCCGCTTACGAAGCTGTGCAGGGAACACAAGTTCTTACAAAGCTTTTTGGTTGCTGTGGGGCCCACGTCGTCATTTTATTGAGCGCTTTCTAACTGACCACACTCTGCTGAGGCCTTGGCTGGGTGAGGAGGTGGGAGAGACAGTAGCAACTCCTAGTGCCTTTGCTTGCCTGGCTATGGTTTTTATTTTTTCCCCTTCCTTCTCTGTTATTAATTTGTAAGGGACTGGCTCCTGCTCACCACTCTTTATGCACCCCAAAGACGGGCCTCTGTAGCTGATAGTTTGCAAATTATTAGTAATTTGATTTCAATTGGAGGAATAACCCGTTAAAGCAAGACGTACATTAGCCTTGGAAATCTAATTGGGGATAACAGCATAGAGATGTGGAGTGAGTGCTTGGTTCTGCTCTCTACCCCTCTCCCCTCCCCCCCCAAAAAAGATAATTAGGATTTAATTTCATTCTCACCTATTCATTTGTCTAAATATGGGTGTTTAATTATCCATCTCAGCAGATAGATGTTCTGCCTCTATGTGGATCTGAGCTATTCCTTTGCTTTTCCCTCCCCCCAGCAACTCTCTGATGCAGTCATCCTATACTTGGAAGTTTAGCTGTGCTAAGTCTTACTATGAGCCACGCCTTTGCCTGACCCTGAGGATCACAATCTGCCCCCTTTGGCGGTGCCATGGCTGGGAGGTACCTGCCTACCTGCTTCTTGGCATTTGGGTGGGATGTGGACCCTTCCATTAAGGAACAGGCTGTGCAGACCCAGGATCTGAGTCAGAGAGCTGGAAGTGATGACAGTTCCCAGTGTGGATGGGAGCTTTTGAATGAGGTATATTAGCTGCATGGATAAAGGAACGTTGCAGCCCTGCATTGAGAGTCCGGTATGAAGAACACTTTTTACCTGCCAGGTAGCATTACAGTAGATGGATGCCTACTGCATGTTGTGAGCTCCAGAGCTGAGCATCAGTGGAAAGGAGAGGCACGAAGTCAGCTGAGGCTTAGGGTGAGGCAGCACGGTTAGTGGTGCGGACAGGCTCCGTGAGAGCCCCAGGGAGCACACACAGGGGTGCAGTGGGAGCACATACGTGGTCCAAAGCGGACTGTGGCCCACTGTTAGGCTCTGAACACCACCTGGAGGAAATGCATGTTGCCTCGGAGGGAGGCCCAGGGGGCAGGTCACCTTAACCACAGGTTTGCTGAATTGTCATTTTTTCATCAGGAAAGGGACCATGGAGTTTCAATCGGACAAACATGGCATTTAATTTACATACAGCTCAAGGCCAAACCCTTTGAGTTTTTTTAAGGGCACGGAAGGATGTTTTATGGACAGAGAAACAGGAGAAACACAAGGTTCCTTTTCAGATTTGCAGTTTGATTTCCAGCTGGTCCCACAGAGTTCATTGCTGTGCAGGATTTGGAGCTCTCCCCACTTCCACTGCGCAGTGCCAGGATCTGATTTCCACAGTGCAAGGTGCTGAGCTGGAATTAAAGGGGGTTTATGAAGGTTTTGTGTATGTAGGAAATCTTGTATTCTAGGGAGCAGTGTGAAATCAGACTTCCCACCCTCTACCGGTTCCACCAGTTCCACTCTCTTGTGAGCAGGCCAGACCCTTCCTGGGCCTGTCAGGGCCATAAGGGCTTTGGCTGGCTTTAATTTGCTTTGAACTTTGGATTCAGATCAGCTTACCTGGGAAGTCCACATGTGTCCCAGAGTTTCAGTTAATGGAAATTTTACTCAGTGCCCCAGTCTGGCCTGTCCCTTCCAGAGAGTTTTCAAATGTTGTCTGAATTTTAACTTAGAAGAACAACCGTTATTGCTGTAAGCTCAATAGCTGGGAAGTACCTATTCCATTTCTGGTTTTGCAAATAAAATGCTGGGAAAATGGAAAGCTAGAGTAGGCTTTCTAAACTGCTACATATGAGGAAGAAGAAGAGTAGGAAAAACTAGGTACATGTGGAAGCACAGTTCTGACGACAGCTTTATTGGTGGGAGTTAATATCTACTGAAATCTAACAACCCCCTAAAACAACTACTCAGAGAGCTCCCCTTCTGAGCCACTCTTGCAGGAAGAGCACAAAAGATATGCTATCGTATTAGTAAAACTTGTAGCAGCATCATGTCTTGGATGTGAAATGATTTCCGTGCCAAGAGTTGTTTTCAGTTGATTTCTGAACTAGGCTGAAGCAGGGGCACCCATTCAGGAAAGCACTTAAACGGACACTCAAGCCCGAGTTAAGTCCCATTGACTTCACTGGTCATGCTTAAGTGTTTTCTGGCCCAATTCAAAGCACGTTCAGATTGGAAGAAAGGCTCTCTTTTACTTTAGCAGGCTTCAGATTAGGCTTTTTCTGTATCAGATGGTCTTCAGCTACACACCGTTGCTTTTTCTAGTTGAGGACAGGGGCAGGACTGCTACAGGGATACACAAAATACGCAAAAGCGCATTTGGCCTCTGCTACTTGTGATAGTTGCAGCCACTTCTGTTTAATGCTTTTGGGAACCTACATCTGCAGGAGCTGATTTATACGCACAGCTAGGAACCAGCGTGTTCACTGGCAGATGCTGAGAGATGTAGAAGTGGGTTTGTGCAAGGATATGGGCTGCCTTGCCAGTTTGGTCTCAAATGGCTCATCAATCACATCGACGTGGAAAAACAGTGGTGGTCACAGACCTCCTCTGGGTGGCGGGGGAGATGAGTGCTCCCTGATACTGAGGGGAGACACCAGACCACAGAAGGTCAAGCATCTGCCTTAGCCCTCTGGGTTGGTGTAGATGCTGTCTAGCAGCAAGGGGGAAAAAAAAAACCCAACAGAAAAACAACCCCCTTGGCTGCTCTTTCTTAATTTAGGATATTGTTCATCAAGAATCTGGTATTCATGCTTGTCAGCAGGCAGAGTGACAGAATATGTGAAATTAATTTCCGAGGTGGGAAATTGCTAATAATTTATTTACAGCTGGGGCGGGTGTGGAGGAGGGATTGTAGTACAGACATATTTGGGTTTTCTTCATAAAGTGTCAATGCTTAGCTCCTTCTGCTTCCTCCGAATGTGTCCTATTAGTTGAGACAACATCCTCCAGGCCCTATACCTATTAGGGAGGCTGCATGCAGCAAAGAGAAGTTCTCTCACCGCTGTAGAGCTCACCTGGAGGTCTCATGTACAGCACTGTGAGTCCTGCTGGGGACGCTCGGGACTGCCGTGGGTGTGCAGCGTGGCTCATCACAGCGCCCCACAGCTCAGAAGGCGGCAGTAGTTGTGGTTGAGAGCTAGGGCGAGGGAGTTGGAGAGGACCATGGGTGGGTTGTCGTGATGGAGCAGCTCTTTTAAGTGGCAATAGATGCAGTGTTCAGCGTGTGCCATTGACCTCTCTGTTTGTTTGTTAACAGGATACACACCCACTGGGATTTAAACATCTCCTTCCGAGAGACCTCTTGCAGGTACCATTTTGGGGCACCCTCTTTGTATGGTAGGCTAAGAGTTTATGATACGTTACTGGCATATGGATGCTGTTAGATGTAAATTAACATTTCTAACTGTCAGTGCTGTGGTTTTTTTTCTTCCTCCTTTGTTCCTCTTTCTCCCCTTACCACATATCCTTTCTTTTGTTTTTATTTTGGGGAAAGTTGTCTGTGGGGGGGAAACAGGCTCTTTTGTATCGGAAG
>NW_009260796.1:473338-506616 GCF_000687185.1 Egretta garzetta
AAATAGATTAGACTTGCAAAGAAAGCCCATTATTGGTTTTGATGTATTTATTCTGGTCCCTTTTTGGAAGAATGCAAGGTTGGGGCGGCCCAGATCTATTTCCTGACATAAGAAACATGGGAGTCTGCATCTCATTTGTAAAAGTGATCCTTTGCACAAAAGGCTCCTGGAAGGCCAAACTGATGCTCCTGAATCGCTCAGGAGTTGCAGAGTTGTGCTTAGCCAGCTTAAAGCAGCGCTACCTTAAAAGGGGGGCCTGTGTCTCCAAATGACAAGAACCACCGGACGACCGATGCTTTAGATAATGTGATACCACTGAGACACCTTGCTCCTACAAAAACTTGCGCATGTAGGCGTCTGACTGCAGCGTTGAAGTATGAAGTGTTGGAGCACCACGTTTTGCAATGTGAAGTATGACTGGGTTGAGCTACAGCTGCAAAAGTGCAGCACAAGAGCATTTACAAGGCACCTTGGGAAAAAGTTGACATTCAAAAAAATGACAAGTGCTTTACAAAGCATAAATAAAAGAAATGACATAGAAGTCTGAACTGGGAGATGAGAAGAATTGCCAAACCAGTCTGGTATATTGGTTTTAGACTCTGGTTTCCTGCAGTAGCAGATACCCAAAGAAGGTGGAAATTCATAGACTGAAGATCCCCAGTTACAAACATGAATATTCCTTTGTGACCTCTGGGTCGGTTGATATCCCGAGCATGGTACATTTTCTTTATGTGTTGCTAGTAGTCATAAACTTTTCTAATCCTTTAAAAATAGAGCTGCAGAAATTTGCCTCTGCACTAGAAAAAGAAAACTGGAATTTTGAAATTTCTCTTTTATACTCAGTTGCCAAATCTGAGTGAAATAGTTGAGCCCGTCAGGTGCTGCTTGTTGTCTAAAACAAGAAAAAACAATCTGTGCAGCTGTGCAACTTCTTGGGGAGCACAGAACAGGAGGAGGTAGACAGGGAGCAAAGCAATCCAGAATTTGGTTCTGTATGTGCTTCATACGTATGTGGATACTGTAGAAATCAGGAGCTGGTCCACTGGATCTACTTGCAAATAGCAGTCCACTAATTTTTTTTTTGTTTTGCTAAAAGTAGTTTCTGATGCTTTGTGTAAACTTCCTGTTCAGTTAGAGATTTAAAAACAGTAGAAAAATATTATCCTTACTGCTCCTCCTCCTCCTGGAAGTGCCCACTGCGTGCTAGACACTTCACAAACATTTAAGAAATGATTCATACTCTGTAGAGATCAGATTGTCTGGACAAGGGAGTGCAAATAATTTCATCTGATGCCTTTTGTGGCAAGACTTAATGTGTGTAAGACTCAGTGCAGCAAATGCAGTGTTTACTCAAGAGGACGTTGTTTAAGAGCTTGAGAGAGACATACCTATCAGTATTGTGGCTGACGTGGGTGTTTCTCTGTTCTATCTGCGAGCCTCAGAATGTTTTGCAAATTTAAGCATCGGTTACAGGAGCAGAGAGTGTTAGAAATTACTTCTATCACACGCCCTGCAAATGCAGAGCTGACAAGCTCTGTCCCCGTTCTGTGTCCTCTCCAAAAAAACCTGTGGCACGAGAGTGAAAGTGGGCAGCAGAGAAGTGAAGGACCAAGTCTCTGTCATTTTAACCCATTCACACATACCCTCTCCCTCCCTCCCCCAACCTGAGGACACTTTGGGCTGTTCTGTTGGCATCGTTGGCGTGTGAAGGTCATAGCCTAAACTGTGCACCCAGAGAGACAAGTCCATCCATGTTTAATTGAGTACTGGAGTATGAATTAAGTCTTGGCCTCCCCATGAGGCTCAGTGGAGGCAGTGGGGAGTGAAGGGCAGGAAATCTGTACTGATTCATCCTCCGTTTGGGAACGAGAGAGGGCAGAGGCATTCACTGGTATTTAAGTAAGCACGGACTTTGGCCCTGAAGCATAAACCCCCTTAATTCCTAAAATTCACAATGCTAAGAGCACAGAACCCCACCCTGATCAGCAAGCATCTAGAAGCCAGTCCAGAAGGCACAGCACTCCTATAAAAAACAGTGGAAGTTTTTTGTATGGGAGCCTTTAGAATAAAACCCCTGGTTTGTTGCTATAAGCTTTGGGGACTCTAAAATACAAAAGAATGGATTCCTTCCAGGCAGACCTTTTCATGATAAATTTCAGCCTAGAGAAAAGTTTTATGGCTGAGTTATAAACTCCTAAAAGGCAGAGGTTTGTAATGGAAGTGCTGACACAAGCCTTAATTAAGAGCCATGTGAACAACGGTTCTGCCCAATGGCAACTAAGGGCGCAAACACCTTTGGAAACTAGAATGCCTAGCTTAAAAAAAAAATCTGAACTTTCAATGCATAGAATAGGATAATGGCCTGATTTTTATGTCAACCAGTACACTTTTGGGGCTTCCTCAGCTTAACTGTTTGTTCCCTTCAGTTTAGCTCTCTCCTGGCAGAAACATCAGTAGTTCTTCCTGGGAACAGTTGTTTTGCTTTTGCAGATTAAATGGTTAGTCCAACTATCAAAAACTGTGCCCATCCAGCTACTTCAGAAGAAAACACGTTATGCTATGTGGCAGAGAAAGTCATTTGTGTGTTCATGTGTCGGTACAGGAAAAGGTTGTGTGTATTTATATACGTATGTATTTAAGTGACCTGAATTGCCACACAGTTCCGTAAAACATCTGGCATATGTAAAGTGCATCACGGGGTGGCAAAAGGGTTTAGCTGACCTTCGTTGCCAGTGACCTGCAGAATTCAGCACATGGGAGTCACGCAGGTCATCCCAAACCCATGCCAGGAAAGCATTACGAAGCACCACACGGGCATGAATACACACAAGTCACCATGCTATTTTAAATCAAGCAGGTCTGAGAACTGCCATTCTAATTTCTCTGCCTCTTTGGCGTAAGTTTGTCTTTGATCTTCCTTTCCAAGTTGTCAGAGGATACCTGGATTCATTGGCTTTAGCCACCTTAGAATTGCTGTCTGCGTTGCCCTGGATAAAAAGACATTTAATTGGGTACAAATCATTCTATATGCAAAGAACCAAGAGCTCAAGATAGGGGAATTGTCCTGAAAGGGGAGATTAGGATCTCTCCTTGTCTTGCCAGGTGCTTTCCCCCCTTCCCTTGTAAGCTTTGAAGTTAATACAGGTTTAAGTTTTTGTTTACAGCTGGACTTCCTTTCAGATTGCCTTTTTAAGGTAGAATTCCTGTGTATGGACATTTTGTTCCTGGAATAATTTGCTGAAATGTGTTAAAGTTGTTCAGTAAATGGCGCACTTCTCCTTTTATTTCCAGACAAGCCTGTCAAATTTTGAAATAGTAAACATGAGGTTGAAGCCTGGTCTCTGCCACAAGATGCCTACTCTCCGCTCCCGTTGATTTCGGTGTGAGCTGCAGTTGCTCAGCACCGCAGGCAGGATTACCTTCCTGAGGTTGAGGCATCTCATGAAAATAAATTGGGGAATGAAAAGGAGTTCCAGGGAGGAAAAGGATTTTCCTTCTATTTGTTGCCACTTGATGTCTTGAGGGAACTGCAGGGAGGTGAGTGAGAAATAGATAAGAGGCCATGCGTGTTAATACCATGCAGTGATGCAGCTCAGGATGGAATAAACATTTTGCCCACCTGAGAATTTCAAGACACTGTCGGTGCAATTAAGCCATTCCTGTTTCCAAGGAAATGAAGATTTGTTTAGTGTTGCCCTTGTTAAAGATGTCCTGACTGGTGGAAGAGAAGATGGTATGTAATTTGGTTAAAGCTGCATAAAAAGACAAGGAGCATAGCAGAGAATTGAGCTAGGCACCTGGACGTTCAGCCACATGCTGTAGCCCTTGGCTGTGTGGTAAGCAAACACTGAAGGAATATCCGAGGCAGCATTCCTCAAAGTCCTGCACTGGTGCAGGCATAAAACGGTGACAAAGGAAGAGGCAGGAGCATGCAGGAGAGTCTCTTCACTGCCGGATGAACAAAAAGGCACTTGAGGGGACACTCCAGGCTTACTGGGCCTGCCAGGGGATAGTTGTATCCAGGTACATGCCACACGAAGGCTGCGTAAGGAGATGGAAGGAAAACAACAGCATCATTTGCCCAGAACAAATAAAATGCATTTAACAACAACACAGATTACAGTGGCGTGTAACCAGCCTTTCTGGATGGGTGTGAACCACATTAGAATGTATTTTAGACAGACGGACATTTGGCCAAGAGCCTGTGTATCTATGTGTATGTTTAAATCTGACTATAACATACTTAGTGGGCCTTTCCACGTTTATTTAACCCTAACACAGACCCTTCCTCAGCCAGAACTGAGCTTAAATCTGGTCTGTGTGGTACAGCTGCACACTTCTTAGAAAACTGTGTCTAAGGAGGTATGAAACAGGTTAGTCAAGAAGGAAGAGGACATTGAACAAATCAGGCCAAGTGGGAGAAGCAGATGAAAAATATGTGGGAAATGGGACAGGAGAAGAAAACTAAAGGGAAATTCACTGATTTAGCTCATTCCCTTGGAAGATACACAGGGAGAGAAAGAGAAAGCAGGAGAGGAGAATTGAAAAGTAGATGGTTCTGAACATGTCAAGGCTGATCCTGACTCAGCAGAAAGTATTGCTGTGTGATGCAGGTAACGTTATCAAGTGCCAGGGCATCCTGCTGCTCTGCCCTTTAAGGATTGATATAGGATGGCTTCTGGGCTGTCTATTTATTTATTTATTATTCCTAGTAAGCTTTTGCCTTTTAATCTAGGAGACCTGAAGTAGGTACTAAAAGGTCACAAGAAGTTTTTAGCACCTGGAAGCTAGATGTGACCCCTTTACGCCCCGCAGTCTTCAGCATCTGCTGCTAAAAGGACTGGTATTTGTCGGATAAGCACCTTTACGTTACAGCAGAAAAATCAGCCAGTGGCAGAGGGACAGGAGTGCCTTCAAACGGGGACCTGCCTTCACCCTTCTGTGTCAGTCACTGATTTCTGCCTCGACACCAACGGACAGCAGGGCTGAAGCAGTAGCCCCAATTTGAAAAGCTGATGGTGAGCTGAACTAAACAGAATGAGTCAGATTTTGCCCATCTGATTGAAGTCAGGGCAGAGAAGACCGGTGAGATACCAACTGTATGTAGACCTGCAGAGCTGTTTCTGTAACTCCTGATGACTTTGGAGGACAACTCTTGACTGTATGCTATAGAAAGCTAAAAAAGATCCCAGTGAAAGACTGCATATTAATCATGACCTCTGAATTGGCATGGGGAGGATGCTTGTTTAACATGAGGCTGAATTTGGCCCTTCCAGATTATTTCTGCAGTGGCTTTGGGACGTAGGCTGCCTAAGGAAATGTTTTAATCCTCATCATCTTGGCGGAATATACAAAGAGCTCTCACCTTAGTGACTGTTAAAGCTGTGAACCAGGACGTGGTTCCTGAAGGCAAAGCCAATAAATACAAGGAAGCTCTTGGCTAATGCCACTGTTGTTGGCAGTCAGGGCATGGCTATGTGGAGACAATATGTTGGAAAGAAAAGACTTTCCAGATGGGCAAACTCTGTTTGTTGATCAGTGACATACCTGTCTGATTTTAGACAATAGTGGCCCAACAAGTAAAGGGAGGTGTTCTTTTGTTTAACTGGAAGAAGAGAAGTAAAGTAAATCCACACCAAATCCATATAGTTGATAGACATTAACAAGAACGTTCTGTGTCAGAATGAAGAGCATTTGGGAAGGTTCAGCCAAGGAGCTAAGCCTTCAGTTCTTTAGAAAAAAATAGGAGCAACCTTTGCGTTGCTTGTGTTTGATCACCCACAGAAGCATCCGTGTGAAGTTTGAAAGTGTAGATACTGAGATGAAATGGGAGGAGCTGCTATGTAGGGGCCTGATGTTCCACCAGCTGCTTTTTGGGGACTTCAGATGGCAACAGACTTCTGCCTCTATGTTACAGAGTATATGGTTTCCTTTTATCTGTGGATCTAACCCCCCAAAAAGACTGGTACTGGCAGGAAACAAAAGGTGTTCTTGACACCATCTTGCCAGAAGGCACTGATGAAATTCACTTCTAGAAGTTGCTGTATTCCTGGACTCCACAGAGGCTTCTGGCAGGACGCACCCCAAAGCCCATGTGAGTGGGTGAATTAGGCCTGGGATGTTCAAGGAGTCATGCAGAGCAGAGTTACTGAAGTAGCTTCTGCTTCGCCCTTTCCCGTAGGGATAAGGCCAAGCAAGGCCTTATGGGTGGCCTTGTTTGTGCAGATTCTGAAACGAACATACTTGTAGGGAAGAATGGATGAGCAGGGAGGAGAAAATCACTACCTGTTGGTTTGCTGAAAAGTATTATTTAATCTGAAAGAGTTATTTCATCATTATTTCATTAGCAGTACTTTCTGCTCTTGTATTCATTCCCAGGAAGCTTCATTTGGCTATAGGGATGGGTTAGGGAAAGGAGACCATTTGTGTACTAGCAGAGATTCAGAGAAATGCTAAAGGTGAATAGGTAGGTGATAAACTAGTTTTTAACTTTAATTTTAAATCTAGAAGAATACAATTATATTTCAAAGCAGGTAGGTGAGAAAAGCTGTTAGATACCTACAGGGCAAGAGGGAATGTGTAATCAAGAGTGATGCTCTTCATATGTATCCCCAGTATGTTGTCATTCTCTTTAGCGTATCTATCATGGGAGTCGGGGGGTATCACGGACAGTTTGTAGGGCAGCTGGAAGGATTCGGGATAAACCAAGCATGTGAAGGCATCTTAAGACTTTGGTATATTGTTGAGATATACCTAGGCTTGGTTGCAGCTTTTGGGGAGCATTCTTGATACATTTCAGCTGCATACAGCGATCGAAAAGAGAACGTATCCTTCTGCCTTTAGATTGTACGTTGGATCAAAACTTCCAGGGCGTGTTTCTGGCATAGGAGGTTTTCTGACCTCCCTCTTCACATCCGACTGTGAAATTGAAAGTATTCAAATATGTCTGTCTTGTCCTTAATACATTGGATGTGTAAGCGATTCCTGTAGATCATCAGTTCCCACTGTTCATTCTCTAAACTTACACCCTATCACCCATTTGAAATTGTTCATCTGAGTATTTTAATATTTCATCAGTTCAAAGCAGGCGGCTTAATGAATTGAGAAAATGAGGAGAATTTGGGATATTTAAAGAGACCTTATATCCATTAGGCACACCAGCTGCGTGTCAGCGACACATTCTTTTTATTGGCTGAGCAAAACTTTTCTATTTGTCTGTTACTGAGGAACATTGGAACGCAGCATCCAGACAAGTCCAAAACTTCAGGGAACACTCTGCGTGTCAGCAGGACAAGCCCATTGATTTTGGTGCAGATCAGACGTGCCAAAAAACCGCGTCAGGGGAAAAATCAGGACCTCCAGGCTGCCTGGTGCTGCAGGCAGAGGAATCGTTTGGCCCTTCCCTGCGCTTGCTTGCATGCACAGGAGCAGCTGCTTAGCTTAGAGGGTGAGGCTGGATGTGACTTGGATTCTGACAAGTAACAGAGTTTCAGAAGTATTTTTTAAGGGACGAGTTTGGAGGTTCAGCATGGGAGACCTAGGAACTGAAGGAAATTTGGGGTAAGCACGGATGATTAGGTTGGTGTTAATGACAAATTGGGGAATGGAGAGCAGGGTTTATAAATTCGTGGGGGAATACATTGAGCCCCTGGGAAATGGTGGAAAGGAAAATGAAGAGACACTGATGCTCTAGGATGAGGGAGGGATCCAATGTGAGCTGCAGGAGTCCATGGAGCAGGGAATATTGGAGTTTGACTCACAAGGTCTGTACAGCGAGGAGGCAGGGGAAGAACAGAATGGAGACGATTTTAGGTATTAATGAAGTGCACTTGACTCTCAATCAGGGGTTGTCACAAGTATGTGACACCCCACCCTCCAACTGCATTTCTGCTTGCCATGGTTGCCTTTGTTATTCCCTTAGTGAAATTTTTTTTGTTAGTGGCCAAGATGAGCTGTAGCCTGTGCTCGGGGAGGGGGCAATCAATAGTATGGGCTTGATGGATGTTCAGAAGAAAAATGTTCAGACACTTGTAGTGGTTGTGGCAGATGAGCTGATGAAGATGGACCATTATGGGAAATCCTTCTGAACTCTGGTGAATTCGTGTCGGGTTGCTGCCCAACAGGTGTGTGCGTAGAAGGTAGAAGTCAAAGATGTTTTCAAGGGACTAGTCATGGGTGTACTTGGGTGCACATCTGCACTAAGAAAAAATGGCAGGCGGGAGAAAAGAGTCTGTAACTGACCTTCAGGCTTCTTGCCAGCTTGGGGTACTGGGGTCCATGTCCTTATGAGAGGAAATGAAGAAGAGAAGACTGAGAGGGGATCTCATCAACACATACATCAACACATCTTAAGGGTGGATGTAATGAGGATGGAGCCAGACTCTTCTCAGTGGTGCCCAGTGCCAGGACAAGGGGCAGTGGGCACAAACTGAAGCAGAAGAGGTTCCAGTTGAATGTGAGGAAAAACTTCTTGACTTTGAGGGTGTCCAAGCCCTGGCCCAGGCTGCCCAGGGGGGTTGTGGAGTCTCCTTCTCTGGAGATATTCAAAGCCCGCCTGGATGATGTCCTGTGCAACCTGTTCTAGGTGAACCTGCTTTAGCAGGGGGGTTGGACTAGATGATCTCCCGAGGTCCCTTCCAACCCTTGTCATTCTGGGATTCTGTGAAAATAGCACAAGACCTTCAGGTTTCCTGCCTCAGAAGGGAGCTGGGGGCAGTAAGACTGGCAGAAAGAGCAGGAGGCTGCTACCAACAGCAATGCCAGCATCATACAGGGATGGTGCTTCCCAGGAGCTGAAGCTGCCGCGCTCCTTTATCCTGCTGCACAGTAAGCTTTTTTGCTCCAAGATTACAACTGTGGTGGAAATGCAGGGTTCATGATGCGTTAGGCCTGTCTGATCGTTTTCCAAACTCAGAAGCCCTATCTGCATTACTGCACACAGGAGGGGAAATGTGAGGCTACAATGTCTAGCTTGGGCATCCCCCTTGCCAAATGCTTTTGTGGCACCTTAGTGGATGGGCACATGTCAAAGCCAAGTATCAGAGTCATGGTAGACTGGGTTTGCTCTTCATCTCAATGCTTTGTCTCTTCCCCATCTCTAGTCCAGCATCAGTGTGGTGTAGTTCCATCTTATTTTTATTTATGGGCTTGCAGAGAGCCAAATGACAAAGCAGGATTACAATAAAAACATCTTTATACTTATTTCCACCTAATTTTGGAGTTGCCAGCTCTACGGATCGTATTTATGAACTATCATGAACATTAATGAAATTTTATGAGCATTTTGCTTGGGACGTTGCAGGATGATTTTTTTCAAGATAAGTCCACAGGGAGAATTAGGGCTGTTTTGCCCATGGTTGGGGTTGGGATTTTCAGGCCTCTCAGCTCCCTCCAGTTGGTAAAACTTGTTTACCGCCCCTCTTTCCTCTTTTCCCTTTCCTTCCCTTTTTGCCTGTGTCTGATGGGTGACATCTCATCAGAAGGTGAAGACACCTGAGAGGCAGAGGTGGGGTGCTAGTAAATTGTTGTCTGTCAAGGTCTATCAAGACTCATGTCTAAGGAGGACAGAGAGTGACTGAGAGTTTTTTTTATCAATGATGACGTTTTAAAAGGCAACCAAAAGACTGAGCAACAAAAATATAACCAAGAAGGCCAAGGAATGAGAAGCAACTGTGCCCTGAGCTTTGCCTGCTGGAAAACATGCTTCTGTCTTCTGTCTAGAGTGCAGAATTCTCACGGGGTACAGCTTATTCCTGTGGTGGTGGAGGTAGGTGGGAGTCTTTCCATTAGCTTCAGCAGCCCCAAGCTGAATTCCAGAATAACAGGGCCAGTTGGCACTTGGTTGAGCATGTGGAAGTGCTGTTGAACACATTGCTGGCTCCAAATGTCAGTCACCAGGTAGATGCACAGTCTAGGTTTTTGCAGCAAATAGAGAAGTTAGAGATGAACTGGGGAGATAAGGAGAGGGAGCCAGAAAGTGCACCACAAGGGAGCTTGCCTCCCAGCAGTTGGCCACATTGCAGTTCATGAAGCGGCAGGTCAGAGGAGCTGAGGCTGCCCAGCTTATGCCAGAGAGGTCCTGGAGTGTGAGAAGCGGGGTGGGGAGAGGCACTAAGGCACAGAGAGGTCTGGAGGAAGGAGGCAGCCCCTCCACTCCTCAGAGCTGCCCGTACATACGCGCGCTTGCATCCAGCTTCTTTGCCTGGGGCTTATCTGCCTACCTCTGATGGAGAAGTGACACAGCCTGCCAGCGGGTCGTGCTGCCTGTTGTTTAACGGGGAAACAAACTCCGCTGCTCCCCCTTGCACCCCCCAGCCCCATCCACTTCTTTATTAGTCACCTGATCAGAGCCTTCAAATCCTTGACCCAAATCCTCCTGTGCCCAGCTTTAGGTCTTATCCTGCTCTGGCTGTTCTGTCCACCGTCGACCTGAGAGGCAAGGTATTGGCTGTGCGCTGTGTGATTAGGGAGATGTTGCTGGATGTTTTGAGCTGTGTGCAAGGTGATAAGCGGGAGTGAGGGAGGAGGGGAAGAGCCCTTGATCGGTCTGAGCTGCAAGCTTTCCCTGATCCACATCCCTTCTCTGTTTCTGCTGACTCAGTGACCCTAGTTTTACTGCCTGGGAGTGTCAGAGACGGTGACCTTGCCTGTCTGCTCAAGGACCTCTGGCACTCAAAGGCCACGCCAGGGCAAATCAAGACATGCTGAGGAGAAAGTTATTTTGCAGAATTTCTTATCCCAAGACGACTCTCAGCTCCACCGGACTGGAAGATGGTTAATCCTGTCCTGATTTGGTGCTGCGCATGTGGCAGGGAGTCAGAGCAGTCATCTTGTGAAATGTGCTTTTTTTTTTGCCTGGGTAGGAAGGTTTACGTGCTAGCAAGGAAGAAGCTGAGAGGATTCATCAGCTCTTGGGAATAAACAGCTTATTTTAGTCCCAGCCCACTCGATTCCATGTGGTTGTGGTTCTGAGATGGAGGGTCTCTATTTTTTTCCTGGTGGGCAGAGACACCGGTCACGCATTTTTTTCACTCTGAGCTGCCACTATTAACTGGGAGTACGACAGGGTGATTTTCTGACAGGTTCTGCGCAGGAGGTCAGGCGAGGTAGATATAACGGTCCCTTCTGGGGCTTAAAATCAATGAATCTGTGATTAAATGGCCCACAGAGGCTAGACATTGCAGGTTAAGGGAAAAGGAGTGATATTGGTGGCATTTTATGTGGGAGCTGTGGTCAGGTATTTTCTCTTGCGGCAGCACGATGGCCAGCAATCCCCAGGTCACGTCTGTCTGTCCAGGTCCTTTTAACGAGCCCCAGATTTACCTGCACACAGCAGGGAGACAGAAGGTGGATTTTTTTTCAGCGGCTGGGCTGGAGTGCATGTGTTTCTTTGGAAATTGGTTATTAGTTTTGGTTTGGGTTTAAAAAAAAATGCTAACTAAAAAAACCACGAGAGCCTTGGAGTTGTTACTTGACACCAGTCCTGCCATGACATAGTCGCGCTGTTGCATAAGGTTGTTCCTCAGAGCTGTAATGATGCAACAGTATTTAGAGACCAATCTGGGTTTTCCTTTTAATGGCTTCCATAAAAAGCTCGTTATTCCCTTCACACAGTCACTGACTGATTTACATGCTTCTCCCGTCCCTGGGCGTACGCTCCAGTTTGGGTAGCGCTGAGTGACACACTCACCCTGTCTGCTTGTTGCTAAATGACTCCGACAACAGGCTGGCTGTGACGCTGGTCTGAGCCTTACACCAGAAATGGGTCTTCTGGGGAGGTGGCGAGGAGAGGGGAGGGGAGGTCAACAGAGAAGGAAAAAAAACATTTGTGTTTCTGCAGGTTCTGGCAATATTTGATCTCCTCGGAGCTGCAAACTGTCTCTCATTCCTGGCGTATCAACCTGGCCAGGCAGGGGACTTGGCCTGGCTGGAATGGGTGCACTTGGTACAGAATCCCAGCATGGCAAGGGTTGGAAGGGACCTCGGGAGCTCACCCAGTCCCACCCCCCTGCTCAAGCAGGTTCTCCTAGAGCATGCTACACAGGACATCGTCCAGGCGGGCTTTGAATATCTCCAGAGAAGGAGACTCCACAGCCCCCCTGGGCAGCCTGGGCCAGGGCTCGGGCACCCTCAAAGTCAAGAAGTTTTTCCTCACGTTCAACGGGAACCTCTTCTGCTTCAGTTTGTGCCCATTGCCCCTTGTCCTGGAGCTGGGCACCACTGCAAGAAGAACGTAGAAAGGAAGTCACTGCAGGGTAAACAGAGTCTGTGAATCTGTTACCTGAGTCAGGGGTACCGATGAAATCTACTCCTGAACTGGACTTGGGTCCGGTCAGGCTGAGAACGGGGGAAGAAAGGAAACCCCACGTGTGTTCCTCAGGGTGACACAGGAGGGCTTGTGTGGGGGATGCGTGGGCACACACCTGCGCTGATCTCCACGTTCTCTGGCTTAATGTCCTCGCGTCTTTCCCCCTGCAAGCCCTGACATTCCTCCTTTGGCATATTGGATTTTTTTTTTCTTTATTGTAGGGAGGGGCAGAGGGTCGGGACAGTTTTATGGCAACAGTATTGATCAGTAAAATTTAATATAAACCCTGCACTTACTGTGTGATCGTTAAGGGGATGGAGAGCCGGTGAAACATATTTAAAAAGAAGTATTTTTCAGTTTTATTTCCTCCCATGCTACTTTTCTGAGCCTCTCTTCTCTTCCAAACCTGGCATCAATCTCCTACGCTGCATCCCTTCAAAGACAGTCATACATTTTTGACTGGGTTTTCACAATTTGCCTTTGATTTGATTAAGTATTAGGAAAGACTTACCCAGTCTGGTCCGGTGCTAGTTTCATTCACCGTTTCCTCAGCTAACTGTCTTGCAGTTTCTGGATCTAGGCAATTTTGTGTCTACTGAGAATATCACTCCCTCCTTTTTTACCTTGGATGTACCTGGAACTCCTGTTGCTGAAGTACCAGGTTGCCTCTTGGTGTCTAATGCCTCCCACTCCCGCAGTGCCCCCATGCATCGCCGTGTGTATGAAGAACAGCAGCACAAAGTGGTTAACTGATGGGCCAGCGAAGTCTGGGTGGGAAACTGGAGCAGAAAAATGACAGCTTGAGTTTCAGACTTGTGCTGAACATCCTAACCACCGGAGCAGCATTTTTTGGGGGCACTGCTGGTGCTATTGCACCACAGGTGAAATACCTCCTCTGCAGAGTGACCTGTGCTTCTTGTGCCTGATACCAAGCACTGAAAGGTTACTGTATGTGACCGTGCAGCTCAGAGCATGGACGGAACAAACCCTGTCTGCCAGCAGGACGGACAATCTCTAAGAGGCACATGGGCCTCATTGTGGTTCACCCTGGGAGGAGGATGGGGCATGGCAAACAGGGAGACAGCCATTATTGAAAATCATTTAAATTTTGACCAAATTTTGTCCTTCCCCTCTCCCTCCCCTTCTTTGCAATCACTCTTCGCAGTCACTTTGAGCAGCGTGTTGCGAGAATCACCAGACCCTGCGGGCGCCTGGCTGCCTCTGCTAGATGCAGAGACTCTGACACTGATTTATATTTTGGTTAATTGTCTCCATCCATTAGTCTCCTCATCCTTCTCCTTGTTAAAGACGCAGTTGCTGCTAATGTCTGTAAATGAAACACATTTAAAAGGTATCGCTCCCAGTCTGAGTCTGGCTTGGGTTAACCATCACTGGAAACTGCCGGCTCCCGAGAGTCTCAAGGGTGGTATGTGTCCCCTCGGGTGCCCTACAGGGGTACGGCAGCCCAGGCGTTTGTCACCACCTCTCTGCTTACCCTCACTCAAGGGGCCAAGAGCCCAAGGGGCCAAGAGACCGGGGTGTCTGCCCCATTTGTCTGGTCCCCTCTGTAAGACACTCCATGCCGAATGTGCTGGCAGGCTGGGAAGATAGCTTTCAGCAGATGTAAGGGATTGGTTTCCTGGGGCCATCTGAGATTGAGGAGAGGTGACTGGAGTGAGGGTCCAGATGCTGGTCAGCGTGAGGACCAGGGGACAAGACAGGACCAGAAGGGGTCTTGGAGTAATAGCTGCTGGCTTCAAACACTGTCAGTTGGAGGCTTATGGTGCAGATGTTGCTGAAAAAAAGATGATTATTCCCAGAAGTCAGTCACACAGGATTGCTGCATGTCTGCTTACCACAGCCTCCCTGAAAGGGCTTGCTCCTAATTCATTTATACCTCCCGAGGGACGGCCACGCTTAGCGACGCTGACAGTTCAGTGGCAGTCCCTATGATAGACTTCTCCTTCCTTGAGCACAGGTTGCGGCTCATTAGCTAGACTAGATGACGTTGCTCATGCCATGTGTGCCAGAAATGATACTGCTGGTGTAGCTGTTGTCCTGCAGGTGCTCCTCTGCAGACTTCACAGATGAGTCAATGGATTGCTGTGGCATCTTGTCCCAAACAGACACCTTCTGTCTGGGTGATGTTTCTTCCAGTTGTTGATGTGGCTGTCTCTCCCCGTGAGTGCCTTTCCTGCGAGCAATGCAGCTATCAAATGACCACTGGTGGACCATTATACTGCCATTACAGAAAGTCTCAGCAGAACAACCAGCTTTGGGGGAGACAGAGGACCAGCTAGTTCCATTAGACATAGACAGTGCAGCAATCAAAGCATTCATAGAGAACATTAGCAATGGTGGGGGTTTTTTTCTCCAGTGGTAATTTTTGCAGCCATGAGTTACTAGTACATCTCATTGCTGCTTTGCAGAGCGGGCTCCTATATCAGAGCATTGGGATGTGACAGGGAATTTTGGACTATCAGCTCTGATTTGTATCTGAGCTGCACAGTTATCCATGTCGGCCTGACTATACCCCCAGAGTCCTGCACCAATCTTCACTGGATTTGGGTGTGAGGTTTTAGGATGAGAAAGACTTTTTGCTGTTGTTTCCCAGACCTAGCATGGACCCTGTAGCATACGCCTCCTATGCTGGGCTCCCCTGCAGTTTTCTTTTGTTGCCAGTGTAACAGGTCAAGTGTGCTGTGTTTTCAGGAATACCCTCCAGGATCAGGTGGCCATTCTGTTGGCAAGCAGTTTTCATTTCATACTACATCCAGGTAAAGGAGCCATTTGGGCTCGGCCTTTGAAGCTTTGTGGTTGCTACTTGCCCCATACATGGCCTGAGTTGTGGTGTACTGGTGAGCTGCTCAGTTGCCGCGTGGCTTAGACAAAACCTTTATCACAGCTTTCCTGCATTCCTGGTAAAGGGATCTGTTGCTCCTGTGTCCTCTCTTCATGAGGATTTGAAAATTGCCCAAGCCATAATAATATCCAGCCACTTCTCTGTTGCTCTGACTGTTGCTTTTGGCAGCAAGACAGAGCCTAGTGGCAGAACGGGAATCCTGTTGGATGGAAAGCAGCTTGCAAAAGCCTAGGACATTCTTTGCAGTGGATAAATGGGCAAAGCAAAGGCAAGATAGAGATGGAATGTTTGGTGGGATGGTTACTTCTCCAAAGCTACATGGAGCACAATAATAAACAAGCACTTACACATCACCACTGCCAGCTTTACTCCTTGTTGAAGTGTTTTCCTTATGTTACAAGGTCTGTGCTGCTTGCAGCTCTTCTCAAAGCTACAGTTGGCCTTGAGGGAAGTCTATAGCACTGTTAGGAAGCTGCTACCATTCCCTTATTTCTTAGGAGGAGTTCATAGAATCATAGAATCACTTTGGTTGGAAAAGCCCTTTAAGATCATTGAGTCCAACCTTTAACCTAACCCTGCCATCCCACCGCTAAACCCTGTCCCTAAGCACCTCATCCATTCTTCTTTTAAATACCCCCACGGATGGGGACTGGACCACCTCCTTGGGCAGCCCATTCCAGAGCCTGACAACCCTTTTGGTGAAGAAGTTCTTCCTAATGTCTAGCCTAAACCTGCCCTGGTGCAACTTCAAACCATTCCCCCTCGTCCTATCGCCTATTACGTCTTTGTGCAGATGGGATCTCACTCCACCAGCTATCATGACGCGCTTCTTTGCCACACGAGATCCTCGTCTTTTTTTAAGATTTTTCTCCTCTCCACAGCTCCTGAGTGTGATGTCCCAGAAACAGGACGATGGATTCAAACAGAGCATGAGCAACAGCACATCAGCTGTCACTGAAAGCAACAACAGGAGTTTATCTTTACTAGATATGTTCAGATTCACTGTTCAGATACAGGACAGGGTGAATTTTAGCATTCTGAAGTGAGGTTAAATGTGTCTGGGATTTGAAGTTCAGACTCAAATATCTTGTAGTGCCACAAGTTCTTTTGTAAAGCTTTGCCCACTAAAATAGCAGAATACCTGAAAGCCATGTCTTTGTGGTCACAGCGGTGATCATCCTCAGCCAGATATCGGAAGAAAGGTCTTATGAGAAAGTCAGTAACATTGAGACACTTCCCAGTTTGAAAGGGCATCTGGATGTGGCCAACTGGCCATGTGCCTTCTGCAGGTCCTGGCAGTTGAGTACGCAGTTTTCTACCCTTCGTTCTACCACAGGAGCAAAACTTGATGCTATGAGGTGAAAGTGCCCAGACAGTCGCGCCTCAGAACATGTTCCTCTGCTGATTGGAAACATACCTGGATTACTGCGGGTCCCCAAACCATTAATTACCAAACCCCATGCAAACCAAATGTTGCCATGGCAACCTGCAGCCCTACAGAAGGCTATTTGTCTCCTCCTTGACCTTTCAGGAGATCTGTATCTTGCTCAAGCCCCCTTCTCTAATCCGGTTTTTAAAATATAATAGTATGCTACTGGAAGGGATCAGACCTTTAATCTGATTGTGTGTGCATGTGTCAGTGCATGTATGGGGAGCGCCTGCATTAACAGGCACCCAGCAGCGGCTCAGAGACAAGACAAAGGAAAAGCGGAGTGTGACTGCCCTGCTGGGGCTGCAAGTGAGCACCCGGGCGGAATTACTGGCTTCAGCACACAGATGATGGGAATCCTCTACATGGGAAGGACCAGCCCTCTCCAGTACCCTCAACGCAGGCTTCTTCCCACTGAGGTCAGGCAAGAGCTGTGCTCTCGCTGGTGGGGATTTCAGAGGGGATGCTCTCACACCCATTTCGGTTTCCCTTCCCGTGAGCCTAGGTCCCTGCCTTCAGATGCCTTAATCACTGTGCCAGACCCAGCAGCCAGGTTTTAGGCATTACTACATCTATGTTGGTATCCCCTACGTGCGTGTTCTGGATCTTCACCTGAGGTCCTGCAAGCTGGATATTCTTTTCCCTAGTGTATTCCCTCCAAGGGAGGGATCTTTAATCCTGCATTGGCTCTGCTGGAGCCCTGAGCCCATGAATTTGTTGCCTTCTCTGTATCCGCCAGGATTACTGTGTGCAAATTAGGTGCTGTGTAAACTCAGAGGAACAAACAGCCTTTCCCCAAGAGACTTGCTGTCTTTTGAAAACACTGTCCTGTACTGTGAGCAAGGTGAACACATGGAGAATACGCCGTAACCTGGGCTGAGGGTCTCATTTCTGTGCTGTGCCACTTGTTCAGGTTGCACTTTGCACCGCTCAGCTCTGTGCATCAAGAGCCAGCCTGATGCCCATGTTTGCGAGGTGGGCTTTGGTGGGTGCTGGACTGGGCCTCTTTTACTGGATGCGCACACAAAAGTCCAGAGCCAACAGTTAGGAGTGAAGAATGAGGAATGGGACTGAGAAAGCAGGGAGCAGTTAGCCAAAGGGAGGCGAGACAGGGGGTGGGGGGCCAGCACTGGCCACCCAGCAGCCCTGGGCCACCCTGTGCAGGTGTGGGCACTCACGGAGCACAGCTGCTCCCTGTTTTGCAGAGCTGCAGGCGTTGGCCGGGTGAAGGGGCTGCTCTGCCGAGGGGAGCACACTGGGCAGGGTGCAGTTTGCCTCCAGAAGAAGGTAAGTGGTTGGTTGAGTTTTTCAGATGGGTATTTTCTGTGGGGAAACATGTTAGGCTGTTTTTAGGGTTTTTATGGCAAATGGACAAGGCCGGGCTGAGGTAGGGCTGGTGTTGGTGGCTGATTTGGCTGAGGTGTTCCCCTCAGGGCTGGGCAGGACTGAGTTGTGAAAGAGCTTGGCCAGGCTGGAGTGATAACTCATGTTCTGCAACTTTTGGTATAGGGACCAAGCAGATGTCCCCCAGCCTGTGGTAGGGCTATGTCTTCTGTCCTCCTGTGGGGACAACCAGCAGCAGACAGTGGGATTTGGGGGTTGGAAGTGAAGTTCAGTGCTGCAGTCTGAGGTAGCAAATGTATAAAAGCAGGGTAATTCCTGAAAACGGCTGGAGCTGGGCAGAGCCCTTCTTCCTGGCTAAGACATTGAGTCATTGGTGGGGTATGGGAAGAACTGAGGTGCAAATTAAAAATTAAACTTTCACTAACTTTATTAAATGGCATTGGGGTAAAAGCAGTTGGACTTTGCTCTGTGGAGGTTCACGAGGATCTTTTGAAAAAATGATGTGGTCACGGGTAAGGTGGAGGTGGCAGAGTTGTTGGCTGCAGAACCAATGCTGGCGCTTCTTTCCACTGATCCAACACGGAGGTGGGAAGCCCTCTGTGGTCTAAGCAGAGCCCTACACACGTGTGTCCCTTATTAAAGAGCCCATGCAATCAGTGGAGTCTGATTGCAGCTGTGTGGAGCTGTGTTTGCTGGGGCTGGCTTGGCCTACAGTATTGTAAAAAAAATGCTGAAAGTCTTCCCCTGTGCAGAAAGGTACTTAAATATTTCATAAGAAGCTCTGGTTACCATGCGCTCTCTTTTCTCATACTAAGGCTGAGCCCCAGCTATAAGCTACCTCCCGTTGTGCCAGGTGTAGGACAAGCCCAGAACAAAAGGCAGTCTGCTTCAGCCCTCCCGTGCACTAAGGCAAAAGGAACAACTCCTGGGGACAGTTTGATGTGTTCAAAGCTGTCTCAGCCTGTTTGCCTTATCTCTAGTCTTCCTTCCCTTTCCTCTCAATGTCACCTTGGTGTTTGGTTTGCCTTCTGCAAAGGTATTCCAGCAAAGTCATGTTTTCCTGGGATCCTGCCTTACCGTGTGGGTAGACTGATTGAATTCACAGCCTGTAGAGCGTACCCGTCAGCCCTGCGGTATCTGCTCACGTGTGGAGTTATGACTTGCTAATGCACCTTTGCATACCACGATGACTTTAATTTTAAGGCCATGGAAGATCTCCTAAAACCACAAGAAGAAAAATATCACTTCTGGTGTGGTAATGTTTCCTTCCACGCAGATCTCCTGGGTTTGGTTTGCAGTGGATATATCGCAGTGTTCTGCATTCTTCAGGTTTTGGAGAATCGAGTCATGTTAAGGAGTTGCTATGCTCTTTTCCAGAAGGAGAGGTAGTTGCATTTTAGCGATGGCTAAAACAATTCCTTCTTGTAGCTCTCTTAAGGTGTTTACGTATCAGAGGTGCTTGGGGCTCAATTGGGATGCAAGACACTCTGCAAATGCAAAGATGTAATTATCCCATTTTTCTCTTCCTACTCCCTGCCTTTCTCCCTCTGCACTTCTGGCTCATCTCCTCCGCCCTTTCCTGAGCATTGTGCTGATGGCAGCGTTTATCTGCATTTGTCCTCTGTCCCTGACATCCAGTTATTGATTGGCATGATTAAAAAGAACTGATAATCACTTCACATTAATCCCATAAATGACTTAAGACACCAAAATATTTGCATAATGCATCTTAAAGGTGGCAGCTAAAAGAGGATAAGACCCAAAACTGCTTGGCACAGGAGAAATGGGCTTCCCACTCACCTGTGGGCTTGCTTAAGTAATTAGCCTTCTGCTTGCATAAGGAGGAATCTGAACTGGTTTAGCGGAGGAAGATGCAATGGGTGCTCAAAGGCTTTGAGATCTGAGCATCCTATCTCGTTGCTGAGATTGGGGGTGGGGGGAGCGCGCGGGGGGAGCAGCAGGGAACATGACTGCGGCTGCTGAAATGAGAGTCTGTTTTTGTCTGCTACATCTTGTGAAAATCTGGAGCCAGACGCCCGCTGAAAGTACCTCTGTCTAAAGACTTTCTGTCATAAACTTATCTGATTAGCAGAGAGCTAGACGACAGATTAGCCCCTGCTTCTGCACTAGGGATGGACTCTCTGGAGCATTTGAGCAGATCCGCTCCTGTTGCTAGTGCTGATAGCCTGCGGGTGGGGGGGCAGCAGGTGGGGAGGAGGTAAGGGGGGATAAGAGGGGGATATTTAAAGGAAGATCATTGCTAGGTAATTCTGCAGATCATGCACCCTCCGTGCTGTCCTGCTGGTCCCAGGTGAGGACACTCTCCTCTGCACCAGGGAGTTGGTGGTCATGTGCTGTGTGTCACAGCAGCACAGAGTGGGTGCACTCGTCATGTGAGTAGAGGTTGGGAGGGAGCTGTGGATGTGGGAGGGAGGGCAATATTTCTAATATGTATAATTTTTTTTGTAAGCGTCTCTGGTTCTTCTGGCTGTCATCTTCCATTTAGAAAGAGGAGAGGAAGAAAAATAGCCACATTTAGCTTGGGGCAAGCACCTTGTGCTGGAAGGATGGGTGATTTAATATACACTGCAAACAAACAAAAGGGAGACATTCCAGCATCTCCATTTAGTATCACGTATACATTTTTGCTTGTTCTTCCTCTTTGGTGTTTGTGTATCATTTATTCGGAAATATTTTGCAAGTGGATAGCAGTTTGCAAGCAAGAGCATTTGCCAGCTGAACTGCGGTATCTGCCACAGTGAATGTCTTTTTGTGTTTGTGTTCTCCCTCTCCATAGAAGGGGAAAAAAAAAAAAAGGAAAAAAGACTGAACTAGCCTACTTAGCAGCAATCTGATGCAAGGATAACAGGCAAAATAATGCTGAACTGCTCTAGTGCGTGCTCTTGTCCCAGAAGGAGGAGAGCATTGTTTCAGGATCTGTTAGAGTGAAGAGTTGAGAATGACTTTTGTAAATAAATCTGTACCCTCCGCTCTGAGTAATGCTGATGTCCAGGCTCATGGTGGGTTTCTCGCTAAAAAGAAAAAGTATTATTCAAGTAAATAAAGTAGTCTTGTGTTCCAACAGTGATGGAATGGAAAAACTTGCTTTTTTTTTTTTTTTTTTTTTTTTTTTTTAAAGAACAGAAGGGTGGCAACTGATAGAAAACTATCGGTTATTTCAGTTCAAGTTTCCTATTAATTCTGGAATAGATCTGCCAATTCCTACACTTTCAGTTTTTCCATCTGAGATGTAAGTTCTGGCCCACGCAAGTTATATCTGGCAAAACTGAAATCAGGAGCTCTGGCAGCTGCGGAGTCCTTTATGGGAAATGAGAGTTCTGTTTGGGAAGTGCTTTGCACTTAGTCTCTGCTCCCCCAAACCAGAGGAGGTTACCTAGGAACCCGATGGGTAGGAGGGGGAGAACCTTTCTTGAAATACAGCTATGTTGGGGCAAACAAAAGAATCTTGTGTGCGTGCACACATACGCGCATCCACACAAAAATCAATTATGTGGTGGCAAATAGGATTTCCGTAACTTGGTGCTTTTCTGCTCTGTTGCAGCCGTGATAACGACCTTTCCACTATCATCTCCAACCTGCATCAGAGCCGTCAACTCGTTATGCCAGAGACCCAGAGCCGCTGTGAATTCAAGAGAAACAGCATCGACGTTGGCTTAGGAGCAGCAGGTAAGCAGCTGGAGCAGGTCCTGCTGGTTTGGGTTTGTGGACTTCCCTCCTCTCTCTTTCACTCCCTCATTTGTTCATTTTTTTTCAGCAGCTGTTTTTTCTGTGGCTGTTTGTGTTACACTTCGGAGTGAGCTGTATGAAAGCTTTTAATAGTCTGGCTAAAGATTAACATGGAAAGGATTTCATGGTGATGTTAAAGTCCTTTTGAGATCTCAGCCCTGTGTTATTCTCAAATCTAGTGGTCTGTGTTAAACTACTGGCAAAGGAGCTTGCGCCAGCAAAGAAGTGAAATGTCCCCAGGGTTAGTGTCAAGTGAAGCAGAAAGGCCTTGCAGAGAGCATGGTTTGATTTGTAATTTCATTAATCAGAGGTTCCCCGTGCTGCCTCTGTGCCTGCCACCTCCTCTGTGAGCGTGATTGTTTGGGTTTGTAGCACTACCTGGCTTTTGGGGGAAGTTCACCTGGTTTCAACTTAACGTGATGAAACCAGAAATGCTCCTCTTGGATCCTGCACCGTGCCTCTCTGGATATCAGCAAGGGAGCTATGGACAGGGATGCGTTGGTGGTAGATACGCATCAGTCAACAAGTGAGGCACTGGTAATAAACTAGAGAGCTGCTTGTTTGCAGAATCTACGACCTGCTTTTGATGACAAAAAAAAGTTGAGGAGAAACTGGGAGTTATGCTCGTTTTTATATTGAGAGATCCCTGTCCTTCCAAATCAGAATTGGATATCTCTGTGTATGTTAATGTCGGCCTTTCCTGAAAATAGGTATGTTTGCAATTTTGTTTGTATTTTCTTGTAAGTCATTCTATTGGCTGTGTGACTTAACCCCGGATCTGAAGGGAACACCACATCTAATACACTTTAGAGGATATTCAGTAACATGACAGGTACCCGGTTTGCCTTTTGCATGAGGCTTGACCCCTTTCCAGAAAGGTTCCTCCTGCCTGCAGTGAAATTTGTGCTGGTGTGACTGGTTTTGCAGTAAGGTGCAAAAGTCCCATATGTGTTGTGCTGAACTGGGGGATTTGTGCTATGTGATATGTGCTCCCAGTCTTTGCTTTCACAGCTGAATCTCTGCATTCTCTTCATTAACCAGTCTCCACAGCCCCTTTTCCTACACAGCTCTAAAAGCCAAACTGGACAGCGGTACACGTTTTTCTGTATGACCTTGCTTGTGTCTGTACGTCTCAGCTGACCCCGTATGTTAAAATGGTTTTTAATATTGTTTGCTTTACAGAGAAACTGCTGGGCTTCATCAGCGTTGCTGAAATTCTTTGAGATCCATAGCATTCCAGAAATGCAAAGGGTACTTTTCATTCCCATCAGTGTTAAGCGGTAGAAAAGATAAGATGTAGAAGTCCTTCTTATTTGTTAGAATTTATGTTTGAGGTTCTCTGGTTAGCTTAACCATAAGAAACAGTAAGAAATACGAAACACAGGCACCGCAGACATGTTGTAGCAGTGGGGACAGCAGTGCTTGGCTCTGACTTCAATGAACGTTTGAGCAGTGAAAAAGAGGAGGGCTCATTCATGCAAGAGGCCACCAAGCAAGCAGCAGAGCTTTTCAGGACGTGATAGATTTGGTGTGTCTAACAAGAGTTGACCAGCAAAAGAGTAGGTGGGGGGATGGTGGGGAGATTAGGTGTCTAAAGGGAGAGAAGGCATTGTGACATCTCCACAGGGACAGTTTAACTCTGATTTTTCTCCGCTGTCTGGAGCCAGCTCGCTCTACATGCTTGTTTGATTAAGGGAAGGCTCATTTGCCAAAGCCTACGCCAAACCTGCCAGCTCCGACTTCAGAGCGTGTGCTGAACTGGTACCTATGTCACCACCTCCTGGACGTGGCAGTCAAGGGAACAGAAACAAAATGTGCTGGGATTTGTAGCTGATGCTGATTATTGGGTTTATGTCTTGGTTCTGTTTGTTTTCACTGGCAGGGTTGGAAGGGGAGAATGGTATAACTAATTGCTCCATCTATAATTTTTAGAGAGTTAGTGTTGGGTTAGTCTAAAAGACCTGGCCGGTTAAACCACTTAGTTACGACAATAAGGGAAAAAGAAACGTGCCCCCAGTTGCCTGCTGTTTGTATTGCATGCCTTTGAGAACAATACTGTCTATTTGGGTTATGAGAATCTCGGCCTCAAAAAGGCATTTGGAGATGGACAATGCTGAATAAATGATGTTAATGCCAATATGTTTAAAAAGTCCCGCATCACTCATGGCTATAAGCTGGAGTGCTCTCAAAGTTAAGTTGGAATCTGCTGCCAAGGTATTTTCTGTTGCTGGTTTAGCATTTATGGTTTGAAGTTAGACATGCAGTCCCAGCCAGGGGAGGCTGAACACTCCGGAGGCTGCTCTCCAGCTCAAACTGCAAATTCTACATGTGCAAGATGAGGGGTGAGTGCACACTGCAAAAACAGGGGACAGAAGTGTACGTGGCTTCTTGGCTGTGGCTGAGGCTACATAGAGGATTGAAAACAAGGACAACATGAATGGAAGAGATTTGCTTATTGCAGGGCTTTATGGGGTTAAGAGGAGGGTCGAAGTTGGCAGAGTTGGTTGGTTTGTGATTAATTTGGTGAGGGAATTCCTTGATTTATAGTTAAAACCAGGATTAGAGGCAGTGCTATAGTTTCAAACAGCATGGACTAGAAAATTGGAAGTATTACTGGATCTTTAATGGTCTTTGAAATGCAGAAAGGGGCTGAAACTAATGGAAAATAATGGCATATAGTTAGTTCTGGGGCTTTTATGAGTTCTGGGAGATAGGCGAGACTAGAGTTCAGGGTTCAGGCTGGATCTGGGCTGATGTTCAGGTCAAAAGGGGCTGAAGGGACTGAGGTATTGCTGGAACTTGTAAGGCCTTTGCTTGGAAGAGCAGCACTGATATTAATATCCTTGGAAGGCTTATGGATAATTTCTAAGTGAAAACAGGTCACTTTATGTCAACGGTGATGGTTTTATTTGGGAACAGAGAGACTGAAGAGCTTAGTTTGGGACAGCAGAAGCTGAAAGACTTGGAAAATAACTGGGTCCTGAAAGACTCACATAGGGTTTGGCTCTGACTAGACAAGGATTTAATAACCCACCTCGATGGGTGTGATTAGCCACAGTGGTGGGCAGTAGCTGTTTGGAACAGTAAGCCTAGAGGAGGTGCAGTCTTAGGGCTTTGGGATAGCTGGGACTTTGGATCTTGTGAGGCCCAAAGAGCTAAGAAGAGTCTGGAGCCATCAAAAAGAAATGGCTGTGCTATCTGTTGCATCACTTAGGTGCAATTAAGACCACTGTAGTGATCGTGACATGTCGGTAAGTTTAGCATCTACAGAAACCTGGGCTAGCAAATCTGAGAGCTACAGTGCTTTGAAAACACACATATCCTAAAAAATGGGAAGACTGCTATTGCTAGTCTATGGCGATAAATGGGAAAGGGAGGTAGTTATGTTGCCAGCAAGTAAAGTTTCATCAGAAATGTTGGACAAGGTGCATAAGTTCTTGAGCACGTTGTAGAGGTGCATGAGTCGAGCAAGGCACAGAAAGACAAATTTGCCCAAAATCATAAAGCAAATGATGACTGAACAACAGAGCTCAGTTCCCTGTTTTGTCCTCCCTAACTTCTCTGCTAGCCCTCTATGTTGCTGTTCCACTGTGACAATAAGGAATAGATGTGGATTATCGCCTGCTTCTAGAGATTCAGCATACGAGGGATTTGGGGGTGGCGTTCCCCCCTGCTAGTGTGTGTACTGAAGCAAGACGTCTAGATAAGAATAGCTGACAGCTTGACTCAGGTTTGAAGTGTCCCCTGATACTGGACCTTTAAAGGAAATAAAGAATACCAACAGCAAAAATCTACAAAAAGAGCAAAAATCTGCTCCAGCCGGTGCTTCTCGGTAAAACATCTGGAGACCTGGAGCTGGCAGGGGCAACTGAGGCTTTGCAACGACAGCAGAAGTAGGTGGCCGAGAGGCGTGTACTGATAAAATCTAATTGCCCTATCGATTGGCTTAGGAGCCACCGTCAGCTGTGGTAATGATTGAGATATTCTTATGTGTTTGATGCACGTTAGCTGTATCTCACTGCTCTGGGCCCACTGGGGGCCTTAAGGTATTACAGAGATCTCTTAATCACGGAGCAAACTTGCATGCGTTGGGCCTGCTCTGCGGCACTGCAGATTTATTACAATTACCACTGATACACTTGGATTTCCTTAGGTCCCAGGGAGTCCTGGGTTTTAGGAAGAGCTGCCCTGTTTGTAACTCTGAATTCTTAACTGGCGGAGGAAATCCATCTCACTGGTTTAGGATTTTACCCATCTGCACCCTCTCATGCTGTTCTTTCTTCCTTCTCATCGGGGTTGCCTGTTGGCGGTATTGTGTCCTCAGACTTTCAAGAATAGCAAACTTCTGCCACTTCTGCTTTCTCTGCCTCTCTTTGTGGCTGGGAGCGGAGGCGCTTGTGCAAAACAGGGAGCACTGGTTTCTGTAGTCCCTGGATAATGTTGTGCAAATCTCAAGTGTGCAAGTGTTCATTGTTTCCAACTGAGAGCAGTAGGTTCTTGTGGAGGATCAGGAATGCAGTGTAAAGGAAGGGCGCTTGCCTCTCTGCCAGCTGTGTTGCTCTTCATTGATCAAAATGATACCCAGCTCCTCTTTTGAAATCTATGTTATGTCTACACTAGGTTTATACCAGCTGCTAGGTTTAATTTCGTCCTGCTTCTTTGGCTGGTGTTGGACCTCTGATTAGTTATTTATTTACTTAAACCTGGAGCTAGCTAATCCAGCTGCTGAGAGGTAAGGTTGACTCTCCAGCAGAGAGATACTCTCCGCTGAGAAGAGAGGCGAGCTGCTTCACCTAAGTGCTGACAATCTGCAGCTGGAAGAACATACCTAGAGCCTACCTGGAAAAACAGGCTTTGGTGATGCCCAGAGCTCCAAGGCCAGTTTACCTAGGAGAGGTGAATGGTCTCTCCAGTCTTGACCCTGTGGACTTGATTTTCTGCTCCCTTCTGGTGATGTTCTGCAGTGGAAAATGTTGGAGGATGCTTTCCTTGGTGCTAATTAAATTGCAGTCACGATGGGGATATAATATGCCAAATGGAGGAAGAAAGGAAAAGCGTGTGTAATGGGGTCTGTACTTCCTTAGGAGCATACAGAGGCAGCCTGCACTGGTGAGATTCAGTAAGAGGCTTAACAACATCTGCAAAGGTAGAGCAAGTATGCTCAGATGCCTCAGGGGGAGCGTGCGTGTGGGAGGGGAGGGCAGGCGATGAGCCTAATGAGAATGTAAAAGTCGTTTCCAAATGGATCAGATAAAGGCGAGGCAGCAGACAGGGTACAGCACTGGCACTACAGACGGGCTTACCTTGAGAGCGGATGATGGCACAAGGCGCTTTTAATCTTAATTGAGAGAGAGACACACACACAAGGATGAGCAGAGCCAGGGCTGCTTGACAAAGGCACAGTAGCAAAGCTGACGGTTTGCACATCAAACACGGATTTAGAGCCCCTTTAAGCAGCTAGCGGTGTGTCTGTAAACAAGTCCAATCCCCTCTATCCAGTTTGGCTAATGCAGTCTGCCAGGGCACGCCTGGGGTGGGGGAGGATGGAGGAGGCCTTGTGGGGCTCCATGGCTCATAGAGAAAGTACGGGTGCCTTCTGCCTTGTGCGTGTGTGCTTTGCACGCTGCTTTAGGTCTTGAACAAGCGTTTTGCAAATAGAGTCCTGGTCCCAAGGCCCTCCAAAATTTCTCCCCTGCAAAAATCCTGTTAATTCCTCCTCTTTCTCTCCTCAAATACCCTCTGTTCTGCAGCACCAGATTTCAGGACTTTCCAGATGCAGTAGGACTATTTGCATGGATAGAAATGGAGGGATCAGGCTCACTGATGCTAGAGGAAGGTGGGTAGATCTTCCCTCTCCTCCTCCTGCCCCTCGTGATCAGGAGGAGTTGGCTTGATGTCTGAATATTGTCTGAGAGAGGGCACTTAATGGAGACATGGCAGAATATCAGCTCTTGCTCCAACCAGCAAGCAATTTGCTATGGTTCTGTTTATATTTGGGACTGTGCATGGATTTAAAGACCCAGTGATTAGAGGCTTCCTTGGCTGTGGCGTGGGAAGCAGCAGAAGGCCAGCTGTCCAATGTTGCAGAGCTCCCAGAAGGCTTGGGCTCTTTCTAGGGGTTGTTGGTCAATGTGATGGAGATGGCAAACCCTTCTGAAAGCCTTGGTCTCAGAGCAGTGGTGTCCTCAGTGACCAGTATAGTTGCATGTTAACCTGCAATGATTCCTGTGGAAATCCCATGTGGTAGGGAGAACATCTGTGTCGCTTGAGGAGTCCCACTTAAGGAGTCCTGCTCCATTTGAGGCCATATGTACTTGGTGCTTTTGCAGTCCTGGAAAAGCAGTGTTCATCTACATGTCTCAAAAACATCGTGAAAGAGCTCTCTTCTCTCTGCGAGGTTATTTGTTCTTCTGTATTAATGCTCCTGTCTCATCTTTCCACTTGATGCGCTGTTGACTAAGCAAGGGAGAAGGAGAAATTTCAGGAGTGAACTGTAAACAGATTCACATTTAAAAATTGGTCTTGGAATTTTTATTGACAAGGCAGTGCTTGTAGCTCACACGTGTGGGTCCACAGCTGACCAGACTAGTTGTCTCACTTTCTTTGGGCCTATCCCTGAACTCTGTGTGCCTGCCACGGAGGGCTTCCCAATAACTTCCATCTGGCTTTGCAGTGGGACCTCGAGCTTGCATCTGCTAAGGAGGAGTTAATATTGGGGGCGAAAAAGAATCGGGATCAGGGATGTTATAGCTAATGGTTAGAGACAGAATCACAGTGAACGGCTGTTTTTGGAGCGTGTGATAATGAGCTAGGACGCAGGCATGTTGTCATTTAACAAAGCCAAACAACAACAAAAAAGCAGAAGCCTTTATTGAACTGCTGCCTTAAATTGAGCAGAAAATCGGCACCAAATGGGTGTCTAGGAGTTGTAAGCCAAGCCACCTTTGCTTACATGTTTTACCATGAAGGACGGTTGTTTACCTAGGCAATGTGAGGGTCTAGGCTCTGTCAATGCCATTCATCCTCTTGGCTTTGGATCTGGAGAACTGTCCTTTCTTCATGCTCTGCTTAAGTTAATTTTTATTTCTTCTGAAGCCTTCAGGGAGCGGGAGGTAACCAGCATCCTTTAGTGATACAAATGGTGGTCTTGGGAGGTGAAGGAAAAATGGGAAAACCCAACAGGGAAGCGCTTCCTTTTGCTGTGTCCTGCAACTGCACTTGCAGCAGTTAGTGCATGGGATTTTGCTGGTGTGAGTGTTAAGGTTTTTGTTCTTGGCTTTGTCACTGCGGAGGGAGAAGGAGCCAAGGCAGTTTAATGCCCTGATTTTGGAGGTCAGTAAACCTTGCTCTTGGCTGGGAGTTGAAGTCTGCTCCTGGCAGGAGGGTTCTTGTAGGATGGCTCTGCAAACACCTTTGGGAAGGTCAGTGATGTGTTTTAAGGTGCATCTCCCTCACTTGTAGGAAAGCAGTGCCGCAGCTGGACGGAGCTCTGCATGGCAGCTTAAGTAGCTTGGCCTCCTCTGTGCCTGGCATCAACAGGGCAGACTGGCCATGGTCAGGACAATGAGTCCATCACTTTCTGGCGGCTGGATCAGCCACCAAACTCATGGCCAGTCCATGTGGCGGCTTTGAAACTGAAATAAACACCAACATTCTTCCTTTTCTTGTAGCTCTAGGAAGAGCAAGATTATCCTGCTTCCAAAAATAACCTCTTCCCCACCCCCTGCTTCCACCTCCTTTCCCAGGTGCCTTACAGACAGCTAGTAAAGAGCTGAAAACAAATCATCAGTGCGGTGACATCTCGCTGTTGTTATATATAGAAATCCAGTGCAAGATTGTAATGTGGCACCTGTCTTGTCCACTCTTGCTTGCTGCTGGGTGGAAGCACGGGGAGAGGAGGCAGCGAGCTGCTGCGGGGAGAGGAGGCAGCGAGTCGCTGCTCCTGACCCTGCCACAAGTCCTGTTGTTACTTCAGAGCCAGGGTTTTGACACTGTTCCTCCTCCAGTGCCTGTGTGTATCTCTGTGCCGTCAGGTTTGGATGCTGTGGATTTAGCCCTGCGAAGCCTTGCCTTCTGCTTTTGCTGCGCAGCAGGGGTAACACTGTTCCCCCACCAGCTCCCCATAGCTGTGTGGCTGGAAAGCTTGCGTTGTGATTAGGTGCCCAGGTAGCAGGCGTTGAGCTGCTGCTCTGCTCCTTGTTGCTTTCAAGCAATCTGCAGCAATCTTCCAAGCCGTCTGCTCTGTGGTCTCCGGTGAAAGTGAGGGAGAAGTCCTGCTGAAGAGAAGGAGGTGCAGGGCTCTGCACGTGCGGGAGAGTTGTGTTGGAGACGACATGCGAAAATGTTGACCCAGCTTTTTGGATTGACAGACTTGAGAGAATTCCACCAGGACAACAGACCTGACCACAATGAGCACTGTGCATTTAGAGCCCCAGGGCAGGCAAACCTGCCAGGGTGGTGTGTGACCGTGACTGCCTTTTCTTGAAGCCCTACCAGCTCAGTCCCAGCCATACCGCACTGCTCCAACACGTGTACCCTTTGGCAAAACTGGCCTGCCCTTGGGCTGGTCTCAGGTAAATGGGGAAGAAGATGATAACGATTACTATAATTTGTGAAAGGTCATGTGTGTGGTTTTTTTTTTTTTTCCTCTTGCTGTCTCTGCATGTTCAGGTAAGCCCAGGTTTCCCCACAGGGACACAGCAAAGACTCTCAACTCCTTTCCCTCTGCTAAGCATGTCTGATGACTTTCTATGGTTATTAGCCTCCTCGGTGCAAATCAAGGAGATGGGTGGGGATGCTCAAGGGTTAAGTTGCACGTATGCCACTGTGGGAACAGACTCATAAACCAGAATCTGCCCTAATGATGCCCTCTCACCAGCTTGTGGTTTCAGACCTGGTCAGGGGAGCCAGTAGTGCCGCATGCTTTAATTCAGACATGAACAGGCTTGGGAGGAGACAGGATGGAGGGCTGGAGGTTGGAAAGATTTTATTAATGATTTGCTGTGATCAAGAAGAAGGTCAACTGCTTATTTCATTAATTTTTTAGCTCTGCACAATCTTTTGTTCCCAATTCCTTTTCTCCTCTTTGCTCTTCTCCCCTTTCCTGCTCTTTTCCCTCCTCCTTGTGTTTCTTTGGTTCTCACTCTCCCGCCCCCCTTTCCTTTTCCATTCTTGCTTCCCATCTCACATATGCACTCTTCTTCCTTTCCATTTTTCTTCCTCTCTTTAGTTCCCTTGTCCTCCTCCCTGTTCTCCCTTCCCCACCCTGCCTTCATCTCCAAGCTCCTCGGGAAGAAGACAATTTGAAGGCTTTCCGCTCTGCTCTCAGCTGAGAGGCTCCTTCCCTCAAGCCAATCAATGGCAGCCTTTCAGCCCCAGTGGGGCTTGGCAAACATTAGATCAATAAGTTATTAGCACCATTCTGTCAGCTGTAATGTGGAGATTGATCGGGGCCGGGGCTCCTGCATGCTGCCTGGCACTTCCCCAGCCTGATAAAGATGACAGATTAAGGGAATAAGAAAAAGGAATTAAGGAGTCTGGCTGTCAAAGCTGTCACGGGCTGGAGGAGCGCTGTTTTTTTCAGGGGCTGAATGAGTGCAATCGGACATTTAAATGGTGCTAAGGGTACAGCACCACCAGCAGCTCTGTTGGAAATCACTATCTTCAGCATTCGCTTTTCTAAAGAAATGCAGGGAGGCTTGTAGGAGCAGCCAGAGGAGGTGGAGCAGCTGTCCTGGGTGTTGGAGGGAATACCAGGTTGCTGGCTCAGACCACACGCAGAAGATTCGGCACCTAGGAGCCCCTGGGAAATGCAAGTGCTGCCCCTGCCGCGTTGCCTTGCCCACCTTTTGGCACGGTTGGGTGTTGTGTGGCATTCCCCAGGACTGAGGGAGGTATCTGCGTCGGAGGAATGATGCCAGTTTTCATAGCTTTTTATCACAGTTCTATAAACTGAGGTCAAACAACCTTTGCCCGAGAGGTTTGTGATCCCTTGAGGAAAACCTGATCCGTATTGGAACCGTGCTTAAGTCTTCTGGTTTAATAGGCTTCTCCCATCTCCTGTTGTACCCTCTAGAACATGCTCCTTCCTAGAGCTAGGAAGTGAGTCTCCAGCAGGCCTGGACTTCCAGCCCACCCTCCCAGCCTCATTCTTTAAATCTTGTCTGGAAGGGAGTGGGGATTCACAAGTTTGCAATTGCTAAAAAGGCTCTCTGCAGCATATAAAATTAATTCAGATCTCTCTCTTAAGTGCAGTATATCCTCTCCATGAGTGTTTTTCATACTATGAATATTTACTACCTTTCTATGGCTTGGTGCATGCTGTAAAAAATGAATTTTGTAACAATCTGGGAGATAAGGGGATGTTGGTGCACCTTCTCTAATAAACAGCCTCACTACAGACAGGAGGATGGCACCAACATGACCTGCACCTCCCTCTGTTTCACCCCTTGAGAACTGAAAAATTGGGCAGTCTTTTCAGGAGCTTAGCTCCAGCACGGCAAATTGAGTGAGCACAAGGAGGTGGGAAGTAGCAGGCTACTGTTTGCATGGTAGGAGGAAAGGCAGATGGCCCAGTGGTTAGAGCTGAGAAAGGGGATGCAGGCTCCTTCTCAAGCCTAGGAAAGGGTGGTTGGTATGTTATACGTTGGGAATCCTTCTACTCAACTGCTGTCTTGTTGCGTGTTCCTGCAGCTTTCATCTATGCTGTGATTAACTCGCATTTAGGAAGTGGTCAGTGACACTAAGCCTGCTGTTGGGGTGCTACTTTCTATGAGTGCATTGAGATCGGTGAGTGGTGGTCACTGACTTTTGCCTATTGGAGTCCTTTGCTGCTATTGAGTGACTGCACAACCAGTCTGCCAAAGTTAGGTTCTCTCCAAGTGAGCAGGAAAGGGAAAAACCTTTGATTACTTGATATTGCATCCTCCTTGCTTTGTAGTAAGAGACCATTAGTGTGTCCTATTCCTCCCTCCCCTTTGCTTCCTGTTTTTCTTTCCATTTCCAAGAGCTGCTTGTCGCAGGGAACTTGAAGCATGATGCTTAGGGGACGTTTGCAGATACCTTGGTCTAGGCTAGGGACAGTCCTGAGCCAGGAGCGCCCAGCTTGCTCTGCTGTTTGGTACTATTTGCTCTGTTAAGACTGGTACAGCAGCGAGCAAACGGATGCTTCCTGCCCCTGGAGAGCTTGCAATCTAAATCTAAATGACAGCCAACAAATAGATATAGATGTGGAGACATAAAGGAGCAGCAAGATAACCCAGTGCAATAGCTAAGGTTTGAAGCCTTCTGCCTGCCGTGTCCCTAAAGCCATTAAGCTGACCTGCTGGGAGGAGAACGCTACCTTTATTTTGCAGCTGGTTCGACATCCCCTTTGCGAGGATCCAGCGGTATTTCCCCCTTCCTTGCTAGAGCTAACCCTGCCCGATGAGCTGGCATGTACTTGTATTATTCTAGGATCCCAAGTCTCAGAAGCCCACTGCTTCCCTTCCCCCCAGCTTCCCCAATAATTTTTTTTCCATTCTCCTTGCCCTCAGTTAAATTATGGCCCGTTATTCCCATGACCTTGTGCTTCACTCTCCCTTTGTTCC
>NW_009260796.1:506705-521428 GCF_000687185.1 Egretta garzetta
GCCCTTGGTTCCATTGATTCCCGCTGGCAAGGGATGGGGCCGATGTGCAGCCAGATTCCACGCTGCTGCGCGCAGCCTACTGCGTGGCCCCTCGTCCGCCAGCCTTTGTTGAGAGCAGCTCTGGGCCTGCTGGGACTCGGCAAGCTGGTGCAGCTTCTTACAAAGGCACAAGCCCATTGCTGGGGAAGGAAGTCTCCAGGGTCCCTGCAAACCTGTCACATTCGGCACAGGAACAGGCTGAGCAGCGGGGCTGGAGCCACCAGAGTTTGAGCAGAGCAGCTCCTCTGGTGGTAGCCTGTTTGTGCCAAAGGAAAAGGGAGAGCTGAATAAACTGAGATGCTGCCAAGACATTTCAGACTGGTCAGTGGGAATTGTCATCTCCAGAGGTTTAAGTTTGATGGGGGAATTAAGGGCAAGGGAGGATGTTTTCCTCCTCTTAAAATAACGTGAAAGGAGGTGAAAAAAGGACTCTCTTCTCGTTAGATACTGGTTATCTGAGTCTGGGTGATTTCCCATATAAGTTGGCCCAGTTCTCTGTTTACTCAGGACTTCTGGGTCCAAGAAGCTTTCAGACCAAACCCAATGATACGGATAGGGAGCGTGAGATAGGTCTCGATCTCTTCCCATTGTGTCTGTAGCATAACACAGTGCAGAAAAACTCAGTGCAATCCCTCAGCTGTAATTGGGACTTGCTCTGTAGTCCACCCATTTCACATTGGGAGGGCAAAAATTTTGTGACCACCTCCTATTTGTTCATTTTCCTTCTTCAGGTGAAACCCTGTGCTCTGTCACTGGGACATGGGCTCAGTTCTCACCCTGCCATTGATGCAATGTGTGTGCTTGGCACATCTTCTCTGCTGCAGATTCCCTTGTAAAGAGTGGAGATATAGAAGTCCCTCCGTCTTTGAGGAAACCTAGAGATAGGTTTTCTAATCTTCCCAGCTGACTTAGGCTCCCAAGTCCTCTCTTCAAAGCTGATAATGAGCCTCAGGATCCATAGATGTGTTGGTGAACATGACTGTTAAAGTCACCCAGTTCTGCGGAGTGCTGGGAGGCTGAGGATCAGAAGCAGTGCAGGAGTACAAAGCATGGTTACTTCCAGGTGATGTTTCCACCTACGGCCTCTAAGCAGCATGTCTCAAGTCCAAAGAAGGCTGTGGTTAGGTACAACCCATGTTGCCCTGGCTTCTACACAAGTTCGTTTTATGGTGCCATACCCACATCCTTTCTCTTTATGGTTGCAAAGCCGTTGGGTGATACTTCTGTATGGGGACAGAAGTGCTGTCCTCGGGCTGACCGACTTTCCTGTGTGTCACTGTAGAAGTGCAGCAGGTGAGTGCTGGACTTTCTCTTCCTACAAAAGAGGGGGGAAAGATACACTTTGATTTCTAGATCTTTTTGGAAAATGTTTGACTTTTGTTTCCAAAAACCTCTCTGGATCACTTTCTGTACTGCCTTGTCAGGTTAGCGGGAGCCTCGAATGTAATGCAGGATCTGGGAACCTGCATGGGAAACCTGGGGAGGGGTGGGGGTGGTGCTCAGGGCTGTGTTGCACTGGTGCCAGTAGGTGATCAGCATGCTCGGGGCTTCCTCTAGCACTCCTTACTTGTGTTATTGCCTGGCTTAGCTTCATAACATTGCTGTTCTACTGATAATGTCTTTCATTTTCAGCTTTAATATTGAAAAACTGCCCTGATTTGGCTTCCGTTCAGCTGAAATGCTTTGCAGAAGGCAGGAGAGAGGAGGCAAAAGCAGGGATTTGGGGAACAACAACAACAAAAAAAAAAGCTTCCCACAAGCATCCCTCCCCATCCTCTGTCTAAGGTGGCGTGTTGCCTTTTGCAGGTGCATGGGCTTGAGGAAGCAGCTCCCTGTTGGCTTTCTGGTCAACGAGTAGCAATGTACTCTAAACGCACAACCTGTCTCTGAGAGGGTGGTAAGGCATCCAGAAGCTACGCTGCCAACTCCTCTGCAAAACGTATTTGGTTTTGCTGGTCCTGCTGCTATGGCAGGGGGAGATGGACTCTGGATGTATCCCAACGCCTTCAACCCCTGTCCTGCTTCTTCGTGTGCAAGACCGAAGAATGGTTGGATAGATGGCATGGGGACACAGATAAACGGCATGGGGACATAAAGGGATGAATTTAGATTACGGGGTCCTGTGAAAGGGCCTGTGTTTAGCAGCTCTAAGTGGTATGCCAAAGCTGTCCATATGGTTTAAGCTGTAAAGAGGAAAGGATTGGTGCTGTAATTAATACAAATACATTGCTGTTTAGGTTGTACCCCGGGATCTGAGTTTACTAAATAACTCATGAAAATGTGACCTGCCTCTTCCCTGCTTTGCAGCTAAGCAAGCTGAGGGGGGTATGGCTTCCTATAACGCTGGGCTGGGATACAAAAGATTGCTATTCAGTCTTGTGCTCTCCTACTGACTCCATAAATTTGGGGTGGATTGTTAGATCTTTGTGCCTCCATACTGGCTGCTGCTGATAATTATTCCCTTTTCCTTGATTACTGTGTATCTTGCTGATTTAGTCCTCACACTTTTGGGGATGGAGGCAGTCTCTGAGACATCCCAGGAGTTTGCCTGAAATGAAGGGGGGGAAAAAAAAGGGACATTTTTATTCTGTGATCTACCTGCCGTAAAAACTGCTGGTAGGCAACCCAAATACAAACTCAAATGCGTGGGATTTGGTACAATGTGAACCTGAGACGCTGGAAGGAAAATGCTGCAGATCATCCTAGAGGTTAATACACTACTAACGTGGGATTTCTCTGGAGGGCCAAGTTCAAATCTCGACTGCAGGACGTCTGGGACCTTTCCCGGTGGCGTGACGGTGACGGCAGGCCGTCACACCTGACTCTTGATGGGGCTGCCAGCTCACCTGCGTCTGTGCCGAGAAATGGGTGTTCTGGAGACCGGTGGGGCATGGGTCTGATGGAGTTGGTGCCATTTCAGTGTTCCTACACGATCTTGGTCTTCCCCTGCACAAGTGCAGCTGGTTGGGAGTGAGCTGGGACTTGCAACCTGTCCTGCTGACGTGTCTGGGAATAGCAGGGCAGGGTGCTAGGCAGAGTGAACGTCTGCTGGCAGATGGGCGCATGGGGGTGGGAGTGGAATAGCGAGAGAGAAGGAGTGATGGGAGGGTAATGAGGTGTCTTGGCAGAGTTGTGAAATCAAGGAATCTTTACTGCTCATATTCTAACTGCTGTCACATGTAACTGGTGCTTCTGTCACCAGTTCTTCCATGGAGTCTCTTCTGCCTGAAGTACATAAGAACAAGCCCTGTTGGGTTTTGCTGCCTCCTGCCCAGGCTGGGAGGGGCGAGCAGAGCAATGGGACTTCTGTTGTTTCAAAGCCACAAATCCCGGATGAGAACACTTCTGAGGAGGATATATGATCCTGGCCTCCAGCGCTGAGGGTTTGCAGCATCAGGCTAACATTTCCAGGAAAATCAACATGAAGAATGAAGCGTTCCGTGGGGAGGGAGCTTGTGACTCTATTTGTGCCGTGTGGCCAGGTACTTCCTAGCTTTGATGCTGGCTTGGCAAGCTGATACTGTCTGTGGCTTTGGAGGACTTATTTAAAGGGTAAACTGAGGCAGGAGGATTGATAAAATTCACGTTGTATTGAAAGGCTGACTCAACACCTGGGATGTGAAGTGCTGAGAAAACTTAGACGCCGTCACTGGCTGCCTCTGTCCTTCCCCACCTGCTTTCCAGTTGCCCCTGTTTTGTTGTATTTACTTTGCTTTTGGTTCTGGATGGTTGCAAGCTGCTGCGGTTGTCTCTGGGTGCCAGTTTTGTTAACAGGCGGGGTGACGGGGTCATGGCAAGATAAGATCGGAGGCAGCTCGTGCTCTTTAAAACCTTGAAATGCCACTTGTAACTTTGCAGAGTTCCGGAATTGCTCCCCGGATAAAGGCATTGCCTGGCAGGCTCTGCCCTCGGCACGTTAACCGTCCGCTCTCGACACTGCTCAGCCAGTGGCAGCCACAGATCTGTGCTCTGGATCTCTTGATAAATACAGCGTCAAGGCAGGAACCTGGGCTTGCTTAGCTGAATTCAAAGTAATGCAGAGTGATTCTGAGTTGCTTGGCTTAAAATGTCCCCTGGAACGTCAATAATTTTGTTGTTCTTCTAAACAGCACCAAGGGGGTTTGTAACCTTTCTTAACCAACACACTTTGGGCAAATTGCAGCAGCTTTGCATGCGTGTTGACTCGCAGGCAGATGCAACGTATGCTCGCTCAAATATGGTGCTTGTTTGTGAGGTTGGGTTGTTTGGTTTTTTTTTTTTTTTTAATTTTAAGATCCTGCATCTTTAACAAGCCCTTGATAGATGAGAATTTGATGCTTGCAGTGACAAACAGTCTCTTCCTTCCTGCCCATATGCAACATCATGCTTTCAGTTTCCCCAGCATTATTATGGGAGGATATTGATTTTAAATCTGTTCGGGGATGCTGTAATTGTATATTAGATATTTTGTGTTGGTTTGTAGGGCTGCAGTAATGCAAAAGGCTTGAGTGTTTCCGTACAATCTAGAGGGGGAAGATTGCTAAGGACCTTGAGGTTTTGAAGGAGGAGGAGGGGGGGAAGGGGGGGAGAGAGATTGAGAGAGAGAGAGAGAGAGAGAGATAGTGTGGTAGGAAGATTCAGAGATCTGTTGTGCCTTTTTTTTGTGTTGTTTTTTTTCCTCCCCTTTCTCTCCCCCAGTTGCTTTGCATCAGGGCATGAAAGGAGTGGAAACACCAGGGGGACAAAAGGCAACAGAACAAATGATGAAACTCAGTAAGGAAATCAACTGGATTCAGAATTTATAGCTTTAAAACGTTGCATTGATCAGTGTGTGAATAGTCATTATGTGCTTTCGGACTGCGTGATTAGGAAAGCAGATCAAGGCTCTCAAGATGACGATTTTTCTTACTTTCATTTTTTTTTCCCTCTGCTTGTAATATATGTGTGTGTGTGTGTCTGTGTGTGTGTGAGAGAGGGAGAAGCAAAATACCAAAGTCTCTCTGGTCGCTTCTGCAAAGAGGAAAGTACAACCTTATCTGATACTCAGGTTTCTCATCTCTCTTCTAGATGAAATTTTAGGCAAGAGAAGAGTATGTTCTCCCAACAGCAGCAGTGAGTGTCCTTTAGAAAGCAAGAAAGCCAGAAGTGAGTCCCCAAAGGGTAAGTGCTGCTTCTCCCTCCCCCATCCCCTTCCCCTTTCTTCTCCTTTCTTAAGAGTGGAACTTAATTGAAATTAAGGAGGGAGGGAAGGGAGGGCTGCAAGAAGCCGTGGTGTGGGAGCTGTAAGTATCCGGCACCGAGGGTGCATGCAGGAGGCTACCAGTGCACTGTGCTTTCTTTATCTACTCGGAGGGAAGCTTGCAGTACAAGGAAGGGCTTGCTGCTTAATTAGAAGAATTGGTTTATGATTAAAAAAGCAAGCTGCAGCTTTTGAGGTGGATTTTAGGGGTGTTTCTACTTTTCAGGCAGAATGTCTTGATTACCTGTTTAATATAAAAGCTACACACAGGCTTATCATACTGGCATCTGTTCCTTTAAAGGGAAAAAAAGAAGCCTAGCAGGGAGAATAGGGCTGCCTCGTTCTTTCTTATGCATTTATGGCACTGTTCCTATAGAGATGGAATCTGCAGAAGGTTTCTTTTTTTAGGGATTTTTTTTTTTAATCTGATTTGTTTTATATTTTTTTCCTATAAACATGATTTTTAAACTTTCTTTACGACTGGCAAAGTGGAGTGGGTAATGGAGCCTGCAGTTAATGAGTTTGTCTCCAGGTTGAGTAAATGAGGTTTTGCAGGCCGTTCACTTAAAGGCTTTGTTGTTAAGTTCAAACTAATTAGCTGTCAGTAATACCCATCTCTGTCACTGTGCTTAACCTGCGCTCTTTGGCCACTTAAAAAAAAAAAAGTAAAAGCAGATCAGCTGTTTGAAGCTAGACCCTGTTTCATGGGTTTGAGGTCCAGCAGCTGAGACTCTTCAGGGTGAATATTTTCAATAACCAATCCAGGGAATCTCAAAGGGCACTTTTTGCAGCAGTTTTTCCTCAAGCCTTCTTAAACTACCTACTTTATATTATGCTATATAAAGATATATTGTAGGGACCTGTACTGCATCCTAATTTCCTGTATATTGTCTCTTCTTGACTCCTTGTCCCCAAATTATGATCTGAAAGGCAGCATACTCTGAGAGGATGCTGAGTGCTAGTGTCACTTAATACGATATTGCTAACACTACCTAAGAACGTACTAAATCTTTTCTTTCACGTAACCCTCTCCTGCCTGTTAACTCTTTAATACAAGTAAAAGCGCCGTAGCTTTTCACTGGGCTTTTCTGAAAGGGGTAAAGAGGAACCCTATATACTGCTGACCCTTACCTGATATTTTTTTTTTTTTTTATCTGCCCTTTTCCCGTTATCCTTGAAATGTTTCTAGTAGATGTGCAGGTAAGTTCCATCAGGATGCGTCTATAGATTCTGAAACGCGTTTGTTCTATAGGGGCGTGAGACTCCTGTAACTCTTGATGCAGCTGCTGTCCTATTTGCTGTTTCTGCTGAGCCTGTATCCTTTGTAATTCCAATACAGTGCATGCTTAGGAGCCGAATCCCGGTAACAGCAGCCTATGTGGCTTGGCTGAGAATGGGCTAAACTTTAATCAAGCCATCTGAAACCAAACTACTGCATTTGGATTCACCCTAATAAAGTGGCTGAACTTGCACATATCGGTGGGTTTGCCATGGGAGCAGCAGGGTCAAATGATCCCGTTCCGTTTCCTTCCTCTGCCCTTCCCACCATTTTTGTTTACTTGAGTGGGTTGAGTGCAGTCTGAGGCAGATAAGCAGCCTTTGGCTTTGCAGTATGCGCTCAGGATCTAAATCTTGCTCCTTAGCTCTGAATGACTCAGGGATTCCCCTGGTTCATTAAGAGAGGGGTTCCTAGGAAGCCCTGAATAAAAGCAAACTTTCGTTTTCTACCCACTTTTTTCTCAGAAAGCCTTCCCTGCCCTGTAAAAGAGCGAGACGGAATGGAAAGTCTGAGCTGGGCCTTATACTAATCTCGTATGTTAGCCTGGTTTTTATTATATTAGGTCATTGGGGAACCCCTGTTCTCTCCAGCACCGTGGCAGGCATTTTAAGCCTGGGCTGTGCTGATGCTGGCATACCCTCAGGGTGGTGAGGGGCTGAATAGGGGCAGAGGCTTTGGTGCTTTTGGGGCCTTTATCTACCCACCCCCTGCTATGCAGAGGGGGTCCAAGGAGGGGTTGTAGCTAGTGCTTCTGTGTCTTGAGTCCCAAACGGCGGGAGCACCTTGCAGCTGAGCACTCCCCGGAGACTTCCCATCCTGCTGGCAGGCAGGCAGCGTTCCGGTAGCAGGGATACCATGGAGGGCCAGGAGGGAAACGATCCCTGTGTTCCCAGCTCTGTACTACGGAGCTGGTTGGAAACAGAAGGATCTGTGTTGTGTGACAAGCCGTTTTCAAACAGGAGGGGACCCTAGGGGCAAGTTACCTGGGATTTGGGAACTACTGCTGTAGAGGCGTGCTGTGAAGTGTGAGATGTGCCAGAGCCCAGGCCTGGCTGGGACCCACGTGCTGTGAACGCAGTTTGTGATTTCGGAGTGGGAAGGGAAACAAGGAGCGACTGGAGCTTTGTAGGCCATGCAGCCCCACGCTGTCCTCTGGTAGGAGCCAGGTCTCCCTGGGACGCATCCTTCCTTTCTCTCCGGCCGGGTGGTGTGCCTTGTGGGGGTGCTGGTCCTCCGCCTCTTGCGCTCTCCTGCGGTGGGCTTCAGCTCAAGGTGGGGATTCTCCCCCTCTCGGTTACACGCTGGCCCCGGGCGCAGCCCTTGCTCAGGGCGCAGCTGCATTGTCTCCGAATTGAAGAGGAGAAGTGACCCTGTGCCCGCGGCACATCTCGTGCTGCCGTGGCCGTGCCTGACAAGGCAAGGAGAACAGAGGCAGCCAAGTAAATCACTCCTCCTCTCTGACTGAGTGAAAAAACACCTGTAGGGCTGGAAACCCTTCCAGCGGGGAAGCAGTAACCTTCCCTTCCCCCCTCCCCAACGCTCGCAGTGTGCACGCCAGAGATCAAAAGAGAGCCCTATCTCAGTGGAAACAGGGCCGCGCCAGCGCTGCTGTCAAACAGAGCAGAACGTTCTCGCGTCTAATATGGAAATGCGAGCATATCAGAGGCTCGGAGCGAGGGCTGCGCTGGCAGGTCACGGAGGAAGCTTTCTCCCCGGGAGACAATTCCCCAAGTAAAACCCTCACTCCTGTGGCAACAGTGTGTCTGGAGATCTGCTTCTTCAGTACCTTTAGACATGAAATAAAACTGAACGATTGCGAAAAGAGAAGAGTATTTTGGTTTCTATTTGAACTGCTGAAAAATAAATCTGGTAGAAGCCTCATCATTTGGGAAGATTTGAAGCTAGACTGGACTAAGTGCTGGAAAACACACGTAGGGAACAATATTGCGCTCGCCCCCTGGGGTGGGCTGATGAGCTCATATGCTGCTCCTTCTGCCATTCCCTTTTCTTTTAAAACAAAACAGAATCTTATTGCATCTTTGGTTAATGAAGTAGACCAGAACCAGAGCTGGACTACAGCTGAGCAATTCAGATCCAACCTCTCTCAGTTTGTTCCTTTTCTTTGGGGGGGGGTGTGTGTGTGTGTGATATCCATATGTTGATTAGTTTGGCAGCTGTCCAATTAGGCCAAATGAAGAAATAATGTTTGGCCCCTTTCTTGCTAAAAACTTCGCTGCCTCCCAAACCCATGCTGCAGAATATGGTGGGAGCGGGCACGGGCCCTCTCTGCCCTGGCAGGTGACAGCTCAGGCAGCAAAGACCTTAAAAGCTACTAAGCCCTGACTTTGAACCTGGGGTGAGATGCTTTTGCCACGGTTCAGTAAAGGGAGCCCTGGCCTGCTGTGGGTTTGTTGTAGTAAAGGAGAGGAGATGAACAGGCTGGGTGCTCCTGTCTTGTCTGGGATTGCTTGGGGACGACGAGCTTGGCGAAAAGGTTGCACAGCAGCGGCGCGTCCTTCAGGCTGCACAGAAAAACCTGCGTCCTCCCAGAGCCTGAATTCCCTGTGGCTGCCACCATTGGTGCCCTGCAGTGTTGGTGGCGGGTGGGAGAGGTGGGCTTCCCTTGGCTCGGTGAATGGGGGGAGGCATGCTGGGGAGCGTGAGGGCCCGGCAGACGCCTGTTGGCTGTGCCTTCCCGGTGACCGTGCCAGAGTCCATTTCACACCTGGCGGCTGGAAGAGATTTGGCAAGATCAGTCTCCCGCATTACCCCCTGGTAATGACAAAAGCAGACAGCAAAGCTTCAGCAAAGCTGGAATTATCGCTGGCTGAGTCATGTGAAATCTTCCAAGTTTTAAGTGTGGAAATCCAGCCTTTCCCTGGACTCCTCCTGCCTCTTAGCCTCCCCTTGCCACCTCCATTCTCCCTCCCCTCCTTGCACCTGAAATCTGCTCTGTGGCTGATCGGATAGAGTTTATGGTAATTAAGTGTTATTAAATCCCCTCCCCCTCCCTTTTTTCTCTAATGACACAGCTGTGGCAAAAAAAATTCCATGTTTTTCTAAATCAGGTCTGTGGCATGTGGCTTTGCTCCTTAGACCTTTGGTTGAGAGCATCAGAAGGGAACTGAAACATTTGGAGCACTTCAACGTTCCTGGGGGAGGTGGCAGGAGCAGCAAGAGCTTGGAGGAGGATGTGGGAATCTGGTCCGCAGAGTGACTTGGCGGGAGGGGGACCTGGAAGGGAATTCTGTCCCCCACCCCCGTGCTCCTTCCACTTGTCTTGCAGGGTACCGGAGGCAGGGAGTGGGATGGAGCAGGCGTGACACGGCTGTCATCTCGTGCAGCCTCCCTCTTTGGGGTCCGCTTTCTAAGCGTGATGCACACAGTGCAGGGTGGGGACCCAGCTCAGGGCACCAGCCGGCTTGAAGCAGGCCATGGACCTGCGATTTGCACAGGAAGCCTGTGGTCCCTGAGATGCAGATACATGTCACTGGGGTGGAGATCGGTGGTTGCAGATACGGCCACAAATTGCTGTGCTCATTGAGAACCCTGCTGCGTCGGATAGCTGACCTGAGCTGGAGGGGACTGAAGTTCTTTCCCTTCTGCAGAGGAAGAGTGCCTTGGGAGCCGGTGATGCAACCCTTTTTTATTGAAACTTTGTGCAGCTCAGACTCTACATTATTATTAATTATTATTATTTATTATTATTAATTAATTAATTATCATCGTCCCCTCCTATGTTTTGGGGAGGAGGTGGCTTCATTATGACACGTGAAGGTCATCTCCAAAATCTGAGCTTGGTTGTGTAATGAGTTTGGTGGCAGACACCACTTGCCACTAATGGCCTCTCATTCTGGCCAAGGCAGAAGGGAACCAGTCCCTAAGCTACTGTGGCAGGGCCACCTTTTGCAGGTACTCTGTCTCTTGGACTGTATTTGTTTGCCACGGGTTCTCTGTTCTGGTAGCCAGACTAGGGGCCTTTCTCTATAAAGTAAGTGGCCTGTGCTCAGAGCCACCACCTTGAATTTGGAGCCAGTCTAGCAGCAGAGTCACCTGCCATGATCCCTGAGGGGCTCTGTCTGTGGAATGAGGTGGATGAAGGAGCAGGAATCTGGGGCACACGGTAGGGTGGTCTTGTCATTCACTGAACGCAGCGGTGGTCTTGTGACTGCAACGTGGGGGGAGCCTTTCCTGCTCCCTCCCTTCCCTTCTGCCTGTTTAGATTGTTACTGGGAGTTCCTCTCTGAATAATGAAAAGGTTTTGCCTGTGGGGAAGATCCAAGATAAAATAGTGTTAGAGCAGCCACCGCCAAGGTGGAGAATGGTAATTACTCTGAGTTCTGCTTACAGTAAACAGAAAGCCTCTGTGGTTTTATCTCCCTGTTAGACTGGGATCCCTACTGCCCAGGGAGCAGGCAGGGCCTTCCTCAAAGCACCTCCCTCCTGGGCTGTGCAGTCATTCCGGGAAGATGGAGAGGTAGGCACGTTGGGTGCAATTTTAATGGCCTCGGGGTGCTTAGCCATATGTACAGCTCTGAAACAACCTGCGTGTGTGACTTGCCTCCGAGAGCTGGGCAGGTGGACTGTCATCACTGTTGTGCGGTTGTCAGCATCACCTACAGCGGGTGCCTGAACATCTCTCGCGTTATCGTGTCCTTGCGGGTGTTCAGAAAGGTGGGGGAACCAGGGGCGTGTCGGATCAGGTATTAGTGGAAAAAAAAGAACTTGCATCCCCTAAGATGAAAGGGTGAGAACTCGGTGAACTCTTTCATCCTGCCTGTCCTCTTTGCCACCTTGGGGGTAGAGAGCTTGCTGGTAATTTTGTGTTATTATAATGCAATGCTTGTTGCTTTGGGTGGGGTGGGGGGAAGTTGTTCGTGAGCTTTTTGGGTGCTGTGGCAATTGGAGCTGTAGACTTTTCTGTAGACGTGTGCCCACGTTCAGAGGTTTAGCAAGCTGTAGGTGTGTCTTGACCACATATAATGGTGCATCTTGGAGCACAGGGAGAGCTGCATTTGGCAGCTTGGTGCATCAAGTTCGGTGGGTACACTACAGAGTTGTGAGAAGTTGTCCTAACATCCCTCTGCTCCCCTCTCTCTTTCTTTTGCACTGTCCTTGTACTTTTTGTACTTGTATGTGATTTTCCACTGTATTTCTCTCTGGAAAAAAGACCAAATCTTTCTGCTCTTCAGAAAACTCCCACACACCTCTGCTTGAGGACTCGGTGACTCAGATGACCCCAGAGGAGCACTATAGACGCATGATGTCAGCACTGAACGAACATGGCACGTTTGAAGAGCAGCAGCAGCAACGCCTCTACCAGCTGGCCAACAGCATGGCAGTGCCCAGCCATGGAGGTACGGGCTCTTACAAATGGGGGGAGAAGGGGGTCATTTTGCCATTTGGTATAAATCTTGTAAGATGTCCCGAACCCCTGCATGCGTGTGAGGAGGATTTATGGGCTGCAGTGTTGCATGTTTGTCATGTAATGAATACAGGTGGTGCTAAAGAGTGTCCTACAGACCGTTTCTCCCACCATCTTTGTGGGGTCATCTACCCTCAGCCATCTATAAATGTTAATACCTTCTGTAGATATCTGTGGGGACTACAGATTGGCTTACTGCAGTAGATTAGCTGCAACATCACTACTGTGCCTGTTGCAGTGGCGGTGAGGGGTCCTTTTCTTCCTTTGTTTCAGGAGTTCATCTCAATCTGAATATTCAGAATCTGTCTGTGTAAGTCTTATTTGGATCATAGTGTGGAGCAAGGGGAACGAGTGTTGGTGTAACGCAGGGGGGTTGTGGGATGTAGGCAGTGCCAGATACTCCTGCCATTTAGTGACGGGATCTGAAACGGTGAGATGATTTTGCAGGATTGAGTTAAGCATTGATAGTGCTAGGTTTAGAAAGTTTGTGCAATAGTTGTGACAAACATAGCATAAACTGGTGTTCAAGACCTTGCGCCTTAATGAGAAGTAGATGTCTTATGATTTTACGGGCAATTAAAATACGTAGGTGAAGCTAAGTTGCGGTGAAGACAGCTTAGCAGGCAAATGCTGAAGTCCTTGGGACAGCTTCATCCATGGTATCATCTATTGAAAGCAATTGTGTTTACATAACCAAGGACTGATCTGGTCCTTCACTAGCCAAAACCTGACTTGCTGTGGGTTACTGAAAGGGAGAGAACTCCTTCCATACCCAGTGTATGCTGACTTGGTGAGGGCTTCCTGAGAGCATTGCTGTCAGGACCCTGTAGGTCACAGCTTCCAGCACTAACAAGCCGTCCCCAGGCCTTCCCAGCATGGTGTGGTCCTCTGAGGTTGAGCTGGGCACCAGGGATAGCTGAGGCACCCCCCTCCTCAGCCCTTCTTTATTTAAGGTCTGTTGTGTGCACTGCAGATTGTGCCTCTGTACCTTCCTGTCTGCTGCTCCTAGGCAGCATGGGAGTATTTCTGCACTGATATCTATGTTCAAGGGAAGATGCTGCCATTCTGCTCTATGCAAGGAGGCTGGTGCTTGTACAGTTACGGTATTGCAAGGAGGGGAAAATCCAAAACCTGGTCCTGAAGCAGCATCCTCATTAACAGCTACCGTTGTCCTATGCTGCTGCCTGGTCCTGGGGCTGGAGTGATGTCCTGAGGGGATAAGGGTCCTGCAGTACCAGGACCTAATGGGTCCCGTATGAATTGAAGGATTGCCGGTAGGTTTTTGCCTGGGTTGTGGAGGACGCTGGCTAAATCCAGCTCGGCTGCAGCATCCTGCGCTGTGCTAAAGGGGGCACTAAGCTGTTACAGGTTCTACCCTGGGAACCACTTGGCAGAGCACAGGAGCCACAAGCATCCCTCTACAGGCTAAAGGCTCCTCAGCCCATGGGGACACTTCACCTTCCCTCCAGTGAGCAAAGCCCACTGGCTCAGCCTAGTCCAGAGTAAAGCCGTGCATTGCACCCAAGTCCTCTGATGCAGGAATGAGGGAAGTCACTCAGCTGTGTGGATCAGGCAAAGGCAGGGAGATGGAAGAGGTGACGCTGTTCCAGTCTTGGAAGCAGAGGGTTGAAGCATCACTGAGAAGCAGTGCTACGCAAGAATCTGTAGCCCCTGTGCTGCTTCCTACCCAAGGTGTGGGAACCTGCCTGCGTGATCAGGAGAAGGAGCACAGGCAACATCGGCAAAGCGTCCAGCAAGAGCTGGAGGAGAATCTCCAGTCTGGAGCATAAATCCCCAGGGCTCCTTGTTAGGTTAATGAAGAAGCTGTCGCCTTTTCCACTCTGTTTGATTTGATTGGCTTCTCTGGGGGCAAGAAGGCGATTCCTTTTGCTGGGGAGTAAGGATTTGCTTATCAGCAAAGGCATGGCATAAACCTGTGCTGAGGCACACCGTAGTGAACACGGTACGTGTTTCTGTGTGTGGTGTTCAGCTGTGCCAGACTTTTACAGAGACGCAGAGCTCTTGCAAGCATGATCCATAGGTCTGGGGCAAAGCCACCCACCATAGGGCTGGAGACTCCACACCTATATGCAGTGAAGACAAGCACGGTACGCGGGAGGACAGTGTATAAGATGCATCATGCACAAAAGGGTGACACATGCAGATATGCAAATGCTGAATATTCAACCATGACACGCAGGTCTGTGTAGCCCGTGTTGAATACAACAGCGCACGTCCTCAGCACAAAGCGTGTTACGGGTACCCGTATTGTGACAGACGGTCGTGATAGACCGCTTAACCTGGACACCGGATGGCTGCTGGACGTGCAGAACATGGTCATCCAGGCAACGTGGGGTGCAGAAGAGCTGGTGTCGCCCCCTTCTCCCCCCGTGTAATGAGGAAAGTAGCTCATTACATTAAAAGCCTGACGTATTTTTTATGATTATGATTAAATTTTCTCATCAGCATTTGTTGGGTGAGGGGTCACGCTGAGGTTTTGGGGTGGGCAGGGGGAGAAAAGGAGTCTGCACAGACAGACTCGTGTAACATCAACAAGACAAAACTTCGTGTATTTTGGATTGTCTCCACACCACAGGGCTCTGGTTGGGCTATAAATTATTAGTGCCAGTACAAAGCGCAGTTTATCTGTGGGCTCACACGGAGGCACCAATAACATTAATAATTTAAAAAATGTTAATAATTTAGAAATCTTTTTTTTTTAATTGCTTTTCAGCCCCCCCCCCCTCCTCCGCCCCCATTCT
>NW_009260796.1:521462-523192 GCF_000687185.1 Egretta garzetta
AGGGAAGGGGGGGAGAGAAAGAGGAGAGGAGAGGGTGTGCGGGTGGGGGGTTGTTGCGGTCATTCAGGATCAATGCGGCTTCTGGAATTGGCCGCGTGCCAGACTTCTAAATTACAGGCACTGTGGCAATAAGGAGTGACCTGGGTTTTTCAGATAATTAATTTATAAACATTGAAGGTGCATGGTCCCTGGCTCGGAGAATTCTCTAGGCTTTTTCTGTGATCTCATGGGGTTTGTTGTTTCACTATTTCTTACATACTTTTGCAGTTCAGAATCGTATGTCATTTTAATGTTTGTCCCCTCAGCTGGGGGCGTGGGGACGGGGATTGCGTGTGCATGAGTGTGGCTTAGAAACATTCAGGTACCAATGTCCTTACTGCCAGCAAAAAGAGTAGCTGTGTAAGCATTCCCACCCCAACTTGCAGTCCCACCCACAGGGCTTCAGCCCTGACCATCACCAAAGTATTTGGTGGAGTGATTGGTGAAGCTCCAGCTGGGCTGGGCACATCTTGGGGCTAACAGGAGTATGGATGGCTGGGATTTCCAGAACCAAAGGCAACTTGCGTGGTGGTATAAAGGAGGGCAAGGAGATGGAAAGGGTTATCGTTACCGGGGTCATGCAACGCTCTTATAATTAGCCTAGCTTTATGAATCAGTTGTGGGGAGAGGATTAATACGCTGCTGGATGCGGAGTGCTTTCAAATCTCAATCTGCGAGTTGGTCCTGACCAGGGTGTGTTCATTAACATAAATCTTCCTCTCCTCCTCCCCCCAGCTGTGTTTTGGTTTCCTTTGGCAGTGGTAAACCCCTGAGTGTACGAAGGAGGTTTCCTCTAAGTGTGCATCTGTGTGTGCGCGTTTCCTGTGCAGCACGTGAATGGCAGCAGGGGTTTTGTTGTGGGATACAAGCAAGTTGTGTGTAGGGTGTTTTCAAATAAGATACAGGAACTAAGGGGCTCCTGATGCCTAACTGTGAGAGAGCAGCGCTCTGGAAAAACCCTCTGTCAGCACGGATGGCCATGTCACTAGACCTTCTCCTAGGTCTGTCCAGCCGCGTTGTTCCCTGAGAAGGCAAGTGCAATAGCAAGCCAGCTGTACCTGTGTTGCCTGCTCTTCCTTGGAGTGCGCTGTGATCCCCGTTAACGCGTGCTTGTGGGGTATCTGGCCATGCCTGCGTTGTCCCTCACACGGCACTTGCGTGGGCAGCTCATCTACGCTGACACCCACCCCGGAAAGATGATACAGGCGCGTAACCTGTCATTGCACAGGCCTCCTGTGTAACAGGGTTCTGCAGTGGTAACGTGGCAGTGCAGGATTAACGAGGGGTGCATTTCTTTCTGACCTGCAAGCGATGGTCTGATGGAAGTATTGCGCCTCAGGCGGGAAGGAGCCCTTTTCTGTACCCCATCCTCATCTGCTCTGCAGCCCAGCCCTTTACTTTCCTACAGCAGAGCTGCGCTAGGCAGGCGCAGACCTGCCAGGGCCAGTTACCACCCCTTGCCCAGGCGAGGGCTGCAGCGTCCCCCAGGCGCTGGGTGGCTGGTGGGGGGGATTCACCATGCTGGGGAAAACAGCCCTTGGTGCTCTGAAGTGCCCCGGCCCCGCTGCTAGGCTGTACCTGGTAGGCGGGGGTGGGTGCTCCCCCACCGAGGAGGTAGGGGCCACCCAGGGAAACGGCCCCCCATCCCCGGCTTTCGGCAGCAGGGGGAGATGCTGGGGCAGGGAAGGCTC
>NW_009260796.1:524223-528740 GCF_000687185.1 Egretta garzetta
TCCGGGCAGCCCTCAGTAAGGGTCCGGGAGGGAAGGGTGCGCCTGGATGAGGGTAGCAGCACCCCCGGGGGCGGGCAGGTTTGATGTGCCCCGGTAACTCATTCCCATCTCCCCTGGGCGTTCGCACCCTTGGGCATTTTGCAGGTGCCAAAGTGTGGGTTTGCATGCGTGCCGGCCGCACACTGGGGTGTCTGTACGTAAAGGGAGGCGATTTGTGCTTGCACATAGGCATTCGCATCCAGGCTGGCGACTGGCTGGCTGGTGGGAATGATCCCAACCCTGCCTCGGATCTCCAGAGCAGATGCTGGACTCTAACCTGTTCCTTGGCACAGGGCAGGTCATGATCTATAAGTCTGCACTTTATAGCATCCCCAGGTAACGAGAGAGAATGAATTCTCTAGGATGGAATAGAAAGAGAAGAAATTTTTTTTTTTTGAGGAAGGAGGAGGCATGTTTTCCCTTCACCACTGATAGGAGTGCTGGAAAGCTGATTTTCCTCCCCCTCCCTCCCTCCCTCCCAGGAAACTCTAGCTCATTTATCTTGCTCTGTGCCATAAGCCATTCCCTCTGCAATCAAGAACTTCAGATGGATATTAAATTAAAGTTGCGTGCATTTCTGACAATGATAGCAGAGGCAGGAGAGGACCTGGCAGCCACAGGGATGCAAAGGCTCTGGGGATCACGGGACAAGCCGTGAAAGGCTCTAGTATCTCGACTTTTTTTGGCTTTCATCTTGGGGTGGGGGCAGGCAGCAGGCTGCAATATTAGTTCTGTAGCGGGTGTATATACGCGTTGGGTCCATTTACAGCCTCGGAGATCCTGTCTGGTTTTCCTTCTTTCTGACCAATGGGTTTGCAACGTGTAGGGGCTGGGCAGACCTGGTAAACCTTCCTCCTGCAGGGTGTACTTTGGCTAACCCACCTAATAAAATCCAACCCGGTCCATGTGGATTGTAGGCAGACCTGCGAGGAATGCAGAGATAGACGAGTTTCAGTGCAGCCAGTCATCAGGAAAATTTCTCCAGCTATGTGTGGCCTGGAGAAGTGCCAGGCCAGCCGGAGGCCTGGCTGAAAAGGCATGTACGGAAGGGTGGAGGTTGCTTATGGGGAGGTGCTGCACATAGGAGGAGCAAAATGAAAATTAATTAGATGTGTATCAAATCCAGAGGTACTTGCCACTGCCAGACAGGTGTTCTAGCTAAGGGAGCTGGGCTAGGCCGGGAAGCATTAAATCATTCGGGAAGAGGGTGTTATCTGGCAGTTTAAGCAGAAGACTGGAGTTAGGGCTGGTGTCCCTCCCTTGTTCCTGCTCGCTAGCTCAGGGGGCAGAGGCTGAAGGCCAGGAGTGAACGGTTGGAAAAGACCACTGCTTTTCATCTGGATTCAGTGATCCGAGTAGCCCTATAAATCATTGCATCGGCCTAAGTGAGGGGGAAATCCTGACGAGGTGAGGTGGTGGAGGAAAGGAACGCATAGGGGCACAACCTGCCTTTGATGTTGAGAGAAATATCTGTGGGACCTTGGATTAAGTTTGCAGAAGTCACCCTGTTTCCTTTTGCACGGTAACAGCGGGTCTCATTTTGAAAGCAGGTTGTACTCAGTGCTTGGGAAGGCCTTTGAGCACCTCAGTTCCAAGAGCAGGATAATGTGGCGTGTTGCACGGAGCAAGGATATTTGCACCCACTTGTGCAGGTCTAGTTGTTTGCCTATAAGACCAGCCTGTGGCGTTCTTGGTGGGAATGAAACAAAGAAGCTGTCTTTTTTTCTGTGATACATACTCTGTAGTCTCTTTTCTGTCCAAGAGTTTGCAGACTGAAACAAGGTTCATAGCACATTATCAGCCCTGGTTTTGTTTTACCGCACCGCTCCCACCCTGGACTGTAGGTACAGGACCTGCTCTAAGTGCCTGGGCAGAGTAGCTCTCCGAGGAGCTTTGAGATGACCCATGTGGAACATCACCATGGTGGGCCTGGCTGGGCGTGTCCCATGCTTCCTTCTTCCACCATGCCAAGGCATTTCAGACCAGACTGCCTGTTTTTTCCGCAGCCATCTGCTCCCACAAGGAGGGTGTGAGAAGGCCCGGTGTGGCCCACCTCCTTGGCCAGGCTCTCAGGTGTGAACCCTCGGTTAGCAGAGCTGGGGAGTCCTGCTGGGAAATGGGAAGCTACAACTATGCCCCATAGTCATGACTTAGTAAATCTGCTTGACGTTAGTTCACGTGCTCGTTATTTCCCCCCAAAGGTCCCTAGCCACCTGACTGTCACTAAGGGTCTGCACATATCACTCTGCTCCCAATCAGAAATGGTCTGGTTGGAGCTGTCATGTGCAAACTGTTTCTTGCTGTTTTACCAAAGCACCACGGGTGTTTTTAGGCATGCCAGGAGAAGCCATGGCCATGTACTGTAAAGCAGTAAAGCACTGTATGGGTTAACTTCTCCCTTCCATTCTCCCTGTTGCTGTTAGCCTTGGGTTTTGTACTTGGCTGCCATGGTCTTTGTCAACAGGGTAAATCAAAGCAGCCTCTGTGCACCTTTATTATGAAGGTATAGAAATTTTAAAAGGTTCAGGTAGGCACTGACAGAGGAGAAGGCGATGGAGGAAGCTGGCTCACATAGGTTGGCAAACTGTAGGTAGATTTACAGCAGCTCCTTTCCCAGGAGCAGAAGTAATAACGCATGATGCAGGGGGATGTGAACTGTTTGGTGTGGTGTTAAAATTCCATTTTAGCTTCCTATCGGGAGATCTGTGGGGATCAGGTCAGCTCTCAAGTGCAGCAGCTTTGTGGGCAAGAATAATTAGCCACTCCAGACTTCAGCCATTACGTCTGGCAAAGCAAGGGGGGAAAACCCATATTGGTGACCCAGTTTTATTTATCAGGGCAGCGCTGCTGTTTTTACAAAGGTGGGAATGCAGAGACCTGTGCCTGCTAGTGGGAACTATCTATACACTTTTCCAGTTCCCAGGTGTGAAGAGGTGGGGAGTGAGCTTGAGCTTAGGGAACGCTTGGGAAGATAGCGATGTTCAGACGTTTGTCAACTAGTTAGTGTCCATCTTTGCTGGTCAGAAACAGGCTGGTAGGTTTAATGATACAATGCACAAGGCAGGCAGGTAGGTACTGGTACCGAAGGGGATGATGCACATGCGTGTGCACACAGACACACTGAATATGGATTTTCTTGGACCGGGTTCCAAGGTCCTTTTAGTGGAGTAATATTCCCTTCACCTCTTTGCTCCAGCTTCCTCATCTGTTGAAAAGAGTTAGTGAAACTGGTATGTCTTGCCAGAAGTAGACTCAAGCTGCAGGCTTTGAGAATCCATTTGATTTCATGGTTTTGGTTTCCTAGATATCCTTCTCTAGATTGGTTCAGACTTGGATTATAGAACGCCAGGACCTGGTGGTTTGTTTGGAAAGACTGTTGAGTTCGGTGTTATAAAAAGACTTGGAAGAGGAAAGGATACAGCTAGAAGGTGTCACTTTAACTACTCCAGCCTGGAGTACTTCCCATCCCCAAACTGCTGTCTCCTGCAGAAATGGCAGGTGGCTGTGCCCTGCAGAGATGCAGAGTTGCTTGGATCCTACTCCTTGGATCCTGGCTCCAAAATTTGTTGGCAACGTGCTTGGTTTTGCTGGGGTCGTTTAGCCTGGCATGATCTTACTCAGGGTGCTCATCTCCTGGTATGCGCTGCAGAACTCACTCTTGAACCGAGCAGGCTGCACAGGCTAGTGGGTGGTGAAGCCTGGGGAACACTTGCATTCACCCCCCTTTCAGGGAAAAACTTTCATACTCTGCACATGGGAGGTGTTGCAGGGGTGCTTAGGCTAGGCTGGGCGAGCTGCTTAACAGCGTGATCAGTGTGGTGAAGCTTGTTTGGCCAAATACGATGCATCAGTTCTGTGTTAGGGGTTGGTAGGAGCTTGTTCGCCTGCGTACAGTGTGTGGCGTGGGGTCTGTGTGGCAGAACCTGCCTCTCGTAGAAGGGGGAGAAGGCAGGTTACAGTCAGAGACAGGGCAGTGTTGGGGCAGATATTTGGTAATAGCACTCAGCTGTCCCTGGTACTGTCTATGAGAAGCACTAGGGACACAATTCGTCTTCCAGGATCATAGACAATTACGGGGTGAAGGCAGGAGGAATGCAAGGAGCAAGAAATACCGCCCATGTGAAATGCCATCAGTGTCCTGATCTGCTGGGGTCCTGGGAAGCTGAGCCCTTTGGCTACAGTGTTCTGGGAGTGGGAGCCGCAGAATCTCAAAGGTGCACTCATTGCCCTTCCCTTGCAGTGAGCTGACAAGCATTGTGCATCAGCCAGGGGCCTTTCTCTGTGCAAAGATGTGCCTGAAATACCCAGCAAGGATTTTTGGATTGGGTTCTTTCCATCTGCTGTTGCTACCACTTTTTCTTTCACCACCTAATTCCTCCCCCCTGCACCGCGGAGGCTTTCCTTTTCTCTCCTGTCCTCTCTGGACACATTTTCTCTCCCTCTCTTACCCCAGCCTCATGTCCCCCTCTCTGCTCTGA
>NW_009260796.1:529534-533043 GCF_000687185.1 Egretta garzetta
CACTGGGAGGATTCCTCACCAGATCCCAGCTGGCTGAATGTTATGCAGAGCAAAGGCCAAAGAGCTTGACCTGATTTAACTAATTTGGTTTTAGCACCAGTTTGGATTCTGGGGGAGCGATTTCCCCTGGCAGCGTAAACCAGACCCTCTCTGTCTCCAGGCCTCGTTGCTGCCCTAGAAGGGCAGCGCCAGTACGTGTCTGTCTCTGCCTGGAAATCCCAAACACTGTTTTTAGAAAGCCCTTTCATTTTATTTATTTTCCCTTCCTGGCACAGACAGTGTCTGCGGATGGCGAAGCAGCAAGGAGCTGTGTGCTGCTTGCCTATTACCTTGGGTTTAATGTGTCTCTTCCTATCAAATGCAAAGCAGAAGAAAGCAGAGCTTTCAAGCATTCTTTTTTTTTCCCCTCTTCCATCCGTTCTAAATTTATTTCCATGCCTTGCCGGTTTCAATCTGCATTTCCTGACCCTCTCACATCTCCAGTCACAGCCTGTGCTCCAAGCCTTCCTCCTGAGCTCGGAGTCGGGGGGAGCACTGCTCTGGGCTTGGGAGGATATGATGGGGTTAAAGTGAAAGGCTTGATTTTAACGGTATAATGTGTAACCCCATAATGACTTTAAATATTGATTATTTGAAGGCCATTAGTGCTTATTGTTAAAGAAAAGTCAATACTTTTTAAGCCTTGTGAACCATTTGTCTCCTGTTAAAGGACATATCAAATTTAGCAGCATGCAGTGCAAATCCCCTAATACCCTGCTTGCAAGCCTCCAGCTGGCATATTAGGGGGGAAAAAAATGGGGTGGGGGGAAGGAGTATGCAGTAACACAGAATTACTCTGCAAGGTAAGGACAAGGCTTATCAGATGTAATTGCCGAGGGCTAAATTCACATTCTCAGAGTACGGAACTGTGATTCAGCCCTCAGTCTGAGAGCTGGAAGAAGAGGAGGAAGGAAATTAATGGGGGGTTGAAGGCTGATACGTACCTGAGAAAGGATGGAAGGATTTGTGTTTTGGTGCACGTTTGTCTAAAAGCACAGTAGCCTTTGTTAGGGTCTCTGGGGCTTTTTACTCTGGGGTTGCCAGTTTATTTCCAAGCTTGCTTGGAAGCAGTTGGCTGTATCTGTACCAGGCAGCCTGGGAGGGCTTCCCAGCTCCGTGCCAGGACACGACCTGGTCGTACTCCCTCCCTCCTGTGCCAGGTTTCCATGCCAAGGATCAGGCAGATGGGCTGGAAGGGAGCAGTGGCAGGCTCCAACAGGTTCCCCGCCTGGATGGCCAGGAGGCTGGGTCTGTGGGGCGGCAGAAGGCGTCTGTCCTTCGTGGTGACGCAGGCGGTGTGAATCTCTGCTCCCTGGGGCTCCGCAGCATGAGCTAGGGAGTATCAGTCTACCTGCAGGGGGAAGAGTCCCTTGTCCCCTGAATATTTATAGGCATATCTGCTTTTTTTAAGTAAGTTATCTACTGCTGGGGACTGATGCTGAGCATTTGGGGGGTGGCAGGAGAGGTGCAATGATTCCTCCTTGTCTGGCCACGTGCAGCCTTCCTTCTCTGACTTCAGGCCACAGACTCCACGGGTGTAACCGTGCCAGTCGCGGGACCTTTGGTTGGTCCTGTTTATCTGGTGTTGCTGAGAGAACGACTCTGGGGTCTCTGTGTGGTCGGCTGCGTCAGGCCGGCATGCTGACAGCATGTGTAAATGTGTCTCCCTGAATTTTCTACACCTTTGGACTCATCCCCAGTGCGTGTTGCGTGTGTAACAGCAGCAGCGACTGACCTCTCACGTTCGAAGTCGCTCCTGATGCGTTTCTTACAGCCCCTCTTATCGCAACCTCCAGCCCCCTCCCTTCCCCAGCCGGGGCACCGGTCAGTGGCCAGTCCGAAGTACGAGTCGGTCCCCGGCCCTGAAAAGCAGGGAAGCTGCACAGCTCTGATGAGAGGACAGAGGGATTGAACTGCAGGGTGTCAGCAGATGTGAATTCCTTAGGGATCAAAGTTAGGCCCTGTAGTGCAACATTAAAGCATGAAACCAGCCTCTGATTAACATTGGGCTGCCACCAAAGGGAGAACCCGTTATTTTCCAGTGCCCAGTCCCGATGCCCATCAAGCAGTAGGCTTCCCGGGCACGGAGCGTCTCTTCTTGGCCAAAATCAAGAAGCTCTCTTTGTTTTTAGCGTTCCGTTCTGAGCGCTCCGTGGGCAGCCTGCACCTGGGGCCTCTGTGCATCGTTACCTCTCCGTTATTTCCCCTTTTGTGCATTTATAAAAGGCAGGGAGGGCACGGCCACTGCTTTGCCTGGCCACGGAATGGTTAAAAGCGACTTGATTTCCTAAATTGCTTCTTATAAAACGAACAGCACGTCTGCCAGGCTCGTCTCCCCATGATTACAGCTAATTACGATCGAACGGACACCTCCTAGCCCCCGTCATGCCGCTTTAATTGTCCGTTACTCATCTGCAGGCTGTCCGGGGTGGCAAAGCACTTGGCAGCCCAGCGACCGAGGCCTCGGCTAATTGTGAGGCCTCGGGGATTAGGGCAGGTGATTACACACTTCATGGTGTAATTACATAAGCATCGCTTGGCTGCTGCCCCGGCGCCGAGCCGAAGGTCACGCGCTGCGTTACCTGAGATTAATTGGAGCTGCCACTGAAGTGCGAGGTGCTGGCGGAGCGGTTATACGATTAGCATTAACATTTCAACAGCGACGGATCGATCTGTGGCTCTCCTCCAGACACAGCGAGCTGTGCAATTAGTTTAGAGGAGAGCTAGGGGAGGAAGGAGGAGGAAAGGGGAGACGGAGACAGCCAGGGGAAGGGGAGAAGGGGAGTGGAGACAGACGGGAAGGGGGGAGGCAGAGACGGGCAGATGGGCAAGGGGTAGGGAGAAGGTGGAATTTTGGAGGCGAATCTCAGCCCGTTCTGTGCTGTGGATCAGTGTGTGGCAGCCTTTTGTAGTGGCTGTTGCATAGAATGTGGATAAAACTATGCCAGGAAGACCTAGGGAGAGGACAGGAATCCTTTCCTTGCCCACCTCATCCCCAGAGATGGTCCCCTTGTCTGGCTTTTCACGAGCCATGGTGGTAATCCGTGGTGGGACGGGGGCACGGACGCTGGGATTCTCACATCACCCCACACTCGAACGTCGTCCCCCCGCTGAAAGGGGGAGCGTGGTTGTGCGTATGGTCTGTTTGTTGCAAAGTCACGTGCACCTTCTTGCTCCCTTTCTCTTGCCCTCCAGTCTCTCCTGAAGCAGATTTTATAGGGAGATATTATAAAATGAAAATAAACGGCACAGCACTTGGCTTTGCCTCTAGATGCCCTGGTGAAGGTAATAATGTTGTAAGTGGCCATCAAAAGGAATTAAGAGACGTGCAGCCGGAAAGCAGAGATTTGCTTGCAGGCTCCCAGGGCAGATTTGACTAATGGAAGAGACCTTGGCTCTTACTCCCTTCCTGCTTTTTTTCTTTTTTTTTTCCTTTTTTTTTTTCCACCCCCCCGCCAGCAAGGGCTACC
>NW_009260796.1:534370-537853 GCF_000687185.1 Egretta garzetta
CCCCCCCGCAAGCAAGTGCTCCCTGCCTTGCTTCCAGGCATTGTCCCATTCCCCCCCCTCAGACCTGCCCCTTCTGGCTTACTTGCTACCTTACGTCTGCTCTACCCATTCTTGCCAGCATCACCCCCCCCTTCTCCAGCAGTATTCCTTTCCACCGCTCCTGTGGCGCTTCCCGCTCACATCCCTCTCCCTATCTCTCCTCTCCATGTCTTTCTCTGCCTCACTTACAACTTTTCTCTCCAGAATTAAAGATCACCTATTGTCCCAGCTAGGACAGCGATTTTTTTTTTTTTTTTTTTTTTTTTTCCAAGGCATGCCAGTGATGCCTTCAAATCTTCCCAAACCCACTCTCCAGCTCCCAAAATAGAGAAAGCTTTTTCAGCTGTAAGGTACTGGGAGACAGAAACCTAAGCCTGCTAAGGGGATGGGCAGATGCAGCATCTTCAGCCTTGCCTTTGCTTAGCCCTGGGCAGCCAAAACCCCTTTAAACAGCCCAGCTGAAAGGCCACAGAAGCAAACATATCACGGTGGGAAGTATGTGGGACCTATGGAGTCCTGGCTGCTTTCTTCCCCTTATGGTTCTGCTTCTTTTCTTTTTTTTTCTCTCCCTTTTAAGAGTTTTGCATGTGGGTGAGTAGGCATATTTCTATCTCGGAACAGCCTCCAGTACAGAATGCAGGTCATCTGCAGGAGGGATGTTCTTCCTGTGGGCACTGGGGATGCAGCCTCCAGGTTTTCAATGTGAATTTGTTTTCTGATTTCTGCAGGGAGATATCCCACCCACCGCCTCTGCTTTCACCCCAGAACGCACCCCATATTGCCCTGGGGCCCCACTTAAGACCTCCTTTCCTTGGGGTGCCTTCGGCTCTGTGCCAGACACCAGGTGAGTGCGTAAGAAATGCTTGCAGTCAGCCAGGGGGAGCGGGTAGAGCGAAGACTCAGGCTGTGACAAACTGTCCTTTAGCCAAACAGCCCAGGCACGTTTCCTGTGTTCCCCTGTTGCTGTTGTGCTGACTTCACCCTTGTTTTGCAGTGCTAGGAGCAGGGTGCCTTGGCTGCTCTCTCTCTGCATCCCCACCAGCCTCCCTGGTCCCATGTTTCGGCAGCAGGCTGTGTTTCCTTGGGAGTAAGGGAATAGATGGGCTCTAGAACAGAAAGGCAGCGCTCAGCTGCCCTTTCCTGCTCAGTTAGCCCTCTGGGGGGCTGGCCCCATGTTAGCAGAGAGTCAATGCTAGATTAATAACCCCGTATTATTGTTCTCCCTGTTCCCAGGTTATGGATTCCTACAGCCGGCACAAGCAGAGATGTTTGCACGGCAGCAAGAGATGCTACGAAAGCAAAACCTGGCAAGGTAAAGAGTGTAGAGGGCTTAGCCTGCCTGGGCTTGGGTTGCATTTTTCCTTCCCTTCCCTAGCAGCAGGCTAGGAGTGCACCCAGAGTAACGTGGGGTGCTGTGTTGGATGAGCTGTGCGCAGGCGACGGAGCCGTGTCCGGGCGAGACCAACGGGAGCAATGTGCGGGTGTGGAGGCGACACCTTGATCCTGCAAGCTCTGGTTCAGCGTGGCCGGGGCAAGTTACTCGCAGAGCCTCACCCCAGCGTTCCCTCTCTGCCTCTCCCAATTTAGGTTGGAGATGTCGGCCGAGATCATCCGCCAGAAGGAGCTGGAGAATCTCCACAGGCAAAGGCTACTGGCTGGCGACCCGCTGAGCCTGCATCCCGGCTTGCCCCCAGACCACCCGGCCCTGCGCAACGTGCACGACATCCCCGAGGGCCACCCGCTGCGGGAGGAGCTCTCCCGGAGGAACGCCATGCTGGTGCTGCGGCACAATAACACTCCCCTGCTCTCCCTCAACCCCAGCGTCCCCAGCAGCGCCACGCCGCCCAAGGAGCAGCCCCGGCGGGGCAGTCGGAAATCGGCACACCACCGCGCTGAGCCACAGGGGCTGAGCGAGGCCAAGGAGCTGGCGGAGCCCCGGGCGCGGGATGGGGTGCCAGACTGTAACGACGAGGAGATGAAGGACTCTGAGAGCGATGCGGATGTGAGCGACGAGAAGCCGGAGAGCCTGAAGGCCGAGAGCAGCAGCTCGGCTGCTGAGCTTAAGGAGTGCAAAGAGACGGGCAAAGTCTGTGAAGGGGCCAAGGAGCTGGGTGAAGCAGCTGCTGGCCAAAACGCCCCCTGCAGCTCCTCGAGCGCCGAGTCCCCCAGCCATTTGCTTGGCCCAGGCATCAACAAAAATGAGGTGAAATACCTCCCGCCAGCCTCCATCCCACCACCACAGCCGCTGCCCTTCGGATTCCCTTACACGATGAGCCCTTACTTCCATGCAGGTGAGTGCACGGGGGCCTGTCGTGGCGCTACGGCCTGGAGCAGTGACATGTTTTGCAGCATGCTAAAAGCAGGACTCTTCCCCCTTGATGTTCTGCAGTGCGGTTCTAGTTCTTTTTTCTCTGCAGGGAACCAAGTGCCGCCTTTTAATTAAAGGATTCCATTTTCAATGAAGCAAATCAAGGGTCCTAAAGAGGGCCAGCAGGGACAAAGTGAGCCCCAAGCACGCGAGAAGGGAGATTGCAATATGATGGACTAAGGGATCTTGCAATCGCTCGGGCCTTCTTTGGAAGCCGTGTTTCAGGACAGACGCCAGTGAACTATATAGGGGGCTTCAGGGAGAGGCAACAAAAATTATTAATGGCTGCAAAGTGCTGCTCCACAAAGTAAAGGGCCAGAAGTATCGTATCTGGAAGGGTGGCCTGAAAGGCTGTACAGGCTGTTGGGTTGTGATTTCCAAGCGGTGGGGACTGGAGGGGCCAGGTTGGAGAGAAGCACCTAGATACAGCAGGGCAAAGGAAGGGAAGGAGAGCTTCCCAGGGTGGCTTGGATCTGCCCTGCGTGGGCAGAGGCCACAGGCTGGTGGCGAGGTGGCACTGGGGATGCACAGGGCTGGAGGGTGGCTGGCTCGTTGCCACGTGCCTGGTTTTCCTTCTGCACATTGCCATGCTTTGAGGAGAGGGAAATGAAGGATTAAGGCTGCAGCGTTTTCCTCCCTGCTGAGTGATGTTTCTGGGACATTTCCAGGGTAGCATGTGAGATGACAGCACCTTTGGGATGGGGTGTCAAGAGTTCCCCAGCAGTGACTTAGACATTTTGGCTGCCCCAGTGCCCTTGGAGGGGTCAGCGTTGCCACTGCTGCGCCCCTTTTCCAGGGCAGCGGTAGATGGGCTCTGTCCTCTGCCTGTGGTGTTTTTCTTGGTCTCGCAGGCACTGGTATAGCTGGATCGGCGCCTGCTCGATGGGACAGGCAGGGAATTCCTTGCCAGCCCTCTGGTGCCCAGTGGCGCGGGCCCTTGGGCTATGGAGATGGGCAGCAGGGGCGGGCGCAGCTGGAGCCAGAGAGGAGCAGTGAGTAGAGGTGCTACAGAGTGGGGTTCCAAACCCTGGGAGCCCAGGGCTCTCCTGCAGGCAGAGCAGGGTGGCAGCCCCACT
>NW_009260796.1:537895-539620 GCF_000687185.1 Egretta garzetta
GGGGGGGCATAGCACGCGGGTTGCTGAGGCTGCCTGTTTTCTATGCAAAGAGCTGCCGCGGTTGTGAACGCGGCTGCCCATCGCTCATTAGAGCTGCCTTCCAACCAGGAAGGAGGAAGCGATTTTTCTGTGACAGGCAGGTGGCCAACATGATAAATATTCCCGCTGCCTTGGGCTGCTGCGGCTGCCTCGCAGGAGCCTTTTTCTCCTGGCCATTAAAAAGGGAAAGGCACGGCTCTGTGGTGCTCATCGCTTGTGTGAGGCTCTGCAGGGAGGCCTGGCTTGTAGATGGGTTTCCTCCCTCCCCCAGCAATGCGCGAGTTACTGTAATAGGCCATTTATTATTATCACTTCGAATTTATGTCACGATCGTGTCTTGAGGCCTCGGCAAAGATCAGGGCTGTGTTTCACTGCCCCGTTTCCAGGCACTTCTGATTTGTGGAGCCTGTTCCAGAGCTGTAGGTCTTTTCCTGAGGGCTCTTTTGCTTTCGGCTAGCTTCACGCGTTGTCGTGGCTGTTAATATCGCCCGTTTGCGGGGCAGCAGCACCGAGTTCAGGCCCTGTCATGCTAGGCGCTGCACAACCCCGTAGCAAAAGCTCTCACCCGAAACTGCCTTGGGAAGGCAGGGCATCTTGTTCGATGCACCACAGCGGGTCGATAGGGGAGCTGGGAGTTCAGCAACCGAAATATCGAGGGCTCTATCGATCCAGATGCTGCGGGGATCACGGGGTGTGCTGTGGTAATGTGTGTCAATGAAAAATGTGTTCCTTTGGCCCTTGGGGAACACAGACAGACAGAGCTGCACCCACCTCTCCCTCAGCACCAGGTAATTTCTGTAATCCTTTTTTGCACCAGGACTGCTCTTTTGGCCTGGGTGGTTGCAATGTTGTGCTGTACATTGGAGGCTGCTATTATAAAGTACCGACCTAAACGAGGCAGCTAACACGGCAGGCTGAAAGGAAGAGCCAGGGGGAGGAGGAGAGGGAAGCGGCTGGCTGGGAATGACCACTGGGCTTCAGGCAGTTCCTCCGGTCTTCCAGCAAGGGGAGGCTCCTCCTTTGGAGGCAAAGAGCTGTTTTCTGTCCTTACTGGGAAGAATATCGATGAGGCAGCCAGAGCTGGGTCGATTCCCTGAGCTGCCTTCTGGGGATCTGGCGGCTGCTCGATGACCTCATCTCGTCAAGGTTTCAGCAGCCTTGCTCCCCTCCTCCTCCCGCCGCCCTGCACTAGCCCCGTCCTTTGGAAAAGGTGAAGGATGGAGTGTGCAGGAGGCTAAAATCCTTCTATCGATCTGTAGTCTGGAGAGCAATTAACGCAAGCCTTCCAGTGCCGCTCCGTGACCCGGGCCCTCTCCGGTGTGCGGGAAGGAGGGGGTGCCCGCACAGGGAGGAATGGGAGAGGGGTTAGAGAGTGGTGGCAAAACTGATTGAACCCATAGGTGGGCTGACTTCCGAGTGGGTTTGCTTTGTGCACTGGTCTCCCAGTTGGCGCCTGAATTGCCTCCTGTGATGCCAGGAGCAAAAACTCGCGCGTCTCCGTGCAGCAGAGACAGCCCCATTGCAGCCTGGCTGCTGGATTTACAGCACGGGTTTCCCTTACTGGGATGGCCCAAAGGGTTGCTCTCCCTGACCCGTTCAGCCTTTGGCTTCTCTTCTGAAGCAGCTGGATATCAGGAGGAGGGAGGGAAATTATAAATGGATTGCAGCATGGGTGGTGAGGGCTCT
>NW_009260796.1:539670-543262 GCF_000687185.1 Egretta garzetta
CTGGGCCCCATCTGGTGAAATGCTCTGTAATCCATTACCAGTTTCTTGGACCATCATTTATCATAGGGCGAGACAGAGGAGGCCTGGCAGGGAATAGATGCTGCCCTTTCTGCATCCTCGCAGTCCAGCAGGATCCAGTGACATGTCATTATTATAATAGAAGGTGCGTCCCTTCCAGCCACTCGGCACCTATTTGTTATCATTCTCCAAACTGCCAGAGCAGCGGTGGGTGGGTGCAGCCGTGCACAGAGATGGAGCAGACGGTGCGGTATCTTCCTGAGGAGGGACGGGATGAAGGACGGGAGCCCTTCTGCTCTAGGGACTTTAAAATTAGAAAGGGTCGGTGACTGGATGCAGTGTGCTGAGGGCTGGCCCCTACTTCGTTGCAAATTAGATACGCACCGAGGCCAGAGGGACCACTGTAATCAGCTATTGTGTCCTCCGACAGAAACCCTTCCTGGGGTTATTCCTGCATCTGGTGACTTCAGACCGGTGACAGAGCTGAGGTGGGAGCAAAAGGGCAGCGGGGGACGCCTGAGCACCAGGCTCCCCAACCCTGACTTCGGGGGGGGCTGAGTACACGGAGTGGCGACTGAGGAGCTACTAGGGCTGAGCTCTTCTGCAGTCGCCGTGAGATTTTGGCCTTTTCTGCAGGGAACAGGGGTGTTTTGCCACCAACTTCAGTGGAAATAGGTTCCCACCCTCTAGCTTTAAAGTTCTGTGGCACAGAAATTGCTCATAGGCCAGAGCCCAAAGTATCGGTATTTAGCTTCCCCCTCCCAAGAATATTTCCATCAGTCAGCCCCTGTTTCTCTGGTATAAATAGGAAGGGAAAACAAACTCTGCGAGATAAATATTTTGGCCGTATTATATTTCTCTCTGTGTGGGTACGTGGAAAATATTTCTTGTTCCTATACAGCAGGCCTGTCTTGCCTCTTGGACGCAGCAGGCTTCCCGAGTGTGCATCTGTGTGCATCTTGACCTCTCCTTTCCTTTCTTCTGGGGGCACGAAGAGACAAAGGAAAGAAAACCACAGAGGAGAAAGGCTTCTGTAGGAGAAGCAGTCGCTAGCCCGGCTCTGCTGGCGATGTCAGTAACCCTGCAAATGATCCCGCGTTTGCTGCGCCTCCAGCATCGCAAGCGTGTGTGCAGGAGAGGGACCTTGGGAAACCTTACACCTTTCCGCTCATCCCTGCCAGCTGTGAATGCAGCATCTGGGCTAAATCTGTGCCCACGCTGGTGGGGACCTGGTGAGCACGCGTGGCCGGCGGGGAGTGACCAGCCTCTCCGTGCAGGGTGAGGTTAAACCCCGAGGATGGGGCTGGCTGGCTGGTGGCTGGAGAATTTGTTCCCAAGCACTGTGTTGCTGCAATTCAATCCTTGGCTTGCTTTTGGAATAAGGAAGTACCTAATTTTAAAGCAGTTGGCTGTTACAGTCAGATCCCCTCAGAGACGCTTGCTCTGGCTGCAGATGGAGGTGTCTCGCCCGAGCGTTGACTGTGCCTGGAATAATTGAGTTCAATTTTACTTCCTCTATTTACCAAGCTGCAGCCACTCTTCCAAAAAGGAGAAAGAGAATTGCCCCCCTACCCGAGAGAGAAAAACCCTCCCCCGGAATGGCAAAAAAAGGAAAAAAAAAAAAAAGCCCTCAGCCATTTGGGTGTTTTGTGAATTTTAACATAAGCAGCTGTGAGTTTGTCTCCTGGAAAATGGAATGCAATAGGAATGAGAATGAGGGCTCGTGTCCATCTGTCTGTCTGTCTGGTAGCTGGGGGTGGCGAGGGGAAGGAAAGTGCTCGCTGGCTCTTTGGCAACTGCCTCTGCCTCCGCCTCCCGCGCTGGCGGCGCCTCGCTCGCAGGAAAGCCGGTCGTTTGCTCTGCAGCTGTTAGCAGACGCAGAAAAGTATCTGAAGCTTTTTCTAGCGGGAAGAAGAGGGGATGTGAAGAGAGGGAAGAGCTGCCTGGCCTCCAGCGGGGCACAGGGTGGCGAGGCGGAGCTGTCCCGGGGAGCAGCGAGCAGAGCGTCTTGCAAGCCTGGGGCAATGAGCCCCCCACGCTGGGCACATCGTGGCCGGGCAGAGCTGTCCTGGGGAGCAGCGAGCAGAGCGTCTTGCAAGCCTGGTACTCACGCTGGAGGGGAGAGCGCCCTGTGCCTGCACGGAGGAAAGGCTGGGGGAGAGACTAAGGGTATGAAGAGGGTGTGGAAGGTTTGGTTGTTGCCTACAGCGAGCATCCTGAGGGTCCTGGGCTGGGAAAAAGTGCTGGCAAGGAGGCCTGGAAAGATGTGTCCGAGTCTTCCAGGCATGAGGAGAACGAGGGACATCCCCATCCCTGCTCCAGAGGGACAGGTAGAGCTGGCAGAGGCAGCAGGCCTTGGAGGACTCCTGTCGCTCCCCACGGCTCCAGCCAAGATGTTCTGGCACCGGAGCTGGCACTGGCCCCGGCGGGGAAGCCCACCGCCCTCGGCTAGGGGCGTTCGGGAGCAGCGGCTGGCCCTCTCCCCAGGCTGCTGGCCCTTGTGTGTGTGCTGCACTGGGAGACGCACAGCGGCCACCGGTGCTGTGCAGGGGGTGGGCTGCGGGCAGGGCACTGCTGTCCCCTTCCCCGGAGGAGGTGGGAGGGGAAGCGGTGGTGCGGCGACAGGAACGGTGCGGAGGGTGAGGCTGGGAAGGGAAGCAGGAAGTTGGGAGCGGAAATGGAGCGGAAATGATTACATCGCGTCTGACTGCTGCTTGTCCCGACCGCTGTTGTTTTAAAGGCACCTTATTGGCATGATAACTTCCTCTGCAGATCCTGTCCTTTTCCTGTTACCTCGGCGTTGCCAACTGCCTTGCGGAGACTCGGTGTGCGGCTTTGCTCTTTTCTGTGCCCCTTGCCTCTGACCTGGGGCGTTCGTTCCCCCAGGGAACCGACCGCTCCTCGTTCTCCGAGCTTGTGCTCCCCCCACCACGATTTTGTTGCACCCCACTTTATCTTGTCACTACTTGCAGAAGCGCTGCCCGGCCTGCTGCGGACAGGAGCGGAGGAGTCACGGCAAGGCGTTACATCCGTGGTGCTGATCCAGTGCCTCAGGGAAAAACCTTAAGCCTACAAAACAGATAATTTTGTCATGACAGACCCCTGGGAGAAATATTTTTTCTGGTAATTTGTTGCTTCATGCCCTGAAGCATAACAGTTTATACCCCTCGTAAACTCCTTCTCTACCCACTATAACCATGGATGGTCACATCCCTATAAATATCCCCTTGACATCTTGGTCCAGGTGGGATCACGCAGCAGTGAGTTCCACAGGTTAATAATGCCTTCTTTTTTCCCCCCAAAGTGGCATTTTCTGGAACTAGGTTTCTTCATTACTTGTTTTTGCTTTATTCCTTTTACACACTACATAGACATGAGTTACCTGGCTGGGGTTCTCTCGCCATTCCTTATTCTCCGTGCCTCTCCTCCAGCTCCTCTCTCGGCTCCGGTCTGGTTTTCTCCCAGCGTGCACGTCCTGTGCTGTCAGGCGCCAGCGACGCGGGGAGGGGGGGGGCCCTCTCTTCCACCCTTTTGGAACCCATCACCTTCGTCTCTGCTGACAGGGCTGGGACCT
>NW_009260796.1:543380-546026 GCF_000687185.1 Egretta garzetta
ACGCCCCCCGGGGGGGGGGTGGGGCCAGCGTGTTCGGAGGCAGCGGCGGCGGGGGGGCAGACGGAGCCGATGGATATTTCAGGCTGGGGTGGACTGAATACGAACACTTTGAAAGGGCGAGACGTTCTCCAGTGATTGGCGCTCCAGCGAGGCAGTGGGCCACCAGGGAGAGGTGCTGGAGCCTGTTATCATTCGGAGCACGTAGCCAGGAGAAGGGTTGGGGGAAAGAAACCCACAGGGCAGGCAGAGTTTTCCGCTTTGCGGTGCGTGTGGAGAAACACTCCTTCAGGGTTTTTTTTTTTTTCTTTTCTCTCTCCCCTCCCCCCGTTTCTTCCCCGCAGCTGAAGAACATTAAACACATGAAATGCATTAGCTAGGATTTTTCCTTTCCCCTGCCCCCCTTTCTAAGCTGGGGACCTCCAGGAGGAAGAGGCCTATGAATTGACCCTGCCCAGTGCTTTAATTGACAGGTCATTAAAGATGAATGTGTGGCTAGAGAAAAATATTCAGATTGCAGGCTAGTTGTTGTCCGTGTGGGATTTTAATGATTTATGTTTCTTTCTCCTCCCCTCCTTCCTACCCCCCCCCCCTTCCCCCCCAACTCCAAACAATCCAGGCACCATGGGAGGTCTGTTTCTGGATGGTGAGGAAAGCCCTGCGCTGGAAGACATCAGCAAATGGACGGTGGAGGATGTATGCAGCTTTGTGTCCAACTTGTCTGGCTGCACCGAGTACACTCAGGTAAATCTCTTCACAGCCTCGAGACCGTCACGGGAGGAAGGGCCTCCCTGCAAGCCCCTGTTCTCTCCCTCCCATCTGTGCCTGTTTTACTTGCACTGTCTATCCTAGAAGGCCCATCTTAGAGCCCTGCAGCGCTTTTCCTTTTTTTCTAGCGGATTGCTAAATAGCTACGTGCTGCCAGTGAAGACCCCGAGAAGGTGTGTGATGGGTAGCAATAAGGAGAGAGTCCAGTGGGAGAGGATGGGCGTAGGGGCAAGGTTGGGAGCGAGCGTCTGAGTTGCAGGGTCGATCGTGGTTGGCGGCTCTTAACGTCACTTTTCTCTCGCTGTCCAGCTCGTGCTTTTAGAAGCTGCCCTGTGCTGAGCTGAGCGCAGCGGTGGCGTTGAGTGGAGCGGCTGTACGGTGGGATGGGCTGTCAGGCGGTCCCCAGCTCGGGGTGGGCAGCTCGTGGTCCCCGCCAGCCTGGCAGAAGGTGCTGCCTTCTCTTGCTGCACCCAGAGCATTGCGGGGGCAGAGCGGGGCTGCGAGAGACCCTGCCTGCGCAAGCGTCAAAGCAACCTCCGTGCTTACGCTGTGGAGTGATGGCGACTGTGACTTTTAAGCACTTTATAGCAGGGTTGAAATATCCATCGGTACTGGGGGCTTCATAAAGCCTGCTCAGTGTGAGGTCGTGAGGTGCAATACAAAAACCAACCCTGTGTTTTAGGCTTCCGCATCTGCTCGAGTCCATTATAAATGCCCCATTGAGAGAAGGCACCAACTGCGAAGGCACAGATTCCTGAGCTGTCTGGGACAGCCTTGGGAAGAGGATATGGTGTGCTTAGAAGGGAGGGACTGAAAGTAGCAGAGATAGAGAGGCAAAGGGCCAAAGTTCGGGACAATCCAGCCTTTCAGCGGAGAGACACCCTTGGCTGAGAACAGGTCTTGAAAGGGAGGAAGGAGAGCAGGAGTCGAGCTTCCCAGACGTGCCACTGGGAGAGAGAGGAGCTTCCCTGACTGAGAGCTAAGGAGGGCAAAGCTCTGCTTTGACACCCAGGCTGGACGAAAGCTGATTTCTAAAAAAATCTGCCGCCTCCCCCTCTTTGGCCCTTGCTGTCTCTGCCTCTGTTGGCTGTATTAGGCGAGTGTCCTCTCCCAGGACTTATGCCGCCCCCAGCCATTCTGAGGAAGGTAAAGCTCAGCACCCCTGCTTCTGCTGGGGCCCAGAGCTGTGTGCGCATCTGGCTCTAGGGAAGCAATTCCCCTTAGCCTGTGCTGATTTGGTAGCGTCCCACGGGGAAAGGTGCTCGCTTTTGGCATCCCTCCAGAGGGGATGGGGAATCGGAAACCTGGAATTGCCGCGCACCTTCCCCTTCTTGCTCAGGTGATGGGAGAAAGTGCTTTCAGTCTAAAGTCTGTCCTTCCTTGCCCCTAACCATGATGTTAATCCCATCACAACGTGCTTTGTTAAACCCACCTGTAAAAACCAGCACTTCTTTGGAGCAAACAGCCATGCATGCATGCAAGAGGCAGTCTTTAGGGAAGTGAATGCTTGTTAGGGAGATGGGGTATGGGGAACCTTCCCCAAGGGCTTGTGCTTGGGAGTGGATCTGGGTGACTGGGCATGTGGAAGAGAGAAAGGTCAATTCCTGTGGAGAAAGGATGCTGGTTAAAAAAAAGATGGTGTATGGATGGGTGCTTACAGGGGCGAGAAGCAAGCAGGTCGGCATGCTAGTTAAGGAGCTGGGTTTAACGAGGATGATAAGGAGATGGGCGATGGTTCGGGACCGTACCTGTGTGGGCTGCAGTATGTGTTGAAGAGAGCTCAAGCAAAAGGCTCTACAACCAAAAATACAGCGACTTGCCTTCTCTGTTGCCCCCCCCCATCCCAAACAGCGTGCCCTTGCGCTGGAGGTAGCGCAGTTT
>NW_009260796.1:546036-550196 GCF_000687185.1 Egretta garzetta
GGGAATGAAGATCAAGAGTTGCCTGGAAGCTTCTGAATTAGGCCGGTAGGAAATGTGCAGAAATCTTTAACACAACCACCTTGCAGAAGGCTCATCCATTTACACCTTCCGTGCCAGCTCCTGGTATACCCATGGGGAAGAAATCAATAGCTGGCGGAGACAAAGGCTCAGCAATCTTCTCAGTGCATTGCAAACAAAATGTTTTACGATAATGGGAGCTGCTGTAAACAGCCTCCTGTCGTGGCCTTGCTATGTTGCATGATGGGGGGGTGCCTGGCTTAAGGGATGATGTGTTTTTATGCACTATGGTTATATGCTTAACAGGTTTTTTACTATGTGAAAATGCCAGTGTTCAAGGGCGACCCAGCTCCGTGGCTCTGCACTGCAGAGCTGTCTGTGTTCTCTTCTCCAAAACCACAGCTGCCGGGGAGGTCTGGCACTGGGCTGCAGGCTTCTCCTGCCAGGAAAACCCAGCAAGAGTTTGGTGGTCTGCTGTGCATTTAGAAACATGTTTCAGACAAACAAGAAAACTTCAGCAAAACCAAAAGTTGCCGTGCCTGATTTTAGCCGCTGACAAGACTCAGCTTTGTCCCTGCAGTGGATCAAGACCTGTGGGGCACCCAAGGGGCATGCTTCCCTCAAGTTAAGGATTTTTTGGGGGGGGGGTTTAGTGCCGAGCGAAGGGAGGCTTCTGGCTCCCAGCCATCTTGGCTTCAGAGGAAGGAAAAGAAATTGGTACGGTAAGTTTTGCTAGGTCAAAGAGCAGAAACACATGCCGCAGTCACGAGCAGCTTTGCTGGTGGAGTCCAGCAATCAAACCCACTTGCAACAGCTCAGCTGCCTTGGCTCGAACGGCCCCTGCCCCCCTCCCCCGGGGGGTCTGGGCTACGCTCTGCTGCTGAAAAAGGAGCCATTAGAATAAATCGACACCCCCCCCCTCCCCTGCCATAGTGTGTAGTAGTAGTAGTAGTAGTAATAATAATAATAATAATGCTGTGCATGAGCCACTGCATGGAGAGACGGCGGGATCGGGCCCCACAGTTCATTTGGGCGAGCATCCAGTATGAGCTGGGGTGTGAAAAAACTGCTGCGGAGGTGCGCGTTAGTAGGAAAAACCAGGCATCTGACCGACATCTCCCAGATCCGAGGGGAACCTGCTGGCTAAATTACCAGATGATGGCAGTTTACTCTTGAAGTATTGAGCCTGTACGTCCAGAATAAACACCCAGGGGAGACGGTGTAAGTGTAGCCCTGCTCTATATATGAAGAATGGAGCAATAAGACCACATATCCAGACCTTAACCTTTATATCACAGTAGATATTAGGTGGAAAACTCTTGTGTGAACCTGTCATTTGAAATAGATAGAGGCAAACCAAAGTATTCTGTTCTGTCCTTAAGAACGTGTTAAAACGGTGTCGTTTTTTGCATGGCTGGGTGAATTAGAGTGTGTTCATATGAAACTGCCGGTTTGTAAGACACTGCTGGCGCTGCTGGCGTTTCTGTGATTATTTGTATGCACATCACCAGGTTCTGCTTCACTCGACGACCGGGGAGAGGGGCAAGACGCTCGCTGTACTGCGAATGGCAACTGGCTGAAAGGCCAGCGCCGCTGACTCAGCAGGACCGTGCCAGGCTCCGTGGCACCGCTGGGCTGCCTCAGTCAGCGTGGTGGCACTGCGATATTTGTTGGTCCACAGTGCTAGAGGTGTTGGGGAAAAAAGAAAGGGCCTAGTGCTAAAAGAGACGGGCGAGGAGGGCTCATCCTCCCTGATCCCAGACTGCATTCCCCCGGCCGCTCGCATGGGCTAGGAGTGGTTGTGATAGAGGAGAGGCAAAGGAGGAGGGAAAAAAACCAACCAACCAACCAACCAAATGCAAACCTGAGCGTTGCAGATGGCTCCATCTAACCTGCAGAATGTGCCCCACAGATCTGTGTATGTATTTTGCCTGGAGACTGTTTTGGAAATTAGTAGCTTTGAGAAGGAAATGCATGAACAAGCAAGTTCCTCCTTTTCAATTGCCTACGGCTCAAGGAAGGCTGCAAATACTTTTGAAGTCTACTGGGTCAGCTTTTTCCAAATATCCACACAAGTGTGAGTGACCTAGGATGTGCCAAAATTTAGATTCTTCTCTTTCCTCCTATGTCTTCTGCCCTTTTTGGACCTGGGATAGGGCCCCATGGCATGTCACTCTTCTTTCTCAAATCTGCTATCATACACCATCAGCTGGGCTTACTCATAATATTGCCCTTTGGTCAGCTGGTTTGGCTGCTAAACCTGGGGATGTTCCCCAGAGAAAGAAACGCCACATCCTAACATTAAAGAAAAAAAGAAAAAAAAAAAAATTGCTTTATCTGAACTGGCCCAACCAGCCCCAGTTCACATTCCCACATCTCCTTTTACGTGTTGGCTCCTATGGATTGTATGTATGGTTGTACAGACCTCTCATGTATCACTGTGGGCCTACTTCATCACTGAGGCTCTTAGCGCCGCTTTTCTTCAGCGCCCGTCTGTGCAATGGCAAGACGAGCGCATCGCAGTTGTCACCGGCGTTTCTAAGCCTGGACCTGTGTTCTGGTTTCTTCCAGGTATTCCGAGAGCAGGCTATTGATGGTGAGACCCTGCCCCTCCTGACGGAAGAGCACTTACTGAACAACATGGGGCTGAAACTTGGACCTGCACTGAAGATAAGGTCACAGGTAGGAAAATTCCCTATGGAGCGGGGAGTGGCGCGCTTTAAGGTTGACCCTAGGGCTGGCAAGAGACCTGGCTTATTTAAAATAATGTATCACACCATAATTGTTTGTTTATTTAATTTGTAGTTCTGGTTTCAAACAAGCTTGATCAGTCCTCCAAAATGTGCCACATCCTCATCTGGAGCCAGTCACGTAACTCAGGAAGAAAACATGGGCACTGCTCCGTGCCCAGGGGCAGAAGCAAATAGTTCAGGACTAGTGGTGGGAGGGAGTAACAGGGATGCTCCCAGAACGGACCAGCTCCTGCCAGCACTGACACTTCAGGCTCTTCCCACAAATACCGGCCAGGAAAGAAAAGCTGTAACCAGGCGAGGCAAGGTAGATGTTGCAGATCAGCTGAGCCTGAAAAGAGTCATCCTGACGCACCCGAGAACGGGGTAAAGCCATCTCAGGAACCAGTTGTGTCTTTTTTTTTTTTTTTTTTTTCCTAAACTGGGTGTAAGTCCTTTTGCCACTCATTTTCCTTGTAACTAGATGGCTCTTGGCAGCTCTTTTTAGCGAGGCTTGAAGCACAAATGCATTTAACACATCTCAGCATCATCTCCTCATTACTTTCCCTCCCCAGCGAGTAATGGACCAGCTCTTTCCCCTCTCTGCTGTGCTAGTAATAGACTTCTGTAACATTTTTATCTCTTGCTGGTCATAGCTTACTGGTCTTGCTGATGGGCCGTGCCAGCCCCCGCCCCCACCTGTGCTATTCATTTGTATTTTGATAGACTGGAAGTAGGAATCATATTTGCCTCTTGCTTTAGTCAGGTTCTCTCTTTTAGGGTACTGCATTTCCTCCTCAACAGACTTGTTTGCTGTTGTGCCCTTACAGTGATGTTTCTTCTGGTCAAATGACACCCACCCCCCACCCCCCCTGTGACTTGGCTCCCAAGTCTCTGCCTGTAGAAGTCTTACAACACGTACAAGTATCTTAAGGGTGGGGGGGTCACGAGGATGGAGCCAGCCCCTTCCCAGTGGTGCCGCTGCTAGCTTCTTTTTTTTTTCTTTTTTTTTTTTTTCCTCCCCATTTAATGATCAGAAAATGGCTTCTGACACATGTCAAGAACAGGCTGTTCCCTGTGTTCCCTAGGGGACTGGGTCATGCAAATAGCTGTGACAGTAATGTGTGTGTGCACATACAGGGGCTGCACAGATAGTAACTGTTCTGGCATAGTGTCCCTAACCCACAAGCTATACATTTTTTACGTTATGTTAAAAAAAAAAGAGGTTTGCGTGTCTAAAATCACTTTGCTGTTCTCCTGCCTCCCTAGCTGGTGGTCATGGCCATGGCGCCTTCCATTTCAGTTGCCTCTACTTCCTCTTTTTAGGACTCAAATCTAGAAGAACATCGCTGCTAGCTTCTTTTTTTTTTCTTTTTTTTTTTTTTCTCCCCCTTTTATTATTAGAAAAATGCC
>NW_009260796.1:550411-550885 GCF_000687185.1 Egretta garzetta
CTGTTTATGAGGGGTCTAATAAAAAGGTTCTGTGGGCAATTGTTCCCTGTGGGTCAATTCAGTAGGAAATAAAACTCTTATGTTTCTTAAAAACAGAGAACGCCAAATAGCTCACAGACATTCTTAGATCAGTGGGGGGAATATGAGATATGGGCTGAAATTAGAAAAACCCTGCTTCGATTTAATCAATAGTGTTTAAAGTTCTATAATAAGGCTTGGGTTGGGGGGGGAGTAAGTGGGGAGCAAAGTCCTGATGTTGCTAACTGAATAATGCCGCAGTTGTCTGGTTTGAACACAAGCCTGTGTTTTTGTTTAAGCTTAAATGTGAACCAGCTGTGTAGGTGCTGGAAAGTTGTGGGGCCTTTGGCCCTTGCTGGGAGGCGAGAACGGCTTCAGGAGTTTTCTTCAGTACTGCAGAAGAGAGAGGCTGCTGGCTTGCAGTTTCCTGTGCAGTTAACAGCAGCCACCCTGTAG
>NW_009260796.1:550934-552613 GCF_000687185.1 Egretta garzetta
TCTTCGCCTGAAGCCCCTTCACCCCAGGGCAGCTTCAGATGGGCACGTTCCCAAAGCCTCATGTAGCAGTGGTGACCTAGGAACTGCTGCTGAGCACCGCTGTGTGTCACTCGTGAAGGGGATGAGCTGGGGTCCATGAAAGCTGAAGAGCGCTAGTGTAGTTGTCCATGCAGCCTTAGGTAAGGTCACCCAGCCAGGTAAGGAGGCTGCAAGGTTCCATAATCCCCTGAAGAGACCGTGAGACCTGATTGTTTCAGTTCAGAGGCTGGGCTTGGGTCAGCTTTGGGTTGCTCACATCCTTCCAGCCCGCACCTCAGCAAGGCCTTCAGTCTTGTTCTGGCCAACGAACAGAGACGCACGCAGAACACGTCACGGGAAAAGGGCCTGCACTGCAAGTCCCAGCACCTCTTTAGTCTGAGGCATGACCTGGGGCAGACCTTGCAGCTTGGCCCTACTTAGTGCCATGCACCTCAGTGCCCAGTATATCAGAGCTAGGGAGCACTCCTGTAGGACAGAGTTCTTTAGTAAAAAGGAGAGAGGAGGAAAGGTTCCCTCACATTCTCTGGTAGGTCACCACGGGGTTATGGTTGCTTTGGTGGATTGGGAAATGGTAGCTCTGCTACCTGCAGTTCACTTCGGAGTATAGAACCTGGGCTTGCTGCACGGAAATGCAGCTTCTGTGGATTTCTGAGGACAGTTTGTGCACATTCTCATCCCTTTTTACCTCCCCCTGCATTTATTTAATTTTTTTTTTTTTTTCAATAGGTCGCCAAGAGAGTGGGGAGAGTTCTGTACATGGCAGGCTTCCCCATGGCTTTCCCACTGCAACCTCCTGGTTTACGGCCACCAGAGCGGGACCTGCCCCCGGCTGATCTCCGGCCATCCTCCACAGGCAGCGTGGCCTCCCCTTTCAGCAGTGGCCTCCCCTCCGCCAGCCGCATCTCACCAAAGCAGGAAAACGGAAACCCCTCCATCATTGCTGGGATCAACGACACCACGAAACCTCCATCTTAACTGCAGGACAGCTCTTGACTGCTTCTGGAACTGAGATTCAGTTGAACAAACTGAAGGTAACGCATTTTGAGAGACCGGGAGAGCCTCCCTCGGCAGTGTGAGACACAGGAGTGAGGAAGGGAGGTTTTTAATTTTTTTGGATGCATTTGCTTTTTGTTTAAAAGAAAAAAAAAAACCAACCACAGAAGTTTTAAAAACTGTAAAAAGGGAAGGAAAGAAAACTATCCAAAGATGTACTGAGACAACGCAAGCGAAGAGAAAGAAAATGATTCTGGAGGATGTCGGCAGCATTCCCATTCCCTTTCACACCCCTTCTCGCTCACCAGTCGGAGATGGAGAGCCGTGGACAGGGAACGAACGCTCTTTGTCTTCAAAGAAACATGGCTCTCAGGAACTTCTGGGTGTGACTGCAAGCAGGGAAGGGGAACAGGCACTCCTCCTCCCAATGGTACTCAGCACCCCTGAGCAAAAAACCCATCAAAAATGAAACCACCTTCCCAAATATCTCCTCCTCCCTGGAAACCGTACTCAGTTCCTCATTCAGGTGTCTATGCATCTCTAGCAACTTTTAAAACAATACCAAAGACAGACAAAAAGATAAAAAAAAAAAGAAAAAAAAAAAAAAAAAAAAGACAAACTCGGGCCCATTTTTATTCAGTGGTGGG
>NW_009260796.1:554213-562080 GCF_000687185.1 Egretta garzetta
ATTTTAAAAAAAAACCAAAAAAAAAAAAAAAAAATAAAAAAAAAAAAAAAAAAAAAAAAAAAAAAGGCAAGTTCCGGTCCATGTTTACTTCAGTGTGGATGGTACGGCACAGGCGGCTCAGTGCTGTCCCGCGGGCTGCCCTCTTCCCTGGCACGTTGTCCCTTTCAGCACACCCAGAGAATGGACTCTGCCTGTGCTCCAGCCCTGCAGAGGTTTTTTTTTTGTTTGGTCCCCCCCCCACCCCCATTAGATGTTTTGTTTTAAAGAGAAGAAGAAAAGAGTATGTGCTTTGGTGGGATGAAGGGTCACAGGCCTCACTCCAGCGTGGCCCCCTCCTTCCTTCACGTGTACAACAGACTCATTTACACATTTGGGGTGGGGTTTTTTTTGTTCGTAGGGTTGGTTTTGTTAATTTTAAAGCCTTGTTACAGAGGTGGATGTAGTTGCACATTCTGGCCTGCTGTGGACCATGAGACAGATACCTGTGCGTTCCCAGAGGAGGGGGAGGGATGCTGGGGGATTCAGGCTAAAAACTATGGGTAGAGTTTTTACTACTGTGAATGAGATGGTAACTCCTGGGGGTGACCTCCTGTGACTTGTACAGTTGTGAACAACAATCACATGTGGTACTTTTCTCTCTCTCCCCCTCCCCTTTTTTTTTTTTGTTTAAACGTTGCACGTGCTACCGTTTTTCTTACAAACTAGCTTGGTGGTACATTAGCTTCTTTATATTGTAAAAAAAAAAAAAAAAAAAAAGTCATTATCCATCACATCACGATAAAAATGCTTTCCAGCAATCAATTTAAATAAAAAAGAAAAACACTTAATTTACAAATGGTACCTGGTTTCCTGAGCTCCTTGCAAGTGGTTGCTTTACCCAAGAAGTCTCCTTTCCTTCGCTGTGCGTACACTGGGGCCATGAGCCTCACCGCTGGTGTTGGTAACTCGGGGTGCGTGGGAGCTGCTGCAGTCCTGGCCTAAAAGCTGATCTGAGGGTTAGCCCACAGCTGCTGAAGGCAGGCAGCACCTTGCCCAGCTAAGTTAGAGAAAGGAGAACAAGCAACTCCTTTCTCTTGTGGAAGAAAAGATGAGTTAAAACCTTTTTCTTACAGGTAGAGCCTTACAGTTTTCATCTTTGCAGTCATAGTCCAGGCTCCCATACATAATCTGCTGAAGACACGGGCTTTACCAGCCGTAGGGAAGCTCAGTCTTGAGCACTCCTGAACCCCCTAATGAAGCAGCAGGTGCTTTCGCCCCCTCAGAGTGGGCTATAAATGATAATAATGACAATAATGATGATAATAATAAAACTTAATTACTAATTTCTGAGGTTACTTCCTCCCCCTTATGGGATGAGGAGTATCTATCTGGATGCATAGCTAGGAAGGGCAGGTACAGTAATTACAGTAACCACAGTTGGGAAAAAAGAAACCCTCTCTAGCCCTAGTCCTGCTGCTAAGCTCCAAAAAAAAGACGTAACAAACTCTGAATGAAGCAAACACCCCACAAGACCATACTACGGCAGCAATTACCTGTGCGGTAACGATGTCTGGAAGCAGGGAAGGAGCAACACTCAGTGTGGGACAGGAAGAGCATAATTACCTCTTTACATACACTGAGTTGTTATCACTTACACATGTGGGCGAGAGGGAGACCACTAGCCAGGCCACAGTACATGGGGTTTTAGCTGCAATAAGGCAATGTTTCTGAGCTGCGGTTCTTCTGACGCCATGAAAATAGAACTTACTTAAACAAAAAAAAGGAAGAGGGTTGTTCTTTTAAAATGTCTTTTTAAAAAAGCATCTTGTCCTCTTGTGGTGTGCAGGAGTAAGGCTGCCTGGAGGGGAACATGTAGGCAGCGCAGAAGGCAGAGATGAACACGCCTGTGCAGGTAGCTTGGCCACCCCAGCGCTGACAGGTAGCTACTGACCTCACCCTGGTGGCGGAGAAGAACAAAGATTGTATTTATATTTAGTCCTAGCCCTCTATCTTCTTTTCCAAAAATCTGCATTAACAAATAACAATGCTCCCGAAAGGCACAGTTAATTTTCAGGAGTGATTCTGTCAGATACGCCCTAAGAATACTTAACTTTTCCTACCTCTCTCTCAGCAAATACCCTCCATTTCCAGTTTGTTTTGCAAAGAAATATGTTTCCCAGCTGCCAGTCCTGCAAACTAACAGTGGGCTCAAGCCATTTGTATTTCCCCAGCAGATCACAACTTGCCCTTACCCCCCCCTGAGCTACACAATGTCCTCCCACAAGCACCACTCCTACAGGCAGACACATCATGAGCTGCACCTAGAAGCTGCCCAGGTGAGGCAGTGGTTGGTTCCGAGGTAATGAAGAAAGGCCGGGTGCCCAAGGCAGCCTGCAGTCGTCACTACAGAACGAACTGGTGTTCCCCACCAGCTAGGACTGGTGTCACTGTGGATAACAGTAGGGCTGTTACAAAGCACGGGCTCGGACGTCTCCCTTGTTTTTGCTAAGCAAATGTATCGCATGCAAATCCCACAGCCATCACCAAAATGGAAGCATGTCCTACATCATTAGTTTTTGCCTCTTCTTACGCCTTCCTGCCTGCACAACCTCCCGTCTCCACCTCCCCGCCCCATCTCCTAAGGCACTTACTTACTTAAAGGCAACTTCTTCAGCGTACTTACTTACAGCCAGCTTGATTGCACTGAGCTGCTTCTGATGTTACTGATAAAGGCTTCCATTTGCAGTGACAATACAAAGCACTGAAACACTCTGCAATCCTCACCCATTTCTTGGCAAAAGGGAGGGTTAGGTGAGGGCCCCAGAGCAAAATACAGGGTGGCTGAACAGACAGGAGGACTCTTAGACAAAAGAACTTGTCCTTCCCTTGGTCCACTCACTTACTTATGCTCCAGCATAAACTGAACCCTATGCTATTTAAAGCAGCAGATTTTAATGAGGGCTTTTTATTACCTATGCTGAGCAGTTTTACTGGCCTTGACGTGACCACAATTTTACTGTTACCAAAAAAACAGAACTGGTAGAAAAAGCTTGAAAGTCCCAAGTAGCGTCTCTGCTGTGTCACCGAGGAAGTCCTTGGTGGCACCTGGGGCTGGCGCCCGCCCTCCACGCTCCCCAGCCCCTACCAATCTCTGGGAGCACCAGCTACAGGTGCTGAAGGCTGCACGATCCAGTACACAGCAGCTCTGCACGGAGTAAGCTTGGAGGGGGTGGCTGCGAGGGCTCTCAGTCATCATCAGAAAAAGTCAAGTCCTCCACAATGTCCTCTTCCCCTTGGGCTAGCTGTTCCAGGTCAGCTCGTGACATCCCACGAGTGCAGCTCCTCTGCTTCTGTGACCCTTGGGAAACCCGAGCAGGTTCCTTGCCTTCATCTGTTGATGGAAAGGGTGTAAATCCTGCTTTACTGGGAGTGAGAGTAAGGCGAGTCGAGGCAACTCATTGCTAATTAATCCCAGACACTCATTAATTTATTGGCGCCACTGCAGCTCCCAGATAGCGGTAGGAGAGCGCTGCAGGGTGCTCGGCACAGCACTGGCTCTGAAGCACTTGGGGCGATGGGAGAGGAGACCTAACTAACTAACTTGTGCCTGAGGCAGAAACGCAAAATAAGAACTAGGGGGAACGAGACATGCAGTGCCTCCAAACCTTCAGCCCGCAGCTCAGGTCAGTCTTCCTCGCTAGAGATGTCAGGCTGGGCATTAAGAGCTGTCAGAAAGGAGCTGTCACAGGTATCGCCAAGCCTCCCAAACGCAAAACTAGCCCCAGGCTCCCTCCTTTTTTGAAATGCTATTTCAATAGCGGGGAAGCACAAGTGAGAACTGGTTTCTAGGGGCTGTGCAGGACTATACCTGTCCCCATTCCCACTGCCCTTCCCTCTCGTTCCAGTAGTGTGGCTTGAGCTTCCTACACCTTGCTTCCAAAGGGGGCCCTGCAGACCATCTGGCTTAGGCTGTACCAGCAAAGCACCTGCTCAGCACCAATTCCTACCTCCGGTTACACACCTGCAGCCTCTCAGGTTGTGGAGGGCAGCAGCGGCTGTGGGATGTGGCTGCCTCTCCCCCTCCTCAGCACTCCCTGGATCGGTTGCAGGCTCTGCTGCTTCAGCCCACTTGGCAAAAAAGGATGAGAAGCTACCTCTGGCTGCCCAGCTCGGGAGCTGGAAGCTCACTGCAGGTCACATCTTTCAAAACCGCCCTGGTGACACCAGAGCATCAGGAGGACAAAAGAGCCCCTCCAGGGCACTGAGAGCATGTGCAGGGCGGTGGGAAGCTGTCACGGACACGAGCTCCTCACTGTTCCATCGCCCGACCAGGCTGCCTGGATGTGTGTTTTGGTACCAAGTACAATAGGAATGCTCAGCACACAGAGCTTAAGACTTGGGAGGGGCAGATCTGCCTGCCTGCCCGATGTCACTGCCACTACCCCGCACTGAGAGACTCTGCTGGCTCTATGCCGCGCTCCTACAGCCCAAAACCAAGGAAGCTGCCACTAGGGGTGAAGGAAGGGAGGATCAGTGTCCCTGCTCCCCCAGACACCAAGGACGAGTGCTTTCCCTTCAGCTTGCCTGAGTACCCCAGCAGGCAGAGAGGGAAAACTCTCCGTCTTTATCCTTTACAGCATTGTCAGAACATGCATCAAATACCCATCTATTCTCGGCGCCGAGGTTTGGGTGCGCATGCCAAGCCCCAGCCATCTGCCATGCTAAATCAGTCAGATTTTGCTCTCACTTGGCCTCTTTCCCCCGCTCCTGCTCGCCCTGTTCCCCAAACTAGTAAAGAAAGCCTGCACACAGGAGCTTTTGTGGCTGTTCCCCACAACCACACATCACACCCAATGGCATGCTGAGGAGCAGAGGCTTGGCACTCTTAATACAAAGGCCTAAGCAAGTGGCACACAAAAACCAGCCAAGGAAGACTGCAGCAGCCAGAGCCCCTGGCAGGCCCAGCTTCCGTCTGCTAAGTTCGCAGAGTGGCTTGGCAGAGAGCGGCAAGGCTGAGCCGAAGCTGGCTAGCTGCGCTCTGCTGGGGTGCTGAGCAGGCTCTCTAGCTGGCTGTGGCTCTGTGCAAGGGATGGAAAGGGAAAAAACTCTCTCCTCAGCTACAGCACAGCCTGGCTTGGCGCTAGCACAGCCCTGGTGACACAGCTGGCAGCTTTCTCAGTAGCCATTTAGCCAGATGTTCTTCTGGCCTGCTAGGAGCCTACTGAACTGGTAGCCTCTCACACTGACACCCACCACTCTTACCGGTTCTGCCTCTGGGCAGCAGCTAACTGGCACTCAGGCCCAAGCACAGAGCGAAGCCAGGGGTTCTAGTAGGGTCTGTACATGCTCTGGCTACCACTGTTTCAGTGCAGAAACCCCAGACAAATGCAGGACTTGGACGAGATCTCCTACCAGTCCTATCCTGGGAGGAGCTGTTGAGAAGCGGCAGCTAAAGGGTTACCCCTGTGCAGCACCCCGCACCGCAGGCACCGCTCAGATGAAAAGTGAAGTGCACCCTGCACACCCCCACGCATGTGTAACCTACGGAGAGTCTTGAAGCGAGGTTTCTGTACCCTGTTGGGGTGGGCTGTACTTCAAGAGTTTGTTTGAGCCTCTCTGCAGGAGGCCCCTGAAAACAGATGAAAGGGACTGGTGGCTTGTTAGAGCAAGGCCTGCAAAGAGCTTAACCCTTTCGCTCTCTCCTCAGTATAAACTCAAAACTACCAGGTCTCCCTGTTCAAGGGGGGGTGTGTGTGTGTGTCTGTCTGTGTCTGTAAAGGTCCCTCCTGACACCCCGCAGCTCAGAACAGCAGCACAGCAAGAAAAGAGGAGACAGTTCCTTCGTTGGGGAGCTCCCAGAACACAAAGGAGCCTTCAGTTACCAGCGCTGTCAATAATCCCCTTCCCTTTGCCCAGCTGCACTCCTTACCATCTGAGTCACTGTCGTCTTCCAATTCTTCCTCGTCCTCCTCGATTTCATACTTTCCTTCTTCTTCATCATCATCCTCGTCATAGTCCTTGCTGCTTGCTTCTGAGCTGTCATCTTGCTTGGCTTTGGCTTTGGCTTTACCTGCGAAGTATTTTTACTATGTAAGTGGAAACATAAAGAGCAGCACAGAAGCGTACGTGCAGGGCACAAGCGTATGCCAAGGGCCAAGAACCCCCATCCCACCACTCAGGAGGACAGTCATAAGCACACTAAAGGGTAAATTTACCATATTTCTCCAAAAGCCATGTCCCCTTGCACGCTAGGCCCAGAAAAGGATGCATTTCATCTCAGAGGCATCTGCTAGAGTCCAAGAAGGCCAGGACACAGAGAGTCAGGCAAATCACCTCAGAAGTCCCTAGCAGGGTTTTACTGCTAAAGCCCAGGATTTGCTGCTACCTCGTATTTATGGAGCACCACTGGCGCAGCACCCAAGCATCTGTCAGGAAGATACCTAACTGTCTGCCCTGCTCCAAGAGACAGGAAAGCTAGGAGACGAAGATGGACAGAAGAGCACGGTAAGAAGAAATGGGCCTACTGAACAGACATGAGAAAGGAGGAGTCAGTCACGAAGCTGAGACTGGAGAAGGGCTGGTTCCACTGAGAAACAGTGCCTGCGTATGCCCACCTCCACCCCTCCATGGTTATATGTAACTGCAAACAGGGGTAGACTCTCTGGTGCAGGGCATCCTTGTTAAAAAAAGCAGCTTTATTCCCTCTGTTAGTCACAACAAAAAGGTCTAGGAACAGACATTGCTGCAAATTCCCCCTGCAGATGGCTGGCCAGGTCCAAGGGCGCCTGGGAGGAAGCATTGAGAGCCTCTGGGTGCTTGGCCTGTGGGAAAATCACCTGCCTCAGCCTCTGGAACCAGACTTCTTTTACCCACGTTGAGTTCACTTTGGTGCAGGAGTGCTTCTCCCCTCTCTCCCTCCTCCAGTGTGAGTCACCTGGCTTTTAAACGGCCAAATACAAATTCTATACAGAGGGAGCAGAAGACCCAGCTGCTTCTTGCCTCCTTCCCACCACCACCCCTGAGCTAAGCCCAGCTCAGTGCCGCAGGTTATCTTTGCTTACAAAACTGCTGAAGAAGCTCTTGATTCACACTTCAAACCCTCTGCTTGGAAACTGGCTGTACATCTTTCTCACACTGTGATTCTTGGGCCCCGCCAGGGCATCTATTTCTTCGTCCCAATCTCCCTCCTCAGCAGCTGACCTATGTTACTCACTGAACTGGATACAGAGCCATTAATAAGCTGGCTGCTAGCATTCCCAGCTCCCCGTCATCACCCTGCTCGCTCCGCTTTCACCCATCTGTCAGCTCTGCCAGCATGCAGCCTCTGTGCAATTGCCCCCCGAGGGATCGGAAGCTACATCTCATGGACGGAGCGATCTCCAGGGTGCCCGCAGCCATGCGGAGAGCACCCGCTCCACCGGAGATGGATGGCAGCGCTATTCACCACACCACACCACACTGATGGGCACCTGAGCAGCTCAGGCAACAACCGAGAGGGGCACGCTCTCATCCATCACGCAGCACTAGCGAAAGCACCGACAGGTCCAGCTCATCTGAGAGCGTGCGGAGAAACCAGCTGTGGGCAGGAATCGGGTATCGGGCCCTCGGGTCATTCCTATGCCACACGACACAGGCAGCAGGGCACTAAGAGGGACTGACTGACCTTCCCCAGCCTCCTGCTCCCCTCCCCTAAGCTCAGCCCCTGCCTCCCCTCCCACCGATGTGCACAGGCACAGCCTTCACGCAGGGCTTGCGCTTCCATCTCCCGAGGCAGACGTCTATCAGCAAGGCGCCAGCAGACAACGCTCGGGGTGCTCCGGTTAACCAGTGCTTCTCCCCTCTTCCTCCTCACTCCACCTCTAGATCCTCAGGCTGACAGCCCACCGCA
>NW_009260796.1:562333-568156 GCF_000687185.1 Egretta garzetta
TTTGCCACTGAAGGGCCATGATTATTCTGCTAGGAAATGAAAATGCCTGACCTCTCCTTCCACACCCCTGGCCCCCACCAGTCTGGCATTAAATTGATGTAATATGATTACGTGAGGGATAAATGAAGAAACCTGTTCAAGTTCATTAGAGGCACACCAACACCTAATGTGGACAGATCACTCATTACAGCCAGGCCCGGAGAGACGCTGCAGCCACGCTCCCTTCTCGCCTTTAATTGCCTCATGACGAGGCAGTCCAGCACCTCTTTCTAAGCCATTAATAATTTCCAGGAGCAGCCGCCTTTCCTCCCAGAGATCTGTCAGCTGGTAAATGAGAGGAACGCATGAACATCCCCACCCCCACCAGCGACACACAGATTGATCAAGTCCACGCTCTTTCCTCCCCGTCTCCTGGCTCTTCCTGCCCTCGCCCGCTCGGGGGTTCCTGAAATGTGCCAACTTCTTCCTTTCCCCCTTGCAGACGAGACCCAAGCAAGGGTGCCTCTCCTGCCTGCCAAATGCTTTCGCCGTTCCAGAGAGCAGCTTGTCTTGATGTGATAGAACTGTTTGCGTTTTACCACCTTTCCTGCCCCCGTGGGAGGCTGCCGGGGGTGTGCAATCCTGCCGAAAGGAGCAGGCAGCTTTCCGTTCCACCTGCACAAGGTAGGGGAAATCTCCACTCAGATCCACAAGATTAAAGAACAACTGCAAATTCATAGAATCATAGAATCATTTAGCTTGGAAAAGGCCTTAAAGATCATCAAGTCCAACCGTTACCCTAGCAAGGCCAAGTCCACCACCAAACCCTGTCCCTAAGCACCACACCTACACGTCTGTTAAATGCCCCCAGGGATGGGGACTCGACCCCTTCCCTGGGCAGCCCCTTCCAGTGCTTCACAACCTTTTCAGTGAAGGAATTTCTCCCCATGTCCAACATAACCCTGCCCTGGTGCGACCTGAGGCCATTTCCCCTCGTCCCATCGCCTCTTCCCTGGGAGCAGAGCCTGAACTCCCCCGGCTCCCCCCTCCTCTCAGGCAGTTGTAGGGAGCGATGAGGGCTCCCCTCAGCCTCCTCTGCTCCAGGCTGAACACCCCCAGCTCCTCCCCAGCAGCCTGGGGCTCCAGACCCCTCCCCAGCTCCGGTGCCCTTCTCTGGACATGCTCCAGCCCCTCCAGGTCCTTCAGGGAGCGAGGGGCCCAATCCTGACCCCAGCATTCGAGGGGTGGCCTCACCAGTGCCCAGGACAGGGGAACGGTCAGTGCCCAGGTGTAGATCAAAAGAAAGCAACCAGAAACAGCCAGCCAACAGGCAGCATCACCTTGTTAGAAGGATCACTGTGCTGGGATCCTGGACACATGAACTCCAAGTCCTGTCTCAAACTCCATTCCAACTGTGTCGAGATACCCCTCCCTCTCCTGCCTCAATTATTACGCCTGAATGTTTCATATTGACTCACGGAGCAGGGACTACTCCAGTGCAACACAAGATGCACTGACAGGGAGCCAACCAGTGCTCCTAACATCCAGGTTCTGAAAGGAGCAGATATGGATTTGTGCTGATGAACTCACTGACCAAATTCCGAAGAACTGTCCACCACCCTCTCTGTTCTTTCAGGAACCCCTAAAATAAACAGAAGTGCCGGTACTGACAGAGCAGGGTGCTCAAATCATGAAGAAACCCAGTGAGGCTTCTATAAATGTGAGACTAGGCGCAGAAACGTTTGTTATTGCTAGTCTCGCTAGGATTCAGAAGAGATTCATCCATTCATTCCTTGTTGGATTCAGCAAGGCTTGAGAAGTGATGAAGATTCAGATGGGTGGGAGGCTTTTTCTACCAGGGACCTGTGGCGTGCAGCAAAGGCTGAACTCAGGGTTGGGACTCAGGAAAGAAGAGACTGAAGACCTGCAAAGCTTACAGAGCTAGGGAAAAGGCTGCTGCCATCAAAGATAAATGGCTTATCATGGTTTTGGCTGCTACAAGGCTGCTAAGGTTAAGGTAAGGAAGGATTCAGAGAGCTCAGTTACTGCTGGGTCCGCCAGGACCTGAAGGACTAGGATGACGGCCTGGGCCAAGGGCAGCGGATGGCGCGCTATCAGCCTTTCATCTCTGGCCTTCAGAAGACTACAGGCCTAAGAGAGGTTTATGCCTGGATCCTACATGGTCCATTAAAGCAGGCTGATGGCTGTGGCTAGCACAAGAGGCTGATCAGCCAGTTCAGTGGGTCGTAGGCTTAAAGGAAAAAAAAACCACAACAAACCAATGCTTTTTGCAAATAGCATCTATGTTAAAGCTGTGGTATGTCTTACCGTCTTACCAGAGGATGCTGTGGAAGCCACATTAACAACGAGGATCAGGCACAATCAGGGAGCCAACAGATTCGTCAGTGGGTATTACACCGGTCTCCGCAACCCTCAGTTCAGAACATTTCTAAGCTGCTGACCGCCCTGTAACCTCCCCTGCCCTGAACATACTTTTTCCTCTTCCCTGGTATCTCCATATACTGCAAAAGCACTGGAGGTGTTTAGCTTGCACCCACATCTTTATGCACCCGCCTGCTACCCCTCTCCTCAACACATGTAATCATAGTGCAGCCCTGGAGCTGAAGGGCAGATTCAAGGCCCTAACACCCGGCTGGAGCTGAGCTTCACCACTGAATCACTCCAAGGATACCTCCAGGAGCACCTGCCCCATGAGAATCCACTACCACAGTGTCATGCCAACACTGATTCTCCCCACAGAAACCTACCCCATCTGAATCTGCTCCCCAGCCCATGCCCCAGTTTCTCCTACTTTCTGGGAAATCTAGGATGCTTCCTATTTAACTCCAGGGCAGTCCCCAGCAGCCCCTCCTTGCCTGCTCGAGGGATGCTGTTCTGGGAGGATTCTGGAGGAGGTGTCTCTGCCAGATGCTGCTGCTGCTCCTGCGGGAGGAGAGCAGGGGCGGGTGGTTCCCACCTGGGAGCAGCACAGACTGGAGCCAAGGGCTGTGCGAGCAGCGAACACCAAACTGCTGGTGGCCTTGTCCTGCAGCAGTGCCCGGGGCTGGATGCAGCAGATCTCCTTTCTCTGCTACAGCACAGCTGAAAACGGTGGATGTGGGGGTGGACAAGAGGGGGATGCTCAGAAGAGAAGGGAAGGTAATGCACAACTGCACCAGTGCTGCTGGAGAACAACAGGGTCTGCACATTACCCCCCTCCCACGTGCAGGGACAGTTTTCATCATCTACCCTTGCCTCCCCTGCCCCGGAATGAGTAATGGCAAACTGTGAGAATAGGGAGCTCCACAACCCTCTCAGTTTGGGAAAAACATGCCAGTCGCTCCCTGCCTGGGATTGGGAAGACCTCTTTCAGAAGCCTGCTCTGCTCTGAGAAATACAAAGGTCTTTGAGGTAGGAGTTAGTTAATGAGGAAGATGTTTTGGCTAGCAACCCAGGAACTCTAGCCACTCTCCAGGCCTACCCTATTCCAGAGAGATTAGGGATAGCATAAACTGAAATCAACACTTCACTGATACAATACTTAACTTAAATCAAAAGAAAGGGTGAGGGGGGCTTTGAACAGCAGCTAAATAACAGAAAAATTATTTCCTGGCTTTTAGCACGCAATTTTGCACTCTCGTGAATTTGGTCCGGGACCTGACAGGCCAAAACAACTACTAATTGGAATTCTTCCAACAATCTTTCCTGTCAACACAGGAAAGATTCTGCCATGCCGAATGCTGCGGTTGGCGAGAGATGGGAGCCATTTTCACTAAGCCTCCATACTCAACATCCCACCAGAAAGCCACAATGATGCTGCTCCAGCAGCAGGTTCTGAGATCCAGACTTTTGTGTAGTTATCATCAGGGGGAAGAGAGTTTTCCAGACCAGGGCAACCATCCTCAGATTTAACCCCTGGGTCTGCCTAAGAGGATGAGTTACAGCAACAGACCACTGCAACAATCTGGCCAGGACTTTTCTGGCAGGGAATTCCTTTGTTTCCACAAGTCCCTCCTTCCCCCTTCTTTGCAGAGACCTACACATCCCCAGGACTCTGGAACCGGCCTTTTCTAGTAAGAACTCTCAACAGAGTTTTGGGTGCCACTCTTAAGCTTTGCTAATGAGCAGCGCATGGACGTCTCTGGGTATGGTTGACCTTTCCAGAGAGCCTCCTATTCTTTTCACATCAGCCTTGGCATTCCAGACTCTCCTTTTGCCTTATTTGAAGAGAGGAGATTGCTATACCTGCAAACCTCACAGGTAAAGAAGCAAATACACAGGCCACAGCAGCTGCAGGGCCTCCCAAATTCCCTTGCATCTGGCCACCGGGTAGAACAATGGCCACAAAGACAGGGAACTGTAGTGGATTGAAGCACCGGCTCCTCTGACTTCCATCTGCAGCCAGCCCTGACAGTTACTGAATGCAGAGCACGGCTGGGAACATCTCACACCCCACACAGAGTAAGAACAAGAGCTCATTGTATGCATCTCCCAAGACACAGGCGCTTTTCCCAGCCTCCCCGTTCCCTGTCCCTTTCCCACTGCGGAGTCACACCATTGCCTGGAGGGGACTTCACCCTGTGCTACAGCACAGACCCAGTGCTCCGCTGTCTCCACCCAGCGCCTCAGGATCCGTGGCTGGGCTGAGCAGAGTTGCTCCTTGAGATGGAAGCTGCCTTCAGGGCCTGTTCCCTCCCTCCAGAAAACACCCTACTAAGAACAAAGGCTATGGAGAAGCAGCTGACCCGGGAATGTTGGAAGGCAAAACTCATTACGGACACCACAGTGCCGATGCACGCTCAATGACCAGATACCACAGAAGTAGATACCGCAGCTGTGGGACTCACACAAACAGAGCAGGGAGAGTTCTTTGATATCGCATGGACCTTAGTCCTCGTTTGCACTCTCTTCCCAATATATGTCAGCCCCTTAAAGCTACCAAAGAACCTCATGGACAGATGTCACAAGCACAGGCAGGGGGCGAAAAGCCATACCTAACAAGTAGACTGCAAACCTTTACATCCAGCAGATTTCTGCAGTGAGCAGGCAAGCTCCAGAAACAAGGTAAAAGCTGCGTACGTTAGGTGTGGACAGACAGCTGCTATAGAACTTGTATTGTATCATCAGTAACGTTCATCACAGACGTGCCTCGTTAGGATCCCAATGTACATCCAGAAGTCCATCAGTCCAAGAGATCTCCCAAGCCTACAGGGAGGCATGGGAAGAGACCCCGGGTTTCCCTGGCTCCCAGCAACCTGCCTTCTGAACTGCAATTATCACTGCCTTTTTAGAAACCACTGGGATTCTTCTAAGGCATTGACTCATATGGCAGGCAGGACAACCCCAGATCTCAAGGATATATCTCAGCAAATCATTTTGATGTCACACTGACCTCTCAGTATCTTGGTGGGTCATGTGCTCACGTTTGCTCTCGTCCCATTCTTTGTCAGGTTACCTTCAAAAATCCACTGACTTCAACCTCAAGCTATCAAACAAGGGGGTTTCAACCTTTTCTTCCTCCTATGTCACAGATGCCTATGAGGGACACAATGCTTGTTCGTTCTGTGGTAAGTCTCAAGATTTATCCTCACGCCTTCCAATGTGCACAACAGACTAGGAGTTTATCCATTAATCTGCTGAGAGGGACCTGGGAGTCCTGGTGGATGACAAGCTGACCATGAGCCAGCAGGGTGCCCTTGTTGCCAAGAAGGCCAATGGCATCCTGGGGGGCATTAAGAGGACCGTGGCCAGCAGGGCGAGGGAGGTTCTCCTCCCCCTCTACTCTGCCCTGGTGAGACCCCACCTGGAGCACTGGGTCCAGTTCTGGGCTCCCCAGTTCAAGAA
>NW_009260796.1:568292-577666 GCF_000687185.1 Egretta garzetta
CTGCCCAGGGGGGCTGTGGAGTCTCCTTCTCTGGAGGTATTCAACCCCCGCCTGGATGAAGTCCTGTGTACCATGCTCTAGGAGAACCTGCTTGAGCAAGGGGGTTGGACTGGGTGAGTTCCTGAGGTCCCTTCCAACCCTTGAGATTATGTGATTCTGTGATTAAATCTCCAAGCAAGAAAAGTCTGTATTCCTGCAAGTCGCCCTACTATATGAAAGACGATGCATTTAGAAAACCTGTGATATCCCAAACATTCCAAATTACAAAAAGAACATCTAAGTTTTCTCCTCAAACTATGTGGTGAACTTCTCAGGCAGGTTCCACAATTTACTGTGGCCCCCTCGTGGTCACAGCCAGAGAGTGACATCACTCCATTTTCTCTAGAGGCTTTCTTGGCTTGTCAAGAATATTTGCAACATCAGTCACTATAAAAGAAATAAATCAAAAGTGCATGCAAAGAGAGGATAACCATTCTTAGAGCAAAGATCCTTGTTCTGGTAGCCAGCCCCTACGACAGCTATTGTTTGCAATGATGTATACAGTGAAGATCCAGCATGCTGTCAGGTAGAACAATGTTCTTATTCTTCTCCTATAGGTGTGGAAACAAAACATGGATTTCTGCACCTCCACGCACTGTGCAAGAGAACAACAAACACTTCTCTGTCCTCCAAGGTGAGACTTCAGCCCAGAACCTGCACAGGCCATAAGCACAAGAAGGACAACTCGCTCTTTGAGAATTACAATATGAACCATTGGCTGCTGCTTTGAAGCCTTTGAAAGCATGGTCTGTGTTCGGCCAAACATCCCCTAGCTCTTGGGCTATCATGTTGGGGTCAGCGTCTGTGACAAAAGAACGGTGCTAAGGGGAAGAGAGAGTATGGGTCATGTACAGAAGATGACTAAAGCAGGACTAAGGCTTTAAAATGAGCTGGAGTGACAAAGGAGGAGAGGGAGAGAAAGATAAAAGCCTCCCAACTACCTTCTGTCCATCACTTAAAAAAGCATTCAAAAGGCATCATCATCTTGTGTTTTCTCTCCCTAACAGTGTATCTTTTGAACTGAACGTGGCCAGCGTGCATCTCCCTTAGGGCAGGACTGTACTGACCCGCATCATACAGAATTCTGGAGAAGGAGAAGCTATTCCCGGTCTCAGCCCCATACCTTTTATAGGGAATCCAACATTCTCCTCATCAGAGTCACTGTCCAGATCAAAGAGGTCCTTGAATTCCTTCTTATCTTCTTCCTTGCTTTCGTCTTGCTTCTTACGCTTAATTTCTGGGAAGTTCAAGTCTTCAAGCTGGAAAAAACCAAAACCAACAGTAAGAACAACCTTAATTTGTACTTTTGAACATAAAATGCTGAGCTTAAACACAGGAACTTGGCTTTGCCCAGTATGTGTAAGCTACGTTGCCAAGAATAGTTGGGTCTGCCTGCTGCCAACTAGGGGAGCAACACAGATTTGTGAGTCAGTTACAAAGGTGAATGATACGTGCAAAGCACCACTGCTCTATTGATCTTTACCTAATAAACTATTTTTGCTAATGGGCCGTCTACTGCTGGTACCTTAGCATGGATAAAAATGCAAGACATCCATAACCAGCTGGCTGTCCTAGATCTCCAGTCTGAAAGCCATGCAGGCCCCGTGAGCTTGGCAGCCAAGCACCACCAAGCCAGACTGCTCTGGTCAGCTCTGAAGTAGCAGTTTTCCACCAACACCAGAAGCTGTGTCAGCTATAGCAAAGGCACTGCCCTTTTGGCTGCAGATTTCAGCACGGTTAAATGGCAAGGTTCTGAAGATATTTAAGGTCTGTCTACACCATGGCTTCCCAGGTTGCTAGCCCTTAAGGAGATCAACGGGCCAAGAGCCTTGCTACTGCAGCCGGCCAATATCAATGCCATTAAGTACTTGCAATTGACACCACCTCACTGCTCTTTACACCTCTCCAGAGGGGGATTAGGGGGAGGATTTACTTGCAAGGGCTCAGGCCAGCAGGGCAAAGATAATCAGAATGCAAATTAAATCCCAAGTGCTCTCTGAACATCAGCTGCCCGCTGCCCGTGCCTGGCTGCACACCTCCTGGGAAGCACTCATGCATTAGCACACATTAGCTTGCTTGGAAACATTCGCCCTGCGAGTAATAACTCATTTGCTCTCTCCCACCCGTCAGACCACCCTTCAACACACTCCTCTCTGACCACATCCACTCCAACCCTCCCATGAGCTTCCCCCAGCGGGAATAGCAGCAAAGCACAGCCCATATAGAAAGGCAGCTCTCAGTCGACAGAGAAAAAGAGTGAGCGTGTGGGGATGGGGGGGAGGGATGACGAGAGACACGGAGACTGCATTTGCTCCTGCAGCCAATTCCAGCAATTTCTCCCAGCCTGTTTCATGGTTATGGTCCCCAGCTGGGCAATATTGATTCTGGGAGCTGAGCACTTACAAGCAATAACCTGCAGCACCAGGATGGAAAGTCAGAAGCTGTCCAGAGAAGGGGAGAGGAGAGCAAATCTCCAACCACCATTTGCAGGGTCCTAATTTTAAATCATCTTCCCACCTGCTCTTTTCCACTATGAGATGCCTCTACTTCCACCGGCTCTGCAGAGACACGCTGGGCTGTCCCTGTGCCGGGAAGACGCATGAAGAAAGCAGCACACGACTGGCTTCCCAAACAGCAGTCGTTGCATGCCAGAGAACAGACTTGGGAAGCAAAACACAGCAAGAGCAGCAATCCAGAGTCACTGCCAAACGGCTGCCCTCAGCTGACCTAATGACATATTGTAACCACCCTCCTTCCTAGGGCGGTTATGCTCCAGCAAGCTCCATCGTGGGGCAGGGGAGCTGCTACGCTGAAAACATTTTCCTTAGCCCCTACCAGTTCTGGTGGACAAGACAGGCTCATGCTTCCCTCCTCTCATCTGTTCTGGCACATAATTTTATGGAGGGTGGGAGGGCAGGGGGAGAGGCTCCAGAAATACTTATTCAATGAGAGGCTCCAGAAATAAAACACAAAGGTCTCAGAAGCTAAAATATATCAGCAGCTATGCTTCTAACCCAGCATTAGGCTGTGATCACAGACACAGTCCCCGTATCTGACCCCTTTCAGTTTAAACATTCCTTGCCTCTGCCAGTGCCTCAGCCAGGTCATGCTGCCATCATCCCAGCCTCGGGGAGAAGCACCGGTGCTTCCTGCAGCCCAAGACCTGGACCAGCACCATGCCCTCCCTCGGTAGCTCCATTTGGGGCAAGGCTTCTCATGTCCCAGAGACGGTCACTCCAACAGGTACTAGGGACTGTACCCTGTGGTATGGCTGAGCCAACTCTGGAAGTCTCCCAGCCAGAGGCAGCACCTTTGGGCCTTCTTCTGTGCCAAGAGCCACGCTACTGGCAGAGTCCTTGTCTGGCAGCACTGGTAGCTATCACTCTTCAGCAGTTAAACAGGAGTCCAGCACTGCCTAACCAGGAAATAATTGAGGTTGAAAGCATCACAAACAGAAGCAGAAGCCCAGTTTTGACAATGAACAACTGCTGCATCAACTGCCCAAGTCCCTGTTGGCTAGTCCTGGTCTCCATGACCCCGGTCACTGCTACTGCTCAGCAGCAGTAAATGAAACGCAAAAATCATCCAAGGTCTTATGCTCCCTCATCACACATCCTGAGCATGGGATGTTTCCATGGAACACATCCCTTAGTAGGTTTAAAGTGGAACTGGAGCTGTGTATGAGTAAAATGACTCACGTTCATGATGTAGAACAGTCTTCTCCAATTCTCCAAACTTCCCCACTTCAAGGCAGCAAAAGAGAGAGACTTCTCTCAACATTGTGAAAAATGTCCCCAGTATCCCGAGCAGGAGCAGGTACAGCAGGGAGCTGTTAGTTGGGACTTCTTTGTATTTTCATACTGCCTAGGAAAAGTCCCCATTTCCAAAGGCAGCCTACAGTTTTGGGTGACATCAGTATTGGCTGAACTCAACCTGAGCGTATCAAAAAGGACCTGGTGTTGAATCATGCTGAGTTGTGCCTCTCCACAGGAGTGCCTTCAAGATGGGCACCTCAAAATAAAAGCACCAGAAAACCCTACTAGTTGTGGGGCGATCACAAAACAAATGAATGAGACTTGTACTGAGCCACAGCTCACAGATACAGCCTGTGTTCATCACACAGTAGCAGTAATTAGGTAATTTGGGGGCCAGTCTTTTAATCCCCAGCTAGAGGGTTACTACCTACTGAGTCTCACGAAGCCGATTAGTCTACATCCCATTAAAAACCATTGGGAAAAGCAAATGGAATGGGCAGAAGGGTCAGCGTTGTTATAGAAGGCAAGCTGCAGCTCATAGCAGCTGAACGCCAGGCTGATTTTTTGTTATTATTTTTTCCCCCCAATGGCTGCTAATGGGACATGGATTTTCCCAGCCCTAATGGGCCTCATGGTGTTCACTCTCCTGCTGGGGCTCACAATGCTGCATCATTAAGCTCGCAGTCCCCACCGAGAGAGACAACAGCCCCATTCACCAGGCAAAGATGCCAGGCAGCCACAGACCTTTCAGAAAGCTAACTCCGAAGTCTGTCTCTTCCTACAGTTTATCTGTTCAGCCCACTATCTCTGAGAGAAAACAAGTCCCTGTCACTGCCCTTCAGACTTCCCCTGGTTTCAAAAGTCACCCTCTTGAGCCTTGCTGTAGGAAAGCAATCCCTCAAGGCAACTCTCCACCTCAGCTGGCCCTGGCCACCCCAAGGAGCTCCAGCTCCCCTTCTCCCTTTAACATGAGATGGGGGCTTGTCCACACTGAGGCCTGATCTCCTCTCCCGTTGTGATAGCTGCTTCGGTACCAGGGAAGGGTCAGCTCACACCAATAGGGCCTATTTTGGGCAAGAGATCAGCCCCACTCACAGCCATCACTTCTTGCTGTTTTTTAGTTCCCCCCCTTTCTGCTAAGGCCACATTCTCCTGCTGGGTTTGCACAGAAAACAAGCGTGCTTCCTATTCCCTCTGCATGGCTGCCCCAGGGAATTTCAGCCTCCTGTCCTTATCTCAGGTTGGTATATGATACTGAGCACTTCTAGGATATCCCAGGTCTTCTACCATGCTCTGGGACTTGGCTCAGAGCCAATCGTCCTCACATCCCATCGATTATTTTAATTGTTCCCCACCATACGCTGGAGACACCAATTATATCTATTTCCTGCTCCCTGGCCAAGAGCCTAGCTCAGCCACTTTCATTGCATTAGCATCGAGACAGCTTTCCTTTAGACTCCTAATGTAAGCAAGCTCCCACCCCCACCTTCTGCATCCTGGAGTGCAGTGCCATGAGGAGCAGCCAAGAGGCCTTCCCTTGGGCAGGAGATGTGGGAAATGGCAGTCTGAGCACTTCTGTCCAGAGAGCAAGTCCCACCTCACAACCAGCCACCCCCACAAATAAGAAAATGCAAAAGAGAACTCATCCCTGATACTCCCTTTGCTAAGAAGAGAGGCATCTTTCCCTCCCTACTTTCTTGCAAAGTTAGGCATGGCAATCCAGTCACATTCTGCAGAGCTGGAAAAAGAGCTAAAGGCCTACACGAGCTCAACCTGTTCTGTTTTACTATCAAGAAAGCAATGCAATTTGCAAGAAATGATGGAAACTGCCTAAAGCAGTGTGAGAAGGCCCATGAATGTGGGCCCATGAACTGTGTGCACAGTCTAAACTTCTAAAATCCATCACATGCTTGTTCCAGAAGTAACATCCACAATGAGGCCATTGTCCTAGTTGCTCAGACACAACTGAATTTGTTTATCCAACCCACCCCTGCCAGTACACACAATTACTCTATTACCGTCTTCAGCTTCCTAGCCTTGAATTACAAAGGCTGCTGTACCAATGGATCTTGAACAGCATGAGCCTAAACAGGGACAGAGGGCAATATGCCATAGCGCTACTTCCCCCAGACTCACCTAACCTGGTGAGATTAACTTGGGCAAACGAACAGGCTACAGGCAGGGGACACAGATGTTGCTCCTAGAGATCCCCGTGAGACAAATCCACGGGGAGCTGAAGACATCGGCTAGGCTGCTGTCCAGCCACGCTCATGCTCTTTCCAAGAACGCCCAAGCCTACGCACTCGCACAGCTCAAGCCACTTTCAGCTCACACCAGTGGAGCTGGTTTTGATCAGCCACCATCCTGCTGCCAGGACATGGCTCTCTTGTCTTCCCATGACACAGATGATGTCCAGTACGCTAGGTGTTTCATTCTTACTCTTTCTTTGCCGCTGATTTCCAGTTGTATCTCCTTCTCTCTTAGCTTCTTCCACTGAGTATAGTACTTGGTCAGAGGTGTCCCCTCCTCTTTGACCTGCTTTTCCCATTGTTCCTGTGGAGAGAAGGGGGACAAATTTAAGAAGGGTTTTCAAAGCAGTTTTCCAATACAACCTTTGGCAAACTCAGGGAGTCAAGAACAGAGGTTAAGATCCTTTCCCAAACCACCTTTTCCCAGCTGCTGGGTAGGAAATTGGCAACCATGGCAAAGAATGCAAGCAGGACTAAGTGTGAATTCAGGCACAATCATTTAAGCAACTTGTGAGTCAGGAGTGGTGTGACTGACAATTCTCCTTAGGTAAAGCATTGCCTGGGCACTGCAAGGAGACCAAAGAAAGCCAAAAGATTAAATGGACAGGTTGGCCAATGCAACAGCTTATTTATGCAATACCAAAGCACAGGATACCAATGGCACTGAAGGACAGCATAAGGTCCTCATAAAGGAGCATCTATATGGTGGTGCATAAGATGCTTTAGCTGATGGAAGATCACCAAATTTTCTCAGCATGGTGGCCTGAAATGTGGGTTCCCAGATTCCTATTTCTCCCTTCTAGAAGAGGCCTGATTCTCAGAATTGCTAAGAACTCACAAAAGGCTCTCCTAAGATCAGCTCAATGCCTTCTGGGAGTCACTATTACTATCTGGGCCTTGACCATTCACTTCTACTCTGGCTCTAGAGAGAAGACATTGACACAGAAGTCAAGTCAGATGATGCAGCCTACTGTAATGAAAAAGAAAGTACTTCAACTGACACCTGAAGGTAGAAATCGAAGGGACAGATCAGAGGATCTATCAGGACAAAATTTGTCCCCTGCTCCTTCAATGGAGGCATTTGATCACCTGCTCAGTTCTTGCTTTTTAATTCAGAAAAACCTCATGCAAGCATTTACAAGACCTAAGTACCAAAGATGCCTGATTGCCTTTTCCCCCTGTTCTACAGCCAAGTGTTTATTTTTGAAACAAACATTCCCCTGCAGGGTCTTGGACTCATCCCAACCTTGAGAGAGCAGAGCATGAAGAAGTGCTGAGCCTGTTTCCGCTGTCCAAGCAGGGAGAATAAGGAGGTGCAAACACCGTAAATGGTGGGAAGCAAATTGATGGTTAAAAATTCTTTTACGCTTCAATCATTTGGCATGGTAGTGCTGAAAGGGGGGGTGGGTGGTGTGGTATGTCATATTAAATACATTCTTCTTAACCTGCCAACATCCCTTTAGCTTAAAACCCACATAGAACTGTACCTGCTAACCGGATTACCACAGTGCCCAGAGGCTTTGCATTACCCCACAGTAAAAAGTCAATCTAATGTAAGCAGAAATACATGACATACAAGTTGGAATTGAAACAGGTGAAGGAGCAACAGGAACAAAGGTTAGCATAGATACACTCAAAGGTCAACACGGATCCAAAAAGAGTATCCTGAACCCAGGAATGAACGAATCCAGATCTCTGTATGGGCAGCTGTGTGTACACAATGCTCCTCTTTGAGCATGGGAACAAAAGGCCAGAACAAGAACATCTTCACAGCAGAAGACACAGCAGCAGCTCAAATATTCTTCAGCATATCCTAAATCAACTGCTGCTGGGGAGCTGAACCCCAAAACTAGGGAGCTATGGTGTGCTGGCTGCAGCCTGTGAGCCAAGGTGCGGGAAGAAGTTTGTATAAAGAGCAGTGTATGAACAAGATGACAGAAAGTGCAGGTCTCCGCAATGGATAGCAGCGCAGAGCTCCCAGCTTACACAAATAAGCAAGTAGTCAGTGTATATTATGAAGTGAAATATATCAGTCTACACCAGCTCTCGATTTGGCCCATCACTGGGAGGGAAGTGGAGATGATCTGTGGTCTCTGCAGCTGGCACCAGGAGCTGAACTTTGGCAATTAAATGGCGACCAGCTTGTGTCACCTGCACTCTAATGGCGCAGAATCTATTTATGTATCCTACAACAGGCACTATCAATACTGCATGAAGCCAAACAGGCCCTTTCTGGTAATCACGGGTCCCAGACTCACCCCCACCCCCCCCGGGACTGTTTGTAACACAGCTCCAGGTCTGCACGGCTGGAGCCTGCGTCTGCTCTCCGGTCTCCTCCCCGGCAGGCTGGCTGAAAGCAGAGCTGATGTACGGCCGACTCCAGCAGCACTCGCTAGCGGAGACGCCAGCCAGCAGACAGCGCAGCTTTACTGTCGATCTGACCCACCACTATGGCAAGAGGAGTAATTCCCGAGCAGTACAAAGTCACCCCATTTATAGATCAGGCTCATATCAGGCTGCCAGCTGTAATCAGACAATTTGTTGATGCTGCTTGGTATGGACAGCTTCTGAGAAAGGCTCTTCCTAGAGAGGGCAAAAGTCTATTTGTTCTGTCTGATACAGCTTTTTTGGTTTTAAAATGTGCTGGAATCCAGAGATAAAGACCATTAAAACACTCCTGCCTTTCTAGTCAAACACCTCAATGGGAATTTTGAGACAGTGGATGCCATCACCCCACCTTTAAGCATTTTCAGTTCTCTTCTATTAGTCCTTTTGGATCACTGTGCTATTGGGCGACACCCAGCACGGATCAAGCCCACAGTGCTACCACCAGTACAAATGTAACAAAGATCATCACCTAACCTCCCATGTGAAATGTGAGATGGGCGTGAACGCGGAAGATCTGGAAATCCCATGGAAATGAGGCAATGCTTTCCATCAGCTCATTCCCTCACTTCACATTTCATTGAGCGTAACAGCCTGCTGGACCACACTGCTCTTCAACGAGGGTTCCCCAGCTCCGTGCAAAGGTCTGCCCAGGAGCCACAAAGCTGTAACGCAGCCTGGCACACTCCGTGGGTCCTGGTGCACTCTTTTTCCTTCCCTGCATTTTCCCCTGCCAGTCCAGGGCCCACACTAGTGCAGATGAACCTAAAATCAGAGCTGCACATTAAGACAGCTGGATTCAACTTCAGCTGCAGGCTCCGCTTTTTTTGGCTCCCCTCACAAAGACCTTAATTAGTATAGTAACCTATTAGCATTGTACTCTCAAAAAAAGCACTTGACTCTCAAATATTAACCTCTTGCAAAAAAAAAAAAAAAAAAAAAAAAA
>NW_009260796.1:577938-590437 GCF_000687185.1 Egretta garzetta
ATCTCGGTTCTAAAATGCATTCACTTTTAAAAAAAAAAAAAAAAAAAAAAAAGTAAAGTTCTCAGTCTTAAAACAACATGGAAGAAGTCAGGCTGAACACATCTGGTGTGCCTATCCCTCCACACCACAATTCCTGGGATGCAAGATCCCTCCACGTTAAATTAAACATTGCACCACCATGCTCCCCCTGCAGCATTAAGTTGAATCTCCAGGCTGTTTCTTCTTTAAAATTATATATTACAGACCCTTAAGTAAAATCCAGCTTTCTAAAGCACGCCCACTACTCAGGAGTGCAGATCTGATCACATTCACCACCTTTATTACCCTCATTAAACCTAATTCTCTGTAACTCCCCCCATGAAAGCTGCATTTCAGCATGGTGCATGGAAGAATTAGCTCAGAATTTGGGCTCCTACAGTGGGGCAGGCACAAATGCATGGACATGAACACCAGAGAGCATTTGCTTTCAATTGCTCTTGCTGGCAAGAGGGACATGCAAACACCTCCCCTCAGCCCTCCCCTTTTCTGGAAGTGTTTGCTCATGAGAAGTGCCAATGCCCGACGTATCTTGGAGACAGCCTGGTAAACTAACCCCACATTTCGAGGGACACTCCAAATTGTTCTGGGAAGCTCAGTCTCTGTGGGAGCTTTGGCCCTTCTTGGGAATCTATACCATCTGCTTGCAAAGGAGTAGGGGGAAAACACGCGGCCCTCTGGGCACAAAACCTGCCCTCCGGGCACAAAAGATAAGCCACTATGGCTCTTCCACCCCAGGCTGTTTCCTCTGCTCCCAGGAGCACTGATATCCCATTAACTGAAGGAAGAGAAAGGCTCCCTTCTCACGTAGGACACCACCACAGTGCAAAAATACAGACTGCACAGGCAATCCAGGCATCCTCCCTGAGCAGCACAGTACACTGCTGCTCTATCCCCTTAACTGGCAGAAGAGCCGACTCCAAACAGGCTTGGCAAACTGGTGCCTGCTTCCCTTAACCAACCTCCCTTACTCAAGGCAGGCTGCCTGCTGCTGCCCCCTCCAGAGCCAACCCTCCCTGATTCATGCTACTCAGCCACCCAGATGTCCCCAGGAAAGCAGGTGCACCGGTGTCAGCTAGGACACGTACAGGCAGCAAGATGTTAAAATAATCATTTCGTTCTGACACAAGGGACTGCAGCCAGAGTTGCTGGGAAAAGCAGACAGTGGCAGAGTCGTTGGAAACCCTGTTTTATTTAGCCAACGACTGTCCCCAGCTCATCTGTTTCATGGAGAGCCCTAGAGGCTGAAATCTCTACCTCTGCAGAGAGGGTGGGTGGTCACAGCATTGCCCGCAAAACACACAAACCAACAAAACCCTAACCACTTCACTCCCGACGGGAAGCGTAATTCCTTCAGCAAAACAGTCCAACCCAGAATGGCATTTACAGAACCAAAGACTACTTAGTCACTTGAAACCCAGTTCCACCAACCCCTTAATCCCAGAATAGCGCTGCTGTGTCCTGGCATCGATATGTCAGGATTTCAAAGGCTGATTTTCCTGCAGTCCCTGCCCCTTAGTGCCTGAAGACAAATTAGTCTGCACTGCAACTTCTGCTCCGTGCTCAGCTCCATGCCAACAGGTGGAGCTTTCAATGGTGCAGAACTCCAGACTTTCCAATGATACCACGTGGCCAGAGAGACCACTCTGACCCATCAATTACTTTGCAGACAGAGATACTTTCACCTCACTCCTGCCAGGCAAGGAAGAGTCAAACCCACTGTTTTGTCTCACACAGAGAGGCATGCACACACACAGTTCACCTGCTAGCAGGCTTGCAAAAGCTGCCGTGCTGGATAAAAAGCAAAGATAAAATGTCCAGCCCAAAGGACACACAAACAAAGCTTCATTAACAAGGCCTCCTTCCCTTTGGCTTCATTTACATAGGGCCTGGATTTCAAACACCTCAGTGTTCAGGTCAGGTCAACACATCCCCTGTAAAGGATGGAGCAAAGCAAAAGAAAAAGAAGCTTCAAGTGAGGATACTGAAAGGAACGTCCTGACAATATGCCACACCATGCCTAGGAGGACTTGGCTCAGAGCAGGCAGACCCCTGGAGCAGGGGAAACAAGGAGAAAGGCAGCATCCCTCAGCCTGTTAGCCAGATGGCCAACTATTAGCTAGCACACCCTCTAATATACTGTTTTCTAGCTGTGCTACAGTTCATTTGCTAAGCTAAGAGAGGGGTCATCACCTTAGTCACTCTTCTTCATCTCATCACTAAGGTAGAACCTTGACGTTTAACTCAACTGCTCCAGATGGAAGAATATATCAGCATCTCTCTTGAGAAGCAACTGCAGTGCCCAGGATGCCTGATCACTGTTATTACGGCTCATAACTTTTCTGATTCTATAGCTCCGTCTCCACAAGGGTGCAGGAAAATTGGGAAAGGTTTGCCTCAGGATCCCGAACTGCCACATATCAGCCTGCCAATGGCTTGGTTCTACATTGCTGGAGGTTGGTCTCTACAGGCTGGGAGGAAACAACACGCTTACAGAGGCAGCAGAATCCCCCCTATCATTTTAGGCACAAACTAGCACCTATGTATCAGGAAGGGGATGATGAAACCCAAGGAACTTCTCAGCAAAGATGTCTCAGCAAAGCAAGGCTCTTCCACGCATATGTGTGTGTGTGTTATAAATAATAGGTGGTTATAATTTATGGACTGTGTTTTCCATGAGGCTCTTGGCTGCAGAGTCTTGCCAGCTGTAGTATCAGAGCCCTGCCGAGTTCAGTTGTTTGTGAACATCTGCCCCACCCCACATACTCCCGTTTCCATGATCTCGTCGTCCCTCCTCCCTCTGCCACCCTCTCAACCCCAGCAGTCTGAAAGACAGTCTGACTGTCTTTCCAGGAAGCCCAAATCGAAGTAGCAGACTCACCACAGACTCCCTGCTGGCCACGCCGAAGGTAGCTTTCTGACGCTTGCTGGCGATGTAGGCAGAATTTTCCTGCAGTTTCTCCAGGAGCTGCCGGATAGGCTTGCAGTAGTTGGCAATCTTGCATTCCTTCAGGAAAAATTTCAGCTGGAAGGAGGAAAAGGAGAGGAAGAATGAAAGCAATGTAATAGTTTCCATAAACAGATCCCATCAGCAAAAAACCATTTCCAGCCCCCAGTGACAGACAGCATGGGGTGCCTTTTCCCTTCAATTCATACCATACTCCAGTGTATCACCCATAATCAACCCTGGGGGTCCTGCCACCCTGGGCTGGGAGGATGCAAAGCGTTACAGTGACAGGCCAGATGTTTGTACATAATCCAGTACAGGGGCCTTGCTCAAAACCAGTTCTTTGCACCCTTTAACACCGCTTCTTTCTGGGGGGAAAAAAAAGTATCAGTGGAGTTCAAACAGCCAGCAGGAAAAAAAGTCTATGCTCTCTGAGGCCTCAGCTCCTAGCTGCCATTGTAGTTAGAATATCACTGTCTCCGGCTCAGCTCAACAGTAAAAGGGACTATGGACGAGATGCATGGAGACCAGGAATAACAGTGGGTACCTGTGGATGCAAGATTGGCCAAAAGCATGGGGAAGCCAGGGTTAGAATGGGGAAAAGTGTCTGTGGGTTAGGACTGTAGAACACCAGTGGGAATGGGAAGACCAAATACAAGAGGCTGTGGATGAGACTGATAGCTGGGATTGAAGGCAGAGCTTGAGAAGAGACTTAAAATTGGAGTGGAAGTGTCTGTGGACTGGGAGTAAGGGTCTTTGGCATAGCTTGGTGGGAAAACTTGGTGCTGCTACAGCAGCAGAGCTGTGGGTCAGGACAGATGGCCACGTGCAGAGTCACATAGGGTGAAGTTTGCTTAATGTCTGACTGTACCAACCCAGCTCCAGCTGGCACCACCAATTTTTCAAGGGCGCAAACCCACACACCCACCACACAAAAATTTACAAAATAACCCTCTCTGTGGACAAGTTGTGCAGCATATGCCTAGATAATTCTTTCTTTTAGACCCAAGGCCTTATGTGTAACCCTCAGGAGAAAAACCAGTCTGCCAGGAAACCACAAACCCCACTGCTGCCTGAAAGGGCAAGGACCATCCTACTCACAGAGAAACTGCTCCTGCCCTCTCTCTGCACCCACAGCACCCTTCACTGCTCTCAGACAATGAGATGCCATTGCAAACAGGGCACCTTTTTGTGTCACTTTCTTTTTTTATCTCAGTAGCCTTGTCCTCAAGCAAACCTCTGCTCTCCCCACCAAAGATTTCCCCTCCCACTACAAACCACCCTCCAACACCACTGCAGTGTTCTGACACCTCCAAACTAAAAGCTGAGGCAGCAACGGATGCTCTTGCTGACAGAAAGATGGGGGTGTGCATATTGACTCATGGCTTGAATTCCAGTTTACTACACTCTCTGCTAACAGTTTTGACCAACCCCAAGACAAGCTTCTGGGGTGCCATCCAAATTCTGCAGGCCAAGCTCTTTCCTAGAGCCATATGTACACACACACGCTACACAGACACTTGATTTAGAGAAAGAGATCCAATGAGGCAAAAGAAAATGGTTAACCACAATGGAACTTTCATCTCAGCTGGGATCTGCGGATGCTATCATGATAGTGATAAAGGGTTTCTAGTCAGCAAATACAGTACTGCCTTCTCTACTTATGGCTTCGAATGTTCTGCCTCAAAAGACAGAGCTGGGAGAAGGAGGAAGATGTCTCCCTCCTGTCAAGCCTACATGTTGGCTTGATCGGACATGCCAAGTGGGTAGGTATTAAATGTTAATCAAGATGTGACAGTCACACCTAGCCCCTCTCTGTCAGGACACTGCTCTCCTGATAGGTATATTGCTGCAGGATCTGCTGTCTGCTACACACACGGAGAATGTCCCCCAGCAGCAGGGGCTTCTTGTGTCCCTTTATCCCCAACGTATGCCCACACGCCATCACACATCCAACTCAGAAAAATGTTGAGTTAAAATGAACACCTTTCCCCTTTTCCACACAGCAAACAGCCCGTCAAACAAGTACAAAGAAACCATCAGCAAAACTATTCTTCTGCTGGTGAAGCCTGTCCTACCCTCACCCCCCTTTCTAAAATATTTATTTTTTATAGGTACTGCATATTTATCTCCACTGAGAGATGCATTTGTCATTCGATTTATCTCACTTGATCCCCACAGCTGCAGCCCCAGATCCATTTCATCCGCTGCCACATACATTATTATTTTTCTTCCGCTGCAGAAGTGTCACCAGAAATCCTGCAAAATCTCAGGCTCTATCTGTGCAGTTTGGTGCTGTGTGTTCGCTCTCACAGCCGTATGCTTCATTTCTTCTCTCCCCCTCCTCTCTCCTACCCCTGCAATCCCTCACAGCCTCACCACTATCTGCCACAGATATTAATGAAATGTAATGAGATCTCAGTCCTGTGTTAAGAGGCAGGGAACACAACCAAGAAGGTAAAGGAAGATTGAGGACAGCGAGAAAGGGACTCAGTGCATGCCTTTTTCCACTCTGCCAAATACAACCATATCTTTCTAGAATAAAAGCAATCAGAACATATGTGTGTATGTGTGTGCATATATGTTGGTAACGTCTCACGTTAGTTCCTAGCTAAGCAGCTCTGTGATTAGTGGGACTGATTCTGTTGAACTGCCAGCCTTAAACACCAATGGTTTATACCAGCAGAGACCACAGCAAAAACCCAGCTCCTCTTACTGTAAACGACGCAGGGAACTATAAATGATCTGAAGCAGCTGGGCGTGTGTGTTCCAGGGAACCCAAATCAAGCCCAATCCCCCACTCACAAAAAGCAGAGGGAATATTCAACCCAGGACAGAGAGCGAGCAGCAGTAGGAGTGGCTGCTGGCAAAGCAAACCAGTACCTCCTGCCTAGCTGCAAGTCATGCCTAGATCACGCCATCGCCTGCCTCCACCCAGCAGCATCTACCCCTTATCGAGACCTGCCCAGTTTTTCCCTCTAACCTCCCACCTTTGCTCTGTGATGCCCATCAGAGCTCTACAAGAGGGAAGAGGCAGTCTCTTCCAAGCATCCAGATGCACAGGCTCTGCACTCGGAGCTCCCTACCAGCCTTTGGAGGCAGTGACCACCATGGGGTTGTCCCAGCGGCTGGGCAGAACAGAAGCCTTTGAACTGTCTCCTGCCCCTACTGGCTCTCCTTTCCTTTGATCTGCCCGGGTGCTTCCTGCCTTCCAGGCAAGGAGGTTTTAAAGTTCAGTTTGAAGGCAGTTCAGCCTAGCTTCTCCCAAAGCCGCTGACCAGAAGATGAGGAACGCAACCCTTGCCAGCTGGAACATAGCCCCTACGACACGGCACTGAGAGAAGCGTGAGCTCATCGGGGAGGAAGAATCAGGACAGATGGATTTTCACAGTTAACTGGAAGTGTTCCAGGAGAAAAGCTTCCCCCCCACACTTTCCCGAAGACTCTGAGATTTTGGGAAGCTAACCTCAGCACCCCAGCCCAGCAGACGCCACGAGGCTGTGGTTAGTGGCAGCCAAACAGGAATCCGATAGCATTAATTCTCTGCAGAAATACAGGCTGGTCCCAGGGTGTGTTTGGAAGCCACAGGGCGCTTGGTGCCAGAGGGCCGTCAGCCGTTTTTCATTCCAGCTAGAACATCGGCTCCGACAGCTTCGATGCTCTCAACAGCTGCTGGCTGAGAGGAAAGGGCTTTGTTCACTGCCGATAAGTGAGAAGCACGCAAAGCGAGAGCAAGCACAGGAGCTGCTCTCCTAGCACAGAGAGTGCCTGTCAGCTCACATTAGCCAAAGCTGCCTACTGCCAGCTAGGCAATGGCCTGTGCCAGGCTGCAGGGACCCAGCCAAGAGTCATGCGCCTGACAGATGCCAGCCTATTACATAGAGCAGAAACAAGGAAATTTGCCTCCCAAGCAGCCTGTGGGTCCCAACCGAGCCACTGCTCCCATGCCAACCAGAGGCATCACAGCAACAAGGTACGCAGACACAGGGTCTCACGGCAGACACCAAAGCAAAGCAGAGGTTCATGTCCCCATGGAGGATATGACAGCAGCCCTCTGCCAAACTTGCATGACACCTGCCACTCATGAGTTAAAAATAGAGGACTGGGAGGAAGGGAGGGAACAAGTTCCAACATGTTTGCACCAAGCAATCTTGCTGTTCAAAGCAGAGAGGTCACTGCTCATTCAAAACCGAAGCTACCCAGCTAGCAAGGTATTAGGGAAGGATTATGCACCCAGATGCACAGCACTGTTAGGCAGTTTTATTGCAGACAATGAAGCATATAAATGTGAAGTAGCTGGGAAGAACACCCTGCACCGCAGAATGCCAGGGGAGAGGCAAAGGAGACTACTTCACAGCACTGTGCAGCAAAGAGGAAGGGATGGAGACAGGAATTGTGCTGTTTTGTATAGAGGGATCCAGGGAGAAAGTGCCCCAGTTGAGGGAGATGCTGTGAGAGGAGGGAAGATTGCCATCTTGTGGAGAGCACATGAGGGAGGCTGAAAGGCACGGAAAAGCAGCGGCTCACAGAGCACAGGTACTGCTCTGAGATGATACAGCAATTTGGACAACTCTGAATTGCCAAGAACTCATCTGCGTTCATTAGTCAAAACCACACCCCTACAGCAGTCGTGCAGCCCTCTGCTCCTTAGCTCCCAGAAGAGTGGCTAACTCCATAGCCATTTTCACCTACCTTCAGCCTCCTAATTAGATCTGATGCCTCTGTTCCTCCCCAAGAATTCCACAAAATGCAAAGAAAAACTATAATTAAAAAAAAAGGTAAATGTTGCTCTCCTCACATTGTGAGGGCCAGCTAGAGTTCACTGTTAGCTTAAACGACTTTATCCCACTCTGTACACGTTTGTGGCGTGACCAAGAAGCATCTTACACCTTACCTGAATGACAGTGGGGAGAACCAACTCTGGGAATCCAATGCTGTAGGCTTGGCAATGGACATATTCAAGCAGCAGGTCGTAGAGCTGTTCAATGAGTCCATCCTGGGTAGGGGAAGCAGAAAGAGAGAGATCAGATAGGAGCTAAACCCTACAGCACCCAGACTGGGAAACGAGTCTCCAGCCCTACAGGACAGGAACACAAAGCATATTGCTAGGGCAACTCTGTTGTTTACAGAGAAGCTGTGCACTGTTGGCCGCTGGGGTTCCACTTACTCGGAAGGCCTTTTCCTGCAGGTTGGCATTGGAAAGCTTCAAGATCACTGCGAAGTTTATAGGTTTAGCACTTATACGTCCTGGCTTCTTATTGAAATCCACTTGTTGGAAAACCTACAACAGAGAAATCTGAGTGTAAAGACCACAAAACAAAAGAGATACCAAATGACTCAACTAAGATCATGCAGTTGGTGGCAGAGGTGAGAAAAGGACCCAGAAATCCTGATTCCTGCTTGCCCGTTCTGATCCCTCTACCACAGCTTGCTTAGGTTAGTCAGGGAGCAAATACCAACCACGCTTGAAGCTTTAGAGACCTGAGTGTGAAAGATGCCACAGAAGTATGAGGTAAAAGGAAACCCACAGAAGCAAGAGCACAAGAAACTGGAAGCTTGTTCCTCAGACCCATGCTTCTAATGGTCAGAAAGATCGTGCTACAAAGCTCAAGTGTATTTTGGAGCTGTTCCTTAAGGTGAGAAGCTTTTCAACAGCAAGACTAAATGTTGCTTACACCAAATCCATTACCCTTTAACTGTCACTGAAATAATTGTCCCAGGACGCAGAGAGACCAGTAAGTCCTTTTCACAAACACCCCTTGCCAGGCAAGGTTTCTGTTCTAACACATTTTCCATTGGTGTCCCTTGTGCTAATTGTAACTGAACAGCCTTTGAATAAGCACATATTATTCTCCATGGACACATTTCATTTTATAGCAAGAGACATGGAGAAAAACTGGCCCCTTCCCAGAGTTTGAGAGGAGACGACGCACCCTGCTCATCAAAATTATGAGCACACACAAGCTCTAGGGTACAGCTGGATGCCCAGCACACTAGTACGTAACATCAAAAGGCAGACCTGCACCTTTGGTTTTGTGTTTTTCCAGAGCTTCTTTAATGATAATGGTTGGGGAGAGGAGTATTTCTGAAACAGAAGGTATGAAGCTTACATAGTACAAAGAAGAAAACAGAGGGGAAGTTTACATATGTGCGTGTGTGACTGGCTCTCCAGGGTGGTATCTCAAGTTTGGTTTTAATTAAGAAGAGCTGTCATTGCCTTAAAACTTAACAAATGGTAATCAAGACCAAGAACTATGAAAGCCTTTTCCCCACTCCCTCCTTTTTGGGAGGAGTTTCCCAACTTCATGGGGGAAGGGTAGCATGAATCAATGAGAATTTCCATTCTTTACTTCCCCAAAAGGCTACATTGGGCACATACAAGGCTATCTTCAGCTGAAATCAGCTACAGCCAGAATCTGCCGTGGCCCCTCCTGCCCTGTGCAGGCATCAGGGTATGCTATCCCAGCAAGCCCATGTGCTGTGCTGCTCTTCATCAGAAGCTGCGACACGGGAAGGAGCAAAAGGTTTCTAAAATGAGCAGCAATAAAAATATGCCCTTTCCCAGCCTGGTAGGGGCAGACGTCAGGAGAAAGATGGCAAGAACTGCAAAACCCATGTGATCTGGGACAGATTCCCAGAGACCCCCATCGGGGGATAACAAGTAGCAATCAAGGGAGGTGTTCACTAGCAATGGGATCTTATTTAAAAAAATAAAATCAGCCCCTATTCGTAATCATTTGCATATCTGATGACAACCATTGAAGGGGGCTGATGAGGAGAATATCCTGCCCACCCATACTTTTGAGCACTTCCAAAGCAACCTACAGTTCCTCTCCCCAGTGCTTTTAAAACACACTCCTGAGCAGGAAATAATTTCTATTCCCTCTATGCAGCAGGAACACATTCATCATCAGACCCCAACCAGCTCAGCAACGTGGGGATGCAGCACACTGATTGCTAGAAGGTGAGGTGAGGAAAAAGGGGAGGGTGTTCAGGTCACATGGATGCCCCCAGGCCAGAAAAGCATGAAGACGACTATTGATTTTTTACATTTTATTTGTCAATCCACGTTATTTGGAAGGGAGGGACAAGCTTGGTGGCTCATGAAAACAAAGAGCCCTAGCCTAGGGAATCGATGCTATAAACCTCGTTATGCACGGTTATTTCTTTGGCCAAAACAGTAGTATTGATCCCTGAGGTCAGACGCATTAAAGCAAAAGGCGTCAGGCTCTGTGGGATCCTAACATGCCGCTAGGCAAGCAGGGAAATGCAACCAGAGGTTTTGAAACTCTCCCAGGAGGTGCTAGGGAGCCGGTCAGGACATGTGGGAAGGGGGAAAAAATGTGGTTCCCATCTCAAGACTGTGCAGAATGGATCAGCTAGCAGCCAGACTGAAGGAGAGGATGACTGATGTCTAGGAATCCTGTGGCAGGGTGGAAAGGCGATAATGAGGGACTAGAGCGCCAGAAAATGTCAAAAGCCAACAATTTGGCTTAAGTGATAACCACTAGCAGACAGAGGAAAGGACAGGGGCAACATAGGCAGGAAGAATAAGGATTTTTTGGCAATCTCAAGCTCAGCCGATTTCCACGTGGCTAATGGGAAGGGTGCTCAGATATACAGCTTACACTGCCAGAGTGCAAACCAGAGAACCAAGTCTGCACCCACAGCACTCCCTCTGTATTGCCCCACCCACCCCACATCTCTTTCTCTCAGGCTCTAGGCAAAAGCCTCCTGGCATCGGCTTTGATCACCCCCCAAAGCTGGCTGCCCCAGGCCAGCTCACAGCAGGGATACAGTGCTTTGCTGGGCCTGCCTGCAGCTTTCCCTCAGGTCTGGTGGTCGCCCTCCCACTTCACTGAGGGAAAGGCTCAGCCTAGTTAAGCCGCTCAAGCAGAGTCTGATTATTGTCAAGTTCAGACAAGCTGCCCAGCTTTCTGCAGAAGCTGGCTTGAAGCACTCGGTCACAAAACAGTTAAGGGTGGAAGGGGCCTCTGGAAGTCAGGTAGTAGGGTCAACCAGCACAGACTGCTCACGGCCACATCCACTCAGGTTTTGAGTGTCTCCAAGGAAAGACACTCCACTGTTTATGCAGGCAACCTGTTCTAGCCTCACCATATAAAATTGTTGGGGTTTTTTTTTTGTCTCTAATGCTTAGAGCGGGGCCTCCTGTATTTCATTTTCTGCATATCTCTCATCTTGTCCTTAAGTGCCATTGACAAAAATCTGGCCTCAACCTCTTTATTCACAGAATGGTTGAGGTTGGAAGAGAGCTCTGAAGGTCATCTTGTCCAATCTGCCCTGCTCGAGCAGGGCCACCATACCCAGATTGCTTTTGAGTCTGTCCAAGGATGGAGGCTCCACAACCTTCCTGGGCAACCCATGCCAGTGCTTGGTCACTCTCACAATAAAAAAAGTGTTTCCTGATGTTCAGAGGGAACCTCCTGTGTTTCAGTTTGTGCCCATTGCCTCTTGTCCTGTCCCTGGGCGCTGCTAAAAAGAGCCTGGTTCAATCCTCTTTGCACCCTCCCTTCAGATATTTATATGTATTGATGAGATCCTCCTGAGCCTTACCTAGGCTGGACAGTCCTGGTACTCTCAGTCTTTCCTCATATGAAAGATGTTCCAGGCCCTTAATCATCTTAGTGACCCTTTACTGGGCTCTTTCCAGGATATCCTTCTCTCTCGTGTACTGGGAAGCCCAGAACTGGACTTGGAACTCCAGCTGTGGCCTTACCGGTGCTGAATAGAGGGGACCTTGCAACCTCACTTCTTTAATTATTTTCTGTCCAGTCTCTTTGTCCATGCAGCCCCATTTCAAAACGGTTGGCAAAGCTCTGTTGGCCTTTGTTACTGCAAGGGTACATCACTGGCTCTTGGTCAACTTGTTGTCCATGTCCTTTTCTGCAAAGCTTCTTTCCAGACAGTCAGCTCCCAAGATGTTGTTATTATGGGGTTACCCTTCCCCAGGTGCAGGATGTTGCATTTCTCTCTGTTGAGCTACATGAGGTCTCTGCCTGCCCGTTTCTCCAACTCGTCAAGATCCCTCTGAATTGCAGGACACTTATCTGGTATATCAACAACTCCCAACTTCATATGATCTACAAGAAAAGCTGATGGTGCCACACTGCCCCACTGTTGAAACCATTAATGAATATGATAACCAGCATCAGCCCCAGTATCGATCCCTGGGGTACATTGCTAGTGGCTGGCCTTTACCTAGATTTCATGCCGCTGATCACAGCATGAGCCTAGAAGTTCAGCCGGCTGTCAATACACCTCTCGCAGTCTGCTTATCTAGTCTGCAATTCATCAGCTTGTCTGTGAGGAAGTTATGGGAGATTGTATCCAAAAACCTTGATAAAGAGAAGATAAACAACATCCACTGCTCTCCCCTCATCCACTGAGCCAATCATCTCATCATAGAAGTCTATTAGATTGGTCAGGCATGATTTCACTCAAACAACCCCTGATACCTGCAGGGCTGTGATCCAGAATTTAAGAGCTGCAATATAA
>NW_009260796.1:591269-614430 GCF_000687185.1 Egretta garzetta
GATAATTGTCAAGTTCAGACAAGCTGCCCAGCTTTCTGCAGAAGCTGGCTTGAAGCACTCGGTCACAAAACAGTTAAGGGTGGAAGGGGCCTCTGGAAGTCAGGTAGTAGGGTCAACCAGCACAGACTGCTCACGGCCACATCCACTCAGGTTTTGAGTGTCTCCAAGGAAAGACACTCCACTGTTTATGCAGGCAACCTGTTCTAGCCTCACCATATAAAATTGTTGGGGTTTTTTTTTTGTCTCTAATGCTTAGAGCGGGGCCTCCTGTATTTCATTTTCTGCATATCTCTCATCTTGTCCTTAAGTGCCATTGACAAAAATCTGGCCTCAACCTCTTTATTCACAGAATGGTTGAGGTTGGAAGAGAGCTCTGAAGGTCATCTTGTCCAACCTGCCCTGCTCGAGCAGGGCCACCATACCCAGATTGCTTTTGAGTCTGTCCAAGGATGGAGGCTCCACAACCTTCCTGGGCAACCCATGCCAGTGCTCAGTGACCCTCATAGGAAAAAAAAAAAAAAAACCCACAAAAAAAAACCCCAAAAAAACACCCACCAAACAAAAAACAAACAAGAAAAGTGTTTCCTGATGTTCAGACAGACCCTTCCTGTGTTTTAATTTATGCCCATCGCATCCTGTGCTGTCACTGAACACCACTTAGGAGAGCCTGGCTCATCTTCTATGCACCCTCCTTTCAGGTATTTTATACACATTAATAAGATCCTCCACAAGTCTTCTCTTCTTGAGGCTAAACAGTCGCAGCCCTCTTCTCATATGACAGATGCTCCAATCCCTTCATCTCTGTGGCTCTTCACCAGACTCACTTCAGTATGTCCACGTCTCTTGCCCTGGAGAGCCCTGAACTAGACACAGCACTCCAGCTGTGGCCTCACTAGTGCTCAGCAGATGGGAAAGACCACAGTAAAACTGTTGGCAAAGCTCTGTTGGCCTTTGTTACTGCAAGGGTACATCACTGGCTCTTGGTCAACTTGTTGTCCATGTCCTTTTCTGCAAAGCTTCTTTCCAGACAGTCAGCTCCCAAGATGTTGTTATTATGGGGTTACCCTTCCCCAGGTGCAGGATGTTGCATTTCTCTCTGTTGAGCTACATGAGGTCTCTGCCTGCCCGTTTCTCCAACTCGTCAAGATCCCTCTGAATTGCAGGACACTTATCTGGTATATCAACAACTCCCAACTTCATATGATCTACAAGAAAAGCTGATGGTGCCACACTGCCCCACTGTTGAAACCATTAATGAATATGATAACCAGCATCAGCCCCAGTATCGATCCCTGGGGTACATTGCTAGTGGCTGGCCTTTACCTAGATTTCATGCCGCTGATCACAGCATGAGCCTAGAAGTTCAGCCGGCTGTCAATACACCTCTCGCAGTCTGCTTATCTAGTCTGCAATTCATCAGCTTGTCTGTGAGGAAGTTATGGGAGATTGTATCCAAAAACCTTGATAAAGAGAAGATAAACAACATCCACTGCTCTCCCCTCATCCACTGAGCCAATCATCTCATCATAGAAGTCTATTAGATTGGTCAGGCATGATTTCACTCAAACAACCCCTGATACCTGCAGGGCTGTGATCCAGAATTTAAGAGCTGCAATATAACGGTGGAGGCAGGAGAATAAGGGAAAGAAAAGATATGTCTTCAGTTGGTGCAGTGGTTCAGCTTAATCTGTCTAAAGTTCCAGTTTTTCCTCTCTGTGTAAATGAGGCAAAGAGCCCACATCTTGTAGAAAACTAATTTCAGATCCATGCTTAAATGTATGACAGTGTCCAGCATTATTAATTCTCCAACTACAATCTTCACATCAGCCGATTTCCTCCGACACAATCCACTGCCCACTCCCATACATGCTGCACTCCAAGCCCCTGGGGACTTTCTCCAAAGAGAGCTGCACATCCAAACCAAGACTCAAACCATTTAAGTGTCAAAGTGGAAAAACTCGTGCCTTCCTTAAGCATATCAGGGTTAACCTCCTCTCCTATCCCTCCCACAGCGGAAGGCAATTTTAAATTGGCATGTCAAGTCAGCCTGTGGGGAGATTTCCACCTTGTTTATCCACACCTGCCTTCCAGCAGATGAGCCACCAAAATTCCACGCCTGGCACACAGTAATTGAAGCAATAAAAAAAAACCAAAGCAAAGCCTGGGATCTCACAGGCCCTTCAAGGGGAGTAATAATACAAAAATAAAAGCCTGCCTGCTTTACACTCTCTCCCAAGCCACCTCCTCCTACCTAAGATGTAATTTTAGTACACTGCTTCCTTTGCTCCATCCTGGAAAGCAGAGTCAGAGAGGAGACAGCACTGGATGCCCACGCTGGAGAGCATCAGCCCTTGTCAAGATGCATCAAGCAGCCAACTCTCATTTCTATTGGCAGGGGCTTGGGGAATTCCTGTGCCTACGGGAATTGCACAAACATTCAATCTGCCATCTCTTGAAAGCACAGCAGCGACAGGGCTGAGACAAGAGGTAAGCAAGGGCTGGGCTTCCTTGATGTAGAGGGGGAAGGAAAACAGCGTACAGTCGCTTCTTACACAAGCAGCTTCACAGAATCTACACTCTAAAGCCCTCTCCAAAAGGTGCACAAAACATAGGGTCACAAACTCTACAGCCGTTCTTTTACTGCACTTGGATTCAGTTGCAACAGTGACAGAAAGAGCAGCTTTTCCTCCTTCCTATCAAATGGAGCACACCTTACGCTGGGAAGGCTCCATTCCACTCCCCCGACCCCAGTCACGCCCCTCAATTCTACTCCTCAGTACCACAACATGCTGATCAGATCCCTCAGTCTCACGATGGTTTGGATAATGGGCTTAAAATGGATTTTGTTTCATGACATGGTGTGGCATGGGACTAACGTCTATTGACTGAGTCACTGCAGAATTTGTGAGCTGGTAGAAACAGGCTCATAGTTAAAGCCCTAGGCTGGGCATCAGAATGCATCTTCTCCTCCCAGCATCAGCACAGCCACCTTGGGACTTTGGGCAGGTCACTTCCCCTGCGTGCTGAAGCTTCCTACCGTCTCATCTGCAGAGCTGGAATACATCTCCTGCCTGAAGACAGCTTGTGTGGACACACTAAGGGTTGTAACAGTGTTCAGATACCTCTAACAGATTGGAGAGGGGAGTTGGAAAGAGGTGGAATTATAAAGGGAATAGCCCTGAACACTCTTGGGAAGTCCACAGAATATCCCTTGCAGGAGATAGGCAGGAAGAAGGGAAAGGCTGACAGCTGCAGGGAGATACAGGAGTTTAACATCACGTCAGTCACCTTCGGTTACAGGAGTTAAAGCAAAATAATTGTTAAAGTAATGTGAAAGAGCATGCAAGTAACACACATGCACACATTTACCCAGCCCCCATCTCCCCCTTGTCACCAACACCTGGACAAGCTAAGCTGAGTAGTGCCTCACAAACAAACACAGCAGGATCGGATGTGGTCAGGGGCTTGTGGAAGCTGGGAGGAAGCTCAGCGTGCGGTGTGGTAACGTCTGGCTGGGGCCCGACACACGGATTACAGCCGAGGTGTTGGGGCCAGAATGCAAAGAAATGAGGAAAACCTGCACAGGGTCTGACATCCTTTGCTTCTGTGGCTGGAAGACATTCAAGACATGTGAGAAAAGGCAAAGGGAGGCTTTGTGGCTGGGGGGGGGGGGGCGGCGGGGGGGAAGGTCCCCACGGGAAAAGAGTCTTTATGTCTCAGAGCACTAAAAAGTAAAAAGCAGAGAAACCATCCTCACCCCAAGCTCTACTACCCCAGAGTGGAGATGCCTCTATCGCTAAATCTGGTTGGCAGAATTTCAAATATGCATGAACAAGAGGAAGGAAGCAGGCGAATGGCAAAGCCACACAGGCCAGGGCCAAGGAGCGGCGGAGGCGGCGGGAGAGCAGGAGGAGATTTATAAACATCGCTGCCTTCCACAGGCACAGAGGATGTGGTTTGCAAAGGACGTTTACAACAACACAAAACCACAAAATCCTTTGCTTCAACAGAACTTGATTAGGAATGAGCCTGGCTGACTCAGGTCATTTATTATAGAAATCTCCCTCCCACCTCCTCTTCAGTGTCCAGCCACACGCTGACCTACTGGGGCTTCTGCATTCCTCACCCAGCCTCGCTCACGCTTCTTCAGAGAAATTTGGCTGCATCGCTTCTGCACTACCTTTGCACAGCAGCACGGCTAGAAACACCTATGTGGAGAGGTGTCACACATCTGCTATGTGGGAAAGCTGGATGGTCTCTTAGCACCAGTATTTCACTAAACATACTGCATTTTGCCAAGCTGCATTCATGGAGATTTTTATCCTAAATAAATTCTTAATTCTTGAAGGGCTTTTTCCTTCCATTTCTCTTTGTCTGCAGTTAGGAGAAATTCTTCCTTTTCTAAGATGTGAACACATCAGCAGGATCAAGTAACAACAGTTTGGGGAGTTATTGCAACCAGTTGAGCCTCTGAATCTCTTCTTTAGCAAACCTTTTGCTTATTCCAGCAGCATTAGTTAAACCACCTAGGAATGTATTTCTGCACCCAGCTGATCTCGGATACTCTCTGCTCACAGGCGGAGTTTAATCCTATTTGCTAACCAAACAATACATTCTGTCTGATGGTATTTGCCAGGGATTTTAGGAAGTAAGCAAATTGGGCGATCTGGGGAGCTGCTGGTGAATATAGTAAGCAAGTGTGCTTATTAGGTAGCAGGCATCAGCCATTGCTATGTCAGCAGGAGCCAACTAACCTCCAGGATAAATGGCAACACTGGGATGAAGGTCCTGGTGTTCTCAGACAACAGTGTAAGTGCACGGATGCAGTGCATACGCAGAGGGTAGAAACGAGACGTTGGTACCAGCCTAGAAAGGAAAAAATAAGAAAGGGCATTAGGCCAAGTTTATACAGGAACCTCACCTGCAGCCTTCAGTGACACCTGAAAGCCTTTCCTACCCTGCAAAAGACAGAGAGCTTTAGTATTGCACAGCAAACTGCTTGGGCTGCTGAAGCTATCCCATAGTTGGAAATAAAATTCACACATGTTAAAGCTGTAATACTAACACCCAAATTCTTGAAACCAAGCACTAGGTTTCCAGCTTCTGCTGGGAGAAAGCGCGACAAGAACTTTCTAGGTGAAGGTGTTTAGTCACGTTCAACACTTTTGGCTCTCATGCCCCCAGCACAGTCAGGTATGCAAGAAAGTGGCAGGAACCATCTAAAGCAGCAAGTTTGACCAAGAAAAGGGCGCCCCCAGCATACCAGAGGGATTACAAGGAGGAAGATGTTTCCCATTTCCCACTACATACCCTCTGTGTACCCACAGAGTTCATGCTGTCACCCAAACAGTCACCCTCTTAGTGGGGAATGTCACTGAAGCAGAAGAAGCTGGACTAGCAGTGACCAGCATATCAGAAAGGACAGAGTGAGAGTGACCTCTCACAGCCAAATCTGTTCAGCCATCTCCAATCCAGAGGAGCACCCGAGTTATTCCTTTCTCCTTCAGAGAGACAACACGTACATTTGAACAGCCGGTCATCAGCATGGAGAGGAAGAGGCCAGATTTTCTGACACACACTTTAAACCATTACACACTCGGGTATTAAGAAAGAAGTAGAGCCAACTCCTTTTGTAAGGTTGGGACTGAGAAGGGTCAGCTCCCCCAGCACCACGTAAGCCAGCAGCAGAGGGGAGAATGCAGAGCTATCCCTAAAAGACACCAGACCACATTACTGTACCACTCCCGAAACCTCTCACTCCGAATGACCCATACTTGAATACATGGATGCCTCCAGCATTAACAAGTGGGTTTTAATTTTTTTTTTTTTTTTTTAAAGCACAGTTCCCAGACAACAGGCTCAAGTCTGATAAATGAATCCCTCCCCTCCCCAAACAGCTTGTTGAGCAATCCAGGAGAGAAAAAAAAAAAAAAAAAAAAAAAAGCTTGACCAGGCACCATAAATCACCTGCATCTCCCCCCCTCCAAATAGTGAAATAATTATCATTGGATCCATTATAGAAATAAATCTACTTTGCACCCCTGATCTGGCACCACTGGAGATGACGAAAGCCATTCTCAGGAATTAATTGATCGAGGAATAAACCTGTTAAGTGTATAGATTTACTGTAAACCAAGACCATTAATTTTAAAGTGCGCGGCGATGCAACGATCTGCTCAACTTCCCGATGGCTGGATGCACAGGGAATACAAAACACAGCTGGGTCCCAGCTCTGCTGAGGAAGGTCCAACTGCCTAGGCACTCCAGGGCGTTCAAACTGACTGACGTTTCATCTCAGCAGAGTGTGCTCTTTAATGTCTTACCATCACTGTCTCTTGGAATGCCTGCTGTACTTCTCCCACGCAGCCAGGGCATGGGCTGTGGTGTAGAGAACAGCCTAAAGGCTTCTCAAGGCTTATTTTTACTCACTACAGCTCCTTCAGTTATACTCCTGGGTAACCACAACCTTCCTCTGGCTAGAAAAGACAGAGAAAGCTTCTTTCATCATCAGCCTCCACCTCACCAGGACAGGTCACCAGGGGAAGTTGCTCAGGGACACCAAGGCTGAGCTTGCTTCTCCATGGAAGAGGCTGTAACTGCTTTCTCCCCTGTATGTGCTGGGAGGCCAGAAACTAAAACTTAACAGGCACCAGAAATCCTCATTTAACTATAAGCTGGGGAGTAACTTCATTTTTATAGCTTAGACTGGGAGCAAGGTAAAAATCCAAGCAGATATGGTCAGAAAAACACTTTATAGGATGAGGGGAAAAGGGATAACAGAACCGGAGTTTCTGTAAGAAAAAAAAGCCAACCCCAAACCCATGAACTCTGACAAATGCAAGCACACAGATCAAAAGGAAGAACTTATGGACTGTGGAGGCAAAGCACAGAGAAAGGAAGGGGGAAATAATCTCCATGTTCTACATCTCTGCAATACCTACAACGCTGCCCCACTGGTCAAACTAACTGCAACCTGTCAGCTGTTCGCAAGAACAGCATCACTCATTATTACATGGCAAACTCAGCAATGAGGCTCTTCCCACCATCACAAAAGTCAGAAACCACCAATTCCAGCACCTCCCTATTCAGCAGTCCAACTTCCCTGGACCACATCTTCAGCACAGGTAACTTCCAGACACATGGGGTCACTTCTGAAAGATGCATTATTAAAAATAGTTTCAACGCATTTTATATGTTGGAAAGCAGGAAGAGGGAGCAAGAAAATGAGGGAGCTAATTTTTATTTTAGCAGGCAACCCTCTTCTACTAGTTATCTTATTTAATCATTCAAATTCTGCCCTGGTCCCTGTCTAGAACCTAAAGTCCGTGATGGATGGCAGTTTCTCCCTACTCCCCTCACGTAAGAGCCCAAGGTGGCATAAGGAGCTGATCAGGTCAGACAGACAGACACCCTTTTGCTGGAGCCAGGCGCCACCTCCCGGTACGAAAGGCACTGGAGAAGTGGAGCCTCCTCCCAGCACTACCACCCTCTGGGTGGACCCCAGAGCACCAGACCACATCAGGAGCAGAAATGAAAGAAGCTATTCCAGATGTCAGGTATTCCAGACATTACATAGCAGCCTTCCTCACTACCTGATCACATCCACACACCTCAAAGCTGAGCAGCCTGGAGAAACAGAGAGGGGTCCAGCTCATTCACGCCATCTCCACAAGAGTCTGCTCACGGCAGATACTAAGCAGCCCCCAGGCAGATGAATATGCCTAAATGGACCTTCCAGAAAGGCATGAAGTCGTACATGAAGCAAAAAAACCCCTTGACCTGCAGGCTAGATTAGTTTATCATCTCACAGAAACAACCCGAGCTCCTCTGTTGCACTCAGTTGCTCCAGACTTATCTACACCAGGGAACGTGGCACAGAGACTGACTCTTGATAGTCTTGGTTTGGACAGAACTGACACTGCGAAGAGGTTGTCTACACTCAGGAAGGAGCCCTAGGGTCCTGGGTACAGACTGAAGCCCATGGAGCCGCATCATTCCCACATCTGCTAACCTACCTACCCACCCCCTGTTTATATATCTTGGACACTGTCTCAGCTCAGTAAGGAATCTAGGGTGGGATTTATCTCTGTTTTCCCCACCTTAGAACCCATCCGTTGGGTTCCCAAATCTTTGAAGCCTTGTCAAGACAGTAACTGTACTTCATGCCAAGCAGCCCTGTCCATCACAGACACTAACAAATTCTGCTTGCTGCTCTGGCTGAGTCTCACCAGATTCACCTTCCCTTGGCCCCAGATAGCTGATTTATCTGCCTGGACAGGTAGAAAAGTGCCTAGATTAGTCCGCAGGACAAATAAAGCTCTACAACAGCAGTGGGAACCAGCCTGTGCATATGGGGGATGGGAAGAGGGATGTATGCATACTCTAATGATCGTTTAAATCTGCTTATCTTCATCACCACTTGGGAGTTTTTCAAGACCAGGCGGGTGGTGTTTTAAAGCTGAGAATCTGGTTAACAGAGCTAAAAGGATTTCAGAGATCACAAGAGATTCAGAAATCCCCTCAACGCTCGTTATTAACAGCCATTTCAAAGCACAAAAATTTCATATATAAACATATAAACTGATGGGAAAGAGAAAGAAATTCTCAGCAGACACATTAAAAACAATAAATGTGTCCTAGTTCTTCAAATTCTAACAAATATGCACAAAAAAATGCATCTTCTAACTTTATTTACCAAGCTAGAGATGAGAACTTCATTCTATACTTTGGCACTGTTAGGTCTTGAGGCAAGTCAGTACATTTTTCCTTGCCACTTTGTACAATTGGGAGAATAATCCACTCAGACTATTCAGATTGCAACTTCTACAGAGCAGAGAGCCATCATCTGCCCCACACAGTACCTCAAAACAGAGCCTTACTGCTGCAGCACTACTGCACGATGTACAATTACTGGCTGGTATTAAGAGTTCGTCTCCAATTGCACACACACTAACACACACCACTGGGATTCCATAATAACCACTGGGAGAGATTCCACCGTGATTCAATTCCACTAATGGAACTAATAGAGTTCAGCAAGCTTAAACGCAGACCTTAAAACCAGACTATACCTGGCCAATACTCTGGGAGTAAGGGAAAAAAAAAAAAAAAAAAAAAAAAGAAAACCCCAAACCAAACAAAAAACCCCAACAACCCACAAATGAGGATAGCTTTCATGCTGCCAAAGATACCTGAGCAGGCTTTCCTACTGGTGTGTATATTTAAGAGAAAATAATTTTAAAAAGTCTAAACACACTTAAGATTCCAAAACCAAGTCCCTCCCAACTCCTCCCCCTTTTTTTTTTCCAAATAGCTCAGCTCGGAGACAGTCAGACTGCTACACATGGCATGCTTGCACTTGAACAGTTCTCCATGGAAATATCCTGACAGCTATAACCTCTTGGAAAGAACACTCAGCAACATAGAAATATTACTGCTGCAACTGCTCTACACGTGACAAAATGTTCTGATGGACGTTAAAAAGCTAAGCTGACCCACTTGGGCTGGTTATGACAAAATGTTCTGATGTTAAAAAGCTAAGCTGACCCACTTGGGCTGGTTCTTCATATGAATGCTTGGAGAGTACTCAGTTATTTTAAGCTTTCCTTCAGAAAAAAAGGACACTATCTAGAATGTCTTCATGGAGATACAGTTCTCCAGCTATAGAGAATAGCAATAGAGCTATTGTACTTTTTAGCACCAAAGTTACCTGCATTGCTTTGGGTCTCCCCACCTTCCCACTAGAAGACAGCAAAAAGTGTTTATATTATTCAGAGGTGTGCCCAGACCACACAAATGCTGCAAATATTCTCAAGTGTAAAGGAAGAGGAATTTCACAGTATTTTCTGTTCTCGCTGCTGGGCACCACTACTTTTCTGTACTTAGCTACTTTTCAGATTAGCCCAGAAAAGGCTGCAGTTTGACACTGGGTCACAGACCGATTGGTCCTCCTTCAATATGGGAGCTCATGGAAAGACTTGAAAAGAACGCCAAAACAGGTAGAACTGTTCCTTATACAGAGAATTTAGTTGTGGTGTAGGTTATTCTTCCCTAGGCTTTCTCACCACCTAAATGCTCACAACGCATCTTCAGCTGGAATACTTCACTCAATAGCAGCTCTCAGGCAATTCCTTACAATGCAAGGTTAAATCCAAATCACACAACAGTAACACCCCTTGGTAACTTGCTCTGCTACATAAAGCAAGAGGAAGAAATATAGCCAAAAGAAGAAAAAAATCCTACTTACTTTATACAGCCAATGATGACCTGCGTCAAAGGATAGATCAATGGCTCCATGACCTCACTGGGATAGATGGTGCTGAGAACCCGACACCAGAAATACAGGCAGTGGATGTACTGCCAGTTATAAACAGACTGGAAGTTCTCCTGCAGAAAAAGGGAAAAAACCATAGGCACAAACCTGAAAATGTGCTATTTGAGAGGAGCTCACTCTGGTTTCTCTACAGGAGTCATTTTATCCAGTATTCTCTAAGGGGACATTGTGTACTGTTCAGAAAGGAATAACCAACATTTGAGCTGTCGCTTTGATGCTAGTGGCTGACCCACCATCCAAGCAAGTTCAGACGCTGCATTGGCAAAATTATGATTTGGTACTAGTTAGTGCCTTGAAGGAAATAATGAGCAACACACAGATTGCTTTTCTTCACAAGTATGGCTCATTTGAGAAGGATGATTTAATAGCCCAGCTCACAGCAGATGGTGGGATGTGGCCAAGCATTAGGAAACCTTTAACTGTTCCATTTACCAGGGACAGTCCCTGGTTTCCCACAGGTAGGAAGGCTGGAAAGTAGTACCCCCTCTGATGCCCTTGTGAATTGCCTTCTGGCCTCTGCAGGCCAGAGAGGGGGAGGAAAAAGATGTGTAAAGCTACACTACAGATCCAAGCTAGCAAGAAATTCAGCTGAATTTATCTGGATTTCCCCTCTCTGCGTTCAAACTCATTTGGTTGTTATGTAGCAGCTTGTCCTTCCCACTTGAGGCTTCCCTTCCCTCAGCTGTATTAATCAAAACCCCCCTAACCACCACCCCACTAACTCTAAAAGACAGTACCAGTGCTCATTTTAAAGATGTTCCTATGAACAGTCACTGTCAAAGCAAGGACCAAATATCAACCCAGCACTTCCCCCTGATTTTGGAAAAGATACTACCCAGGACATTTTCATTCTTTTTTTTCACTTGCAGAGTAAAAGTGACAGACAGCAGAGCTGAGAACAAACTTTCAGCTGTTTCTCAGTTAGTCTTTATGGTTACCAGCAAAAACAATGCAGTAGGCCAGCAGCGTGCCTGACATGCAACAATGCATGAACCAGCATTTCAGGCTGGCTCAGTAGTATGGTAAGTGTGGGTCAAGTCTTGCACCAATCCAAGAGACATTGTTTTCAAGAAAGCTTGGGCAAGTCCCCCCCATCTCCCTGCCATGTGCTTAAGGCAGCCCATAGTGTCCAGTTAAATAAAAGCCCAGAAGAGCGCAGAGTCCCACTTAAGGACACCCTTTCCAGAGGGTTCTGTAGGCCCACGTATTCCCCAGATTGCACCAAGAACTTATGAGATTGCACTTAACAAGGTGCCTCAGCTCCAACTTGTGCTTCAGACAGACTTTCAAGGCCCAGGTCACCTCTTCTTTTGCATGGATGAAGCAAGATGTTTAAGTCCCAAAACAATGACAGAAGCCCCCAGTTGCAGCCACTGGACCAAACCTTACAGTAGGGACTTAAGCCGCAGCTGGAAGCAGTAGAGCACTCTCAGCTCTCACCAGGTCATCAAGATGTACCAAGAAGCTCTGTTCTCAGCTTCTCTTGCACAGAACCGATAAGCAATCTGCTCCTGTAATCACCTTCCATAACCACCCACTGGTCAATTAAAATTAATTGGCTTATTACTTGGATTTGTATATTTTGGTTGTGCTGTTGTCATTCAAAGTTCCTACAACCCTCCCCAGCTGTGGAATCAAGTGGATTTAGGTCTTGTCTGGGCCAGGACTGAGGGTGTAAGAAGCCAATGCAATCCAATTAGGGTATACGCAGCCCAGACTTCATTTATCTCTGCTCATTTATCCCCATGTCTGAACAGCCAGGAGATTTAACTGGTCACGAATCCTACAATGTTTGGGAGCAGCTGAACAATTAATCTATAGGGGTCTGTTCTGCTAAACATGAATAAAGCCAGGATTAGCAATCTGACTTAGATTTCTGAGGTCAGACTGGAGATGGCTGAAATCAGGGCTGCTCCCAAAAGGTCTGAGCTGCTTTGTTCAGTTAAGTCCTTTAAATAGCATGGACTTGCTGGAAAGATGCACACACCTGGGTGGTTCCTAATTTTCTTTACCTTGAGGCTTTGCAACAGAGGCTGCAAACAGCAGCTTCACAGAGTGAAAAAGTGACTTCAACCCTGCAGTTGTCTTTCCTCTCCTTCCTTGCTGAAATTCTAACCACAGGCAACTATGAGGGGACCCTGAAGCTCCCAGACCCTGGCAAAAAACTCCTTGACACATTATAAAACAGGCCAGACAAAAGTACTGACACTTTAGAGACACTACCAAAAGCCTGAAGTGGCTACTGTAATTTTCCCCTCTCCACACATTCCCCAGAGGAGGGGTACACTCCTTCCACACTGACTGGTACCTACCTTCTTCTTTACTGTCATTGCACTGCGCAAGTGAATGGCAAGCTGACGGATATAGATGAAGGCATGCTGGTAAGAGGTGTGGGTGTCCAGGGCATACATCTCTGTCAGTGTGCGCTGCATGAAGTTGATCATGGGCAGGACATTGGGAGAAGTGAATCTGGAATTCTTCACAAACGCTATGTACATTTGCTGTGCAAGAAAGAGGACACAACCACATAAAACAGAACAAAAATATTCTTCCACTAACCTTCCCCACCCAGGCTTGTCCAAACCAGGGGCAAAGCGTTCCTTTTATAAGACAAGTCACCTCAAAGAAATATGCAAAAATAATAATCCAGCCTGCTCCTTCTCCGGGGGAGACAGGAAAGAGCCTGTTTAGCACAGAGCTTGGAGATGCCCCTGCCATTGCTTCCCTGCAAGAAGAGAGAACTGTGGGATGGCTTTGAACCATACATGCTTATGGTTCGTCACAGTTGTCTTTCTGTAACACTAAGCAAACAACTTTGGAACCTCAGCTGTTAACTGAATGATCAGAGCAGCTCAGTAATACTCAGTATTGTGTCAGCACTTGAGGAAAGCCCTCAAGAATTTGGAAGATGAGTATTCATCCAGCAGACAGATGAGTACCAGAGGCCTTCCCTGCTAAGACCCTATGGGCCTCCAGCAAGAAAGGCAGTAGTAGGAAGCAGGATATCACTCTGACCTCATACAGAATCTCTTCCCCATTTAATTCTCTGGAGATAGCCAGCATCGTCTCCAGCACCTGCCCTACATAGCAGGCTCATGCTCTAAGTTCTTTGCATATAACATGAGAAAGAAAAGCTGCAGAGTACAGCATGTACCAGCCTTACCTTCAGCAAGGGACTTAGGTACACCTCTTTCTTGTAGCGGCAGATTTTGTTCAGCACAAGGAAGGCCAGTACTCTCACTGTTTCCTCACCCGTGCTCCACAAATTAATTGCTTGCTGGAACAGAAAATAAATATAAGGATAAGTGAAGTGACAAAGAGCCCCTTCCTGATTACACAAAGGCTTGAGCTTCCTTACTTCACAGCAAAAAAGCAAGCAAGGAGGAAGATGACACAAAGATGGCAGGCCGTACTATCATAGAATCAGTCACAACAGCACCGGCAGCCATTCTGTCCTCATACTCTAGCTGCAAGACCACACAAAGGGCAAGGTTGATGTTTCCACGATCAATAAGGGAAACTGTCCAAAACTAGCATCTCTGAAAAATATGTGCACTTTTATCCATGTGCCTAAATACACATCTGAGCTTCTGAGCACACGCACCAGTACTTGTGCATGCGACTCAACCTCCTAGGCTTTGCAAAGCTTCCTTACCATCCCCAGACAGCAACACCACACTAGATTACACACTTGGCCAATACATCTTCCAGCCCAACAAAAAAAGTAATTTTTATGCCTTACACTGAATTCTGCAGAATATAACTACACTGCAATTACATTCCCATTCTTGCCCTGAACACAAAAGTTCTAGTTTCTCAAAGAATCCTATTAAAGATGCATTTGTCTCTGGAGAGAGGGACTCCAGGGTTTGATTTCTGAATTTATCAATGTTCCTTCCCTCTGGGCAAATAGGCTGCAATTCTCCTCGTGGTAGTTCTGCCTTAATTCCAGTTCCCCGGACATTCACTGTATTAATTCAAACGATAGAGCAGCAGCAGGGTTTGGAGCCAGAGACAGGACCTGTGTAAAGCAGCACTTCTGCCCAGACATATCCTTAGTCACTCTGGCACAGACATGATGATGAGCACCCAGTGCATCATAAAAATACCTACACCAGCTGGAGAGGGGTAGGTTGGTCTGTGCAGGGGTCTGGGCTAACAGACAGCCCACCATTGCCACGTAAGCTCATCAGTCTGAGTTTTACCCATCCCTGCATTGCATAAAGCAACCATATTTTGGTCTCTTCCCTCAACTTCTTGAGAAGCAAATGAATAGGTTTTGTTCTTCCCAGGCCTGCCTGCATTTGCCTGTTCAGAGTATAGATTTACCTGGACATGGCTGGCCCTGTCAGGAAGCACCTGGTACAGCAGGGCCACAATCATGGCTGATGCCTCCAAAAACTAGTTCCCTTATCTCCATTAATGAACTCTAGAGGAAATCAGAAAGATTCCAACGGCAGGGCTGAAAAAGCCTGCTCAAAAACCCTGCTATAGCAGTGAGCAGACTGCTACACCTTCAGATATGAGGTGTAACAGCCTCCCATCACTGTGTACCAGTCATCTTTACCAAAGGGTTCCCAGCTTCATTTAAATGTTGTGTTGCAGCTTTTCATTTAAATGTCACCCTGCTGCACTCTTCCACGCCTTCTTTGTTGTTCTTAAGTGCTCAGCAGTTGTGACTAAGTTTCTGCAAAAATATTCCACCCCCAGTTCTTGAGAGTGAAATACTATCACGGACATACACACAGACTCAGCACACAGGCAGCAATTACTCCATCTGCCATGAGGAAGCAGACAGCTTCCCCAGAACATTTCTGTGTCACTTTGCATGGGGATTAGCAGTATCTACACGCAGAGCCACATGCCCACTCACCTCAGCGTGAGAGCGCTGAGGAGAGCCTTTAAGAGAAGCAGGAGTCCTTTCCAGGACCAAAAGAAAAACAAGGGAAGAGTACAACAGACTGAACTGTCATGGGATCCAGCCCAAAGATCACAAGAGGCTCATCTGAAGGGGTAAAGATGGTACCTCAGATCCAAATGACATATCATAGCACACCACCTTACCTTGAGAAGCGCACGGCACTGCTTTGGAAAGGACAAATAATAAGGCACTATGGAAATGACATGCTGAAGGACTGCTACACCAACTGAGGCTTCTGTTAAACAAGACAGGAGCTACGGAGGGAAAACAAAACACAAACCCGTTTAGTGTGTAGTCCTCATCACCTTCCTTTACCAAGCACCTGCATTTTACTATTTCCAAGTATTTCTGTGTTACCAAAGGACTGGAAGAGCAGCCTTCCCTAGGAAGAAGCTCAAACAAACCCCCAAAAGCTGTATCAGGAAAAGAACGACACATGGCGGGTTAAATAACTCCCCCAAAAGTGTAGCATCCTGGCAAATGCAAGCTCAGGCTACTGGACTTGGATGGCTAACAGCACCCAAGCTCATCACACAAAACCTCATTTGCATACACTGTAAAAGCTAAGCCTATATACAGTTTAAAACATCTTACAGACAGTGTGACACCAATGACTCTCTCATCTCACTAAAAATGGTCAAAGCACAATGAAGACACCTTCAGTCTACACAAGACTTGGAAACAGACCATGTGAGCTATCTGATGACTTACTGGATTTCACTAGGATTTCTTTGATGGGAAGTTGGAATACTGCTGGGTATCAAGAGGTTAACTCTAGCTGTAGGAAAAGGTTAGACAAACTATTTAAGAAACAACATCTTGGTATTTCCAGGTTGTTCAGCTCAGTTCACCTGGAGCCAAACCCAGAGACGTTTGCAATTTCTAATTTGAAGACAACGGTAAGCTCAAAGTCACTTCAATTTGAGAGAGGTTCTGCCTGATGCAGTGCCCCCTCTTCCCTGCAATCCCAGTTGCTGGAAGCAGAGGTATTTTTACTACTTTCAACTCTCCTTGCACCTCTGGACTGAGCAGGTCTCCTTCACAAAGTCCCTCGCACACCAAACGGAAAGGAGAAAATATTGTTCAGAAACCACTACGCCAAAAAAGCACTGTAGCAAAGCCTGGGACTGAAGGCTCTCAGTACAGGACAAGGGGTTACTTCAATGGGACTGCATTGCCAGCTTTTCCTTTTCTACTGCAATCTTAGTTCTGCTGCTGGCAAGAGGCACCACGACTTGAGGAAAAAAAGCTCTACTGATCTTTCTGCTAAGTCATTCTGCCAGCTTACAGCTAAGAGACATGAGCACTTTCTTTTTGTTTCCTTATATCCCCTTCCCTCAGCTTCTGAAGAATGAGTATTTCAGTGTTGTTTGCTTGTTTTTAATATTCCTATTTTGGGGATTCATGATGAAGCAACCAAAAAAAATTAACTGGGGGCAGGAATTTCCTTCAGAAATAATCCATGAATTGTCTCTGGAATACCAGACATCAGCAACTTTGGATGGATGGGATATCCTAGTGGGATAATCATACTTGGAGATGTCATATGCGAGGAGCAGAGGTTGTCAACATAACGACTTCTTAGTATTTACTACAAGAAGTGGCAAGACCATAGTGCCAACAATTGTATTAAGGCTACAGAATGCAGGAATACAGCACTGCAAACTACTTTGAAGACTACTAAATACTAATTTGTCAGACAAATTAAGACAGAAAGAACTGCTAGACTGTGAACCCAGCCCTTCGTTACAGGCTACCTATTCTGACCCAACCATCCTATGGATCTCCAAATTGTCAGTTAGACCAAGTACTTCCAAAACAAGACAGGGAACTGGGCAGATCCACAAGTCTGATGCCCAAGGCTCTGAGACTCAGTGAGATTCCTTCTGCTCACTGCAGTCTCAGCCAGTAAGTCTTATTTATTCTCCACTACAGAAGGCAGCGTAGAAACCAGTACCCAAAGTTCCCAGTATTGTGAAGGCCAGAAAGTCACCTTCAAACTGGAGTAATCATCTTTTCTGATAAAAAAAAAAAACCAAAAAAACCGCAAACATAAAAGCACCTGAGGCTACACTGCTACCTGCTTTGTTAATTATCTTTTTGATTGCTTGGCTCTCCTTTTAGCAATGTTGTTTACAGATGCAAAAGCCCATCTGCCTCATTCCAAAATACTCTGAACAAAAGCCCAGCAATGCACAGCCTGACCCCAGTAACACAAACGTGCTGAAATTTCTTACTTGTATAGTACAGCTGAGGTACACTTTTACATCCAGTCGCAGCTTGCTCCACAGTGGGCTGGTGGAGGGGAGAACCATTCTAGAAACGAGCAAGAGTTGGGTTTAGCTTTAAAAAAACCCCACCAAATAAATTACATTTCAGCAGCACAACGAACAGTGAGTTTAATTCCTCAATATTGCCAGTGAGTAAAGACAACTGCTTGCAAAGCAAGAAGTAAAAGTAGTTAACAATTTTATCATGGGTGAAAGGAAGTACTTCTACTCTGTAAAAACTGCCTGAAGAACAATATTAGAAAATTTAATCCAAAGAGCTCCCCAGATCTCTGGAAGTGTGATATAGGGAGCTGTGACAGCCAAAAAGCCTGGCGGAGATCCAAATCCCTCACAATGACGTTATCTTCTAGTCAGGCATTCTGCAGCCACTGCCTGACAACAGAGCAGGCTGGCTTGTAGTAAGAAAGTCTATTTTGGGGATCAAACTAGTCGTGAGACATTTGCTCAGTCTCTTCTAAACTTTTGACACTGCATTTGAAGTAGTGCCCCCAGGCCATCCCACAATTTAGACAGTCTGTACAGGTCAGGCCTGGCAGGGAAAGATGCTAGTATTTACTCAAAGAACTGAAATTTACTTCTCAGACTGGGTACCACTGTCAACAAGGATTCTAGAGTTTAGCTCAACCCTCCCCTCATCTGTGACAGGGAAATTAAAAATACCTGCCACAAAAATTACCCTGGAACCAAAAGCACTTCTGAAAGGCGTTCAATTCTCACTGTGCCCAACAATGGGAAAAACAAAGAGCTCAGACCATGAAGCAAGTAATAAAACTGTGTCCAGATGAAACTCCAGACACAACAGAGGTAAAAAGCTGTTGTGGATGCCTAGTAGGAAAACAGGCACAGGGGCTAAATAAGGCTGCTCCAGCTTGCAGAACATAGTGGGAACTTCACACCTTGTTTTATGAAACTGGGCTTATAGCATCCAGCTATGGCATTGGTTCATCCAGCAAGAGTTCAGACTGGTACTTACTCAGTTTCCAGCACCTTTTCCAATTGCTCCTGGGTAAGCTATGCTGATACCTATTCAATTATGGGCCCAGCCTGACTCTGAAATTGTTTGAGCACCAACCTACACAATACCCAGAGAATTCCCAGCTCCCCGGCAGCAGCTGAGATTTCAAAATTGTCATTCCTCCTCTCTAGTCAAATCAAATTGCATTGGCAAATGCAATACAGAGGTACCGGACCAATGCTGCCATTCTGGAAAAAAATTAATTGTACCATTCTTTACCCAGTTACATGCTTGTTTCCATTCCGTCTATGCTCTAACAGTGAACAGCTCAAACTCAAATGATCCAGCCCTCAGACCACCAGACTCTAGGGCCTAATACAGCTGCTAAAACCCTGGATTAACTGAAGTCACGTACTTGTGATACTCTGCCTACAAACAGGCAGAAGGCTTGGTCGCTTTCTCTGAAAACCAACTCACAATGCCTTAACAGTGCTCCTGAGTGAAGGCACATGCAATTCCAAATTCCTTCTATTGAAGCCACATGTCCGCTGCAAATGGCTGGAGTCTAATATTACAGAGGACGCAGTTCTGGGGTAGTAAGGAAAAACCTGGCTAAGATGACCGTGAGTATAATCAGGTAACTTTGCTAGTGTTTGGGCAGATCTGCCATCTTTTTCCAGCCTCACAGCCAGGTTGCGGTTCTGAAAAACCCCAACCAGCTTTCTCTCACCTGCAGTTCTCAAATCTCCTCAGACTTACTTTTGTTTGTTCTTTGGGGTTTTCAGAAGAAGCAGCTTCTGCAGGCAGCGGAAGAGGTCCCGGACACAGAAGGACACAAGGGCATTGAACACTGGTTAAAAAGAGTCAGTAAAGCATTTGTAAATGATTTTCCATATATTCCTGGTTTCTCAGCTAATCTGAAAAGAGCTCCCCAAGGAACTGAAGTCAGTGATTCCCATAGCAGAACTATTACCTTTCCACAAGCTTCCAGAAAACATCAGTCTGTCCTACCTTTGAATTTTTTACCTAACCAGCAAGATTACAACTGACAGCTTTCTGGCACAGGGGCCATCTCTGCTCTCCAAGTAAACAGCACAAAAGCAGCCTGACCCATGACAAAGAGTCTTTACTACCATCAATCTCCCCCAAACCATAACAAGAATTAAAGGTACTTTTTAATAAAGAAAGTATCTAGAATTCACATGTCTGTTTCTGTGACAACCTCTTACATTAAAGAATAAGGTTTTACCAAAAGCAATGAAAGACATGTAAAAAGTCCTATGCCAGGCAAGAAAGGACTAAGGAGAACATGTGAGTTTAAGTAGTCCCACCCCACAGTGCCAGTTCCAGATGGCACACAATAGCAAGCTGATAAAATACAGTGAGAAAGTACCTGCCAATTTAGTGGTAAAAGTAGGCAGGCTGCAGGTCACCTCCTCGGAGACACTAACAAAGATATTTCCCACTCAGCCACGCTGTTGCTGAGTCTGAAACAGGACTGTCTGCAAAACCTGGAGCTTCTGCAAAAGGGGACTAGGCTGGAGAGAGAGGTTGCATCTCATTTGTTCTACAGGCATGATAATCCTGTAGAGGAGGAGATCCAGACATGCAGTATTTTGAGAGGTCCCAGCTAGGGGAATTGTGAACTCAGTAATGCAACTGAAGTCTAAACTGTTGCGAGGTTATAGACTGCTATTTGGTAAGATGACTTAAAATAGTCTTGTAGGATTAGTTCTAAGAGGGATCAGCAAGAAGCCACAGCAAAAGTTGTCCCAAAAAAAAGTGCACTACAAGCATATAAACAGTACCTAGCTTCAGCTTCCCTCTAAGAAGTCCGTGGAATGAAGTGTGCTACTTTCCTCAGCAGTCTCCAAGCCCAGTGGCTCCAGGCGTGCACACAGAGGTACACTTATACACTGGGACACCAGAAGAGACACCACTGCACAGACTCACCACCAGGAAGAAGATAAGCTACTTAAGTGAAATGAAGCCTATGAAAGGGTAAGTTAACTCCAGCCAGTACTTATCCTTACTCTCTTCCATCAGCTAAACCTTCCCTATCAAAAGACTTCCCTTCTCTCACAGAATTACTATGGTGACCAACTCACCTGCAGCATCAGTGACTTGAAACTTGCTAGGATCAGCCCCACCATTATCTCCTTTGGTGGTTGCTACAGATGCTTTAAAGGCTTGAGTGATTTCATGGAAAAGTTTTGGTGTTAGCCTTCGCTGGGGAAAGAAGGAAAAGGATTGCTGAGGAGAAAAAGCAAGCAATATTCTGAAACTCTGAAGCACTTTACTGGGACAGGAGTATTGGAATTCATTGTAAGTCTGATTGCAAAAATAGCTCCATCCTACAACACAAAGGAAAAATGTCAAGACTGTTAATGAATGCTAGTGGCCTTCACTTGCTCTAAAATGGCCTTCTAGGGCTTTTAATTGGTTGGGGGTTGAGAAGCAATGAATCAGTTGCAAGCAACTGTCCAATTTGACCTTTCCCTCCCCCTCTTAGTAAGCAGCAGCAAGCCATTTCATCACTATTCAAAATGTGACTAAAAAAGTTCTTGGAGCTGCCAAAGGCACAATGAGGATGAAAAGCCAGAATTTAACCCTTCTGACCTCTTCTGAGCCACACAAGTTTCTCTAGCTTCTCCCTCAGATAGAGTGCAAGTATTTTAATCTTGCAGCCCCCAAAAAATTGCAAAGACAAATCACACTAAAGTAACAAGAGCTGTAGGAGTATGACCTTGTATGCAGGACATACATCTTCTCTGTAAATTTTTGTGAAAGATGAACAAATTGAAAGTTGGTCTTCTAGGGGCAGCGACACATGTGGAAGAGCATTTAAAGGGGAACACTCAAGTGCCTTGTATTCCAACTCCCTGCTCACCTCTGCAGCTTTTTTCCATTCTTCAACCATTTTCAAGCTCACAGGGATGAAACAAACTCTCTTCCGTTTGACTGTTTCATGTTCTTCTTCCTCATCTTCATCACTTGCTTCCTACAGAAGTCAGTACCAAGACTGAGAAAAGGCTTATACACCTCTTTTCTGGCCCCATCTCTTTTGCTGAGTAGCTACTGAAGAGGAAGGCAGGCAGGCAGCAGTGAATTTTATCAATGCTGTTATCAGCACTTTGTGTAAAGCAGTAATGAAACTATGGGTATTACAAATTCCAAAAAAGCTACTTAAGCCCTGCAGCTTTGCTACATAAATACAACATGCAATAACATAAAACATCAAGGAGAAAGGATATCACTTGAAGCAAAACAAACTCTCATTGCGCAAGGAGACACAAAACCAAAGCCACAGAGAAAATACACTCCCAGGCTCTGCTTTCAGTCTTTAGCAAACTCCTCATGCTCAGTTCAAATCCACAGCTGACTTCTTAATTACAAGCCTGCACACACCTGCAGATGATCATTGGGGAAGCTCCTCCCCAGCCATCTGTGCCACTACAAGCCCAAATATACTTGGGCCTTGCACTGAAACTCAAATACTTCACATGTAAGTAGTTGAAATCATTGATTTCAGCACTCCAAAACAAGGCCTAGTACCTCCAGTGTATCGGGTGGTATGTGCACCCCCTCCTCCTCGTCAGAACTGTCTGAAGCATCAAAATTCAGCAACGTGCGATCATTTTCTTCCAAAAACTTATAAAATTCAGGATCTTTGTCCTTCAGCCGGGAGAGCTGATCTTTATGTTCAGATGCCTTTCCCTTCTTCCTGGCAGGTAAGAATTAACATGCATTATTCATTGCTCAAGCCTCTGCTGATGCTGCAAGAAAAGCAAGCAACTTGCACTAAAGCATTTGCACTAAGGCACTAAAGCACACCTGGGGCTAATTTGAACAGCGATGCTTTAATCAGGGCTGTGGTATCCTGTTTAACACCTGCTTTAGAGGTCTAACAAAAGGTTATTTTTACTCAGGATAAAGAGGATATTTTCATTCAGCATTAAGACATCTTGATAGCAAACGATCAGATTGTATGGCGATACTGACCAGAGGTCATGAAAATATCTTGCAAAACCAAAAAAAAAATTAAATCTATTCCTCATTTCTCAGAACTACTCTTACAAACTTTTTTATAAAGAATACAGAAAGTTATACTGCCAGAAAAATCTAGCAAGGAAAGCTTGGTAAAATCTTATTTGGTACTAAAGAATAGCTTCTAATAGCAATTAGCAGTGCCTAAGAATTACTTCATCAATTTCTATCTGCAGATACTCCAATGTCTTTCAGCAAGCACAAATACACACAAACCGAGGAAAAACAAAGTAAGCATTGCCTGACTCTGATATACTCTATAAAAAGATTAAAAGCATACACAAGCTTTTCTCCACAGCAGTTACTGAATTGACATAGGTACCACCAAAAACCTGACTGTCCTGCACCCCGTAACCACACTACAGTCTTGAAGGCAGCCCTTTGAGGTTCCTCTGACCCAGCTCGTCCCAGAGCAAGCTCGCTCCACGACAGGCAGAGCCGCAAGGAAGCCCCGCGGTTACTTATAAAAGCAGGCAAAAGTCACAGAAACCCAACCAAGCCAGCGGCCAGCGAAGGCGCGCTGAGGTGGGCCAGGCCTCGCCCAAAGCGGGCGAGAGGCGAAGGGCAGGCCGCCCGGAGGGACCCGCCCGCCCGAGCACGACCAGCAGGGTCGG